>NC_065443.1:243907479-244223312 GCF_917563875.1 Diabrotica virgifera virgifera | reverse complement strand
TTTTAAATGGGAATAGGGGTCATAGCTCATTTGAAAGGTTATTCAATTCTCTATCCAAAAATGTAAACATTAACATAATTATTTATAGAGGGTGTTCAAAAAACATTTTTTAAATTAAAATAAGTGAGACAAAAGGAAGAGTATATTATGTAATTTATTTAATTCAAAATACATTTTACTACTGTCAGTAAACAGAAAAAATTTTATTTGACAAATAAACATTGTATTTCGCTTAAACGAAATGTTCAAACTGCCAAGAGACAGGTGGGTGGCAGCTTTAACGTTGAATTTAAGCGAAAAACAATATTTATTTGTCAAATAAACATTTTTTCCTGTTTTTTGACAACAGTAAAACGTATTTTGAATTATAAAAAATTACATACATTCTTCTTATTGTCTCAATTATTTTAATTAAAAAAATGTTTTTTTGAACACCTTGTATAAATAATTATGTTAATGTTCATATTATTGGATAGCGAATTGAATACTCTTTCAAATGAGCTATCACATGACCCCTATTCTCATTTAAAAAATCATCGATTACGTCATCACGCCCAGATGGATGACGTCACTAGTATGATATATTTGCCAAAAAATCGGAATTTAAAAATAAAAATCGACCTGTTTCGGGATTTTTCCTTAATGTCACCGGTTTACGAGATAATGAATTTATGCGTTACTTTATGGACGCACTGTATATAAAATGTATAAATAAAGATTACGTTATCGTAACAGTGAAATCAGTGACAAAAATATTTATTGAAGCTAGCAGCGAATTAGTTTCTTCCAGGGAAAGTCTATTCTGAGTTTACTGGATGTTTGCTGGTGTTAAAGAGAACATTTATGTCTTAAGAGACATGCTATTCCGCTTTTGGAAACATACCACAATAACTAGGTATTGTGAAAAGGTATTTAAGAAACAATAGATATAAGTACATTTAAGAAACAAACAGATGACTGCGGGTGCCCTCGAGAACAAACTAGAAGATTACTGCAAAACTACCAAGTGTCAGTCTAAACGAACATAAAACATTACATCAAGAACAATGACTTTTAGGGGAGTGCAATTAGAACGAAAAGATTCAATGTTTCGGAAAAAATCAAACAAGGTTATATTTTTCTAAAACTTTTTATTAGTTTATAAATATGTTAAAGTAAAAAGTTCTACTCACAAATTTCGCCGCTAATTGTTTATTAATTGTTTAAACAAAAACAATTTTTTTGTATAAATAATGTTAAGAATATGGGTGAATTCAACATTTTATTTTGATAAAAAAGTTTTTATTTTAGTTTTGATTATGCTGAACTCGAATCTGACATTACAATTTGCAAATTTAAAATGGCGGATTCAAAATGGCGGATTTTTTCCTAAAAATCCTTAAAAAGTAGTTGTAAAATCCGAATTTTTTTTTATAAAACGTGTTTGTTTACATATATGTGGATATTTTTGAGAGGTTGCTGAACCTGAATCAAATTTTGATAATTTAAATTATAAAATGGCAGATCCAAAATGGCGGATAACTTAAAAAATAGTTGTAAAATCATAATTTCTTTACAAAATGTATTTATTTCTACATATTGTTGTGATCTTGATTATTGATATGAGATAATATTTTTATATGTCATTTAATTTAATCAATGCATTAATAATAATCTAATTAATTTACCAGATCACATATCAATATGTTTTCAATCTCAGGGCTTTTTATAAAATTAATTACTTACATACGTGGCTTCTAAGTATTTCTTAATGGTTCCTAATCGGGATAGGAAAGAAAAGAGTAAAATAATAACACATATGGGTTACAATTGTAATCAAAATATTGTTTATTTTATTTAAATGGCAATCACTGCTTAATATTTGCTATATCTTATTTTTCTTAAACATAACATTTACACATGGGAATCTTATTTTCTTTTGATTTCCAATTGAAAGTTTTTATTAACATTTAACTATTATGATTTATTAGCAACAATTCTATTTAAGTTTGATGAAGCTTTTCTGATATTATTGATTATGTTTCTTCAATTTTAAATGTGGTATTTACTACGAAAAACCCATACATTCATGTCCAAACAAATGAGACTGACCTTTTTCTGGTGCACTGAGAATGTCTTCACACAAGACCCGTTTCCTGCTATCCTTGGCTGCAATCCAAACCTCGTCCTGGCTTCCAGTAATGTTCTCCTCTGAAACTAGCTCGTATAGCTCTCGTTTCCTGCTTCTGTCGTGATGCTGTGTTCTACCTTTTTCGAAACTGCAATCAGCTACCGGGAACTCTTGGCTCAAGGAGGTTCTTTTACTCTCAACCTGGCCTACCTCTCGTTCTACGATAGATACTTCACACTCACGGAACTACACAGGCTTTCTCACTCTCCGTACACTACCGTCTACTACTCGACTTCACTTCTCGACAGCTCAAAACATTCTGATCTCTATTTGTCATTCATTCCCCTGCTTTCTAAATATCCCTTCCAGATTCACAAATCAAACTTCCACCACCAACTCTCATTCGCAGTATTCCTCAAAACCAATTTTTAAACTTTCTAAATATGCTTAATGGATTTCAAAGAAAATAGTTAATTCCCATTCTAAAATTACTTTCTACTATATACAAATTTTAATGACCTACTCTCTATTTCCACTTAGTCTTATTTAGCATCGGCTAATGATCGATCCTTCCGCGAACAAACGATAATGGCCTATTATCGATTTCACTTGAGTCTTATTTAATCACTTCTTAAAATTAAATATAACAATTTGTTGTATACAGGTTGTTTTAAATTTATATGCCCGTGGTTGAGAAAATTGAAAATATTTTATATTAAATTGAATTCTGTTTATAATTATCAAAATTTAATTTTCATATCAAATAGAAATATAACAATATATTTATTTTTGAGAGCTTTGATAAACCTAACTTAAATGTTAACATTATAAACTATAACATGGCTGATCCAAAATGCGGATTTTCTAAAAAGAACATAAAAAAGAACATTTTTCTAAAACATTTATTGTCTTCATTTTTAACAGGTTGTTGAGTCTGAATTAAGATTAAAAATTTAAATTTCAAAATGGCGGATCCAAAATGGCGGATATTTAAATGAAAAACAAGTAGAATCCAATCAAAAAAATATGTAAGAAAAGATAAACAAATAATTTTCACAATAATATTAAAAATTAAAATGTATTAAAAAGAATATTTAAAAAAAAACAAATTTTCGATTAGAAGGATATAATTACATATCGGGACATAGTTTTTAATTCCAAACAACTTTCCTTTATAAAAATTTTCGATATTGTGAAATATAAAGGTACTTTACTCATGAGTGAAATTCATATTTTTTGACATACCTCGTACAAAATTAACAAAATTTGATATTTGATGGCTGCATCTTATGTTATATGCGATGTAGAGTATTTTATAAAGAATAACTTTTTTTCGTAAAGCTGATATTAAAAAAGTTATCAATAGGTTCCAAGTTACGCAGACATACTGTATAAGAGCTAAAAAAAATTTTTTTGTTGAACATTTATTATTGTTGAAGCTTATTATTAAATGTATTTTAGGTAAGTTTTACAGAAAAAAGTTTTGATCACTCTGTATTGTTATATTTCTATTTGATATGAAAATTAAATTTTGATAATTATAAACAGAATTCAATTTAATATAAAATATTTTCAATTTTCTCAACCACGGGCATATAAATTTAGAACAACCTGTATACAACAAATTGTTATATTTAATTTTAAGAAGTGATTAAACGAAACTCGGGAAAATGCGCTTAGAATAAACAAAGTGAATGGCGTACCATTATCGTTGTTCGCGGAAGGTTCGATCATTAGCTTATGCTAAATAAGACTCATTTGAAGTAGATAATAGATCATTAAATTTTGTAATTAGTAGAAAGTAATTTTAGAATGGGAATTAACTATTTTTCTTTTGAAATCCATTAAGCATATTTAGAAAGATTAAAAATTGGTTTTGAGGAATACTGCGAATGAGAGTTGGTGGTGGAAGTTTGATGTGTGAATCTGGAAGGGATATTTAGAAAGTAGGGGAATGAATGACAAATAGAGATCAGAATGTTTTGAGCTGTCGAGAAGTGAAGTCCAGTAGTAGACAGTAGTGTACGGAGAGTGAGAAAGCCGGTGTAGTTCCGTGAGTGTGGAGTATCTATCGTGGAACGAGAGATAGGCCAGGATGAGAGTAAAAGAACCTCCTTGAGCCAAGAGTTCCCGGTAGCTGATTGCAGTTTCGAAAAAGGTAGAACACAGCATCACGACAGAAGCAGGAAACGAGAGCTATACGAGCTAGTTTCAGAGGAGAACATTACTGGAAGCCAGGACGAGGTTTTGATTGCAGCCAAGGATAGCAGGAAACGGGTCTTGTGTGAAGACATTCTCAGTTCACCAGAAAAAGGTCAGTCTCATTTGTTTGGACATGAATGTATGGGTTTTTCGTATTAAATACCACATTTAAAATTGAAGAAACATAATCAATAATATCAGAAAAGCTTCATCAAACTTAAATAGAATTGTTGCTAATAAATCATAATAGTTAAATGTTAATAAAAACTTTCAATTGGAAACCAAAAGGAAATAAGATTCCCATGTGTAAATGTTATGTTTAAGAATAATAAGATATAGCAAATATTAAGCAGTGATTGCCATTTAAATAAAATAAACAATATTTTGATTACAATAGTAACCCATATGTGTTATTATTTTACTCTTTTCTTTCCTATCCCGATTAGGAACCATTGAGAAATACTTAGAAGGCACGTATGTAAGTAATTAATTTTATAAAAAGCCCTAAGATTGAAAACATATTGATATGTGATCTGGTAAATTAATTAGATTATTATTAATGCATTGATTAAATTAAATGACATATAAAAATATTATCTCATATCAATAATCAAGATCACATCAACTGGCGCCCAACGTGGGGCATTGTAAAGTATTTCTAGTGGCAAATTTGAAGGATAGAAAGAGTAAAGCCGGTATTTGAAAATTTATATGCCTGTGGTAAAAAGTGAGATACTTACATTTGATAACATAAAATTTTAGATCTCTTTAGGTACAAATTTTACATAACTGATTTAATATTTTATTTTTACGATATTACATTTGATATATTTATTGACAATTTATAATATTTGGGTGAGAAAAAGTCGTCTTGGTAACATACTAGTAAAATTTCATATTTGGCGGGGACAGTACTTCTTGAAAACAAATGTCTGTGACAAGAAGCCAAAGCAAAGACAACAAAAAACAAAAAGAACATTCAAATCAAGAGAATAATTCAGACCAAGAAGACATTTTAGACACGACAATCATGGCATCAGAACAGCAAGAATTATCAGGAATAGATAAAATATTACAAATGATGCAACTCCAGTCACAAAGAATGGAACAAAAACTGGATGAAAATCAACGTGAAACGAAACAAGCCATGGAAGAAACATCAAAGAAAATGGATAAAGTGGATCAAAAAATGGATGAAACACAACAAAAATTGGATAAAAAAATGGATGAAACACAACAAAAAATGAAACAAGCAATAGAAGAGAACAACAAGAAAATGGAGGAACGCATAGGAAAGTATGAAAAGGAAGTAAAAGGATGTTTGACAATGATCAAGAACGATATGGGACAACAAGAGACAGAGATTAAAGAAATCAAAAGCAAAATAAAGGAGATAACGAATTGCCAGAAAAAAGAAATGGAAAGTTTGGAAAACAAGTTGCAAAACGCTATTCAAGCAGACATAGAAGAAGTGGAAAGAAAGATTGCGGAAATCAATACGCAACAGAATGTCGGAGAAAGAAGAGAAATGGTTATACATAGCACAGATGACGTGAAGATAAGGTTTGGCGGGGATGTAAGAAGATTACACCCAGTGCCGTTCATAAATAGCCTGAAAAAGAAAATACAGCACATCGGAAATTTCGAAACAGCAAAAGAAACTATCAGAAACCATCTCAAATATGAAGAAAGCCTATGGTTCGATAGCAAAGAAGAAGAATTCGGCAATTGGCAACAATTTGAACAAAAATTTTTGAATTATTTCTGGGGAAAGGTCCAACAATTGGAAATTAACAAGGAATTGCAAAATGGGAAA
The DNA here is from genome assembly GCF_917563875.1 of Diabrotica virgifera virgifera. NCBI lineage: Eukaryota > Metazoa > Arthropoda > Insecta > Coleoptera > Chrysomelidae > Diabrotica > Diabrotica virgifera. Next base: position 244,217,184 of record NC_065443.1, on the reverse strand, counting down.
TATAATGATAAGATGGGTGTATCAGAAAGGACATATGCTTTGCAAATTTACAATAATGCAAAACATTTACAATATAATTACTCATCGGAACAATTAGTCGAACTGATTGCAAGACATTTCGAGGAAACGCTGGAAGACCATATCACATTGCAAAATTACAAAGACATAGATAGTTTATGCCAATTCCTACAAATAAGAGAATCACGTCTAAGAGAAAGAAAATCAAGAAGGTCGCGAGAAGATTACAGGCCCCGAGAAACACAAGATTACAGAGATAGAAATCAAAATAGGAGGGACTATACAAGACGAGATTTTAATCCCAGAAGGGAAAACGAAAATAGAGACAACGGAAGAGGAAATTATGAACAAAGAAATAGGCAATGGAATGAGGACAGAAATCGAGAATACCAGAGTAGAAACATCACACGCTCAAATCAAGAAAACAGAAATAATGGTAGACAAAATGAACAGGGATATCGAGAAAACCGAAACAGATCCGACAGACCAAGAGAAAATAGAAGAGAGGTAAATAATACCCAGACAGAAGAATATGACGGAGAGAGAAATTATGACGAAAATATAAACAACAATGAGCAACCGGCGTCTTTTCACGACGGCGCTCACTAAAAACAAAAAAACAAACAGGAATCTTTTGTCACCCCAAGGAGTTTATTAAATTGGCAGGAAACAACGAAAAGAAAAATGGAATTAATTTAAAATTTGTGGATGGATTTATCAACGAGACACCAATTAAAATTATGATAGATACTGGATCGGAAATAACATTGGTCAACAGAAAACTAATAGAAGAAGTTAACTTAACAAATTTAATTTACAAAATACCTAGGGTAAATTTAGTGGGCGCAAACAAACGGACATTGGCAACTATAAATGAAGGCATACGAGTAATGGTTCGACTGGGTAAGAATATGTATGCATTACAATGTGTAATAATGCCAAATATGTCACATGACATGATAGTAGGAGTTGACGAATTGGCAGAAAAACATGTAGTGATAGATTTTAAAAATAATACGATGAAACTAACAGAAGAAAAAGAAAAGGAACAGGACAAGGAACAGGAGAAACAAAATACGGACGAAACAGGTAAAGAACAAACAGTGGAAATGAATTTGGCAACGAAGCAAGGACAAAGAAGAAAAGGGAGAAAAAGTCAGAAAAGGATAAAAGAAAATGAAACCTGTGGCTCCTCAAAAGAAGAGTTGAGCCCAGAAGAAGAAAATTTGAGAGTATCAGAAACAAAGGAAACCTGGGATTCCTCAAAAGAAGAGACGAGCTCAGGAGAAGAAGAAATAAAGCTAAACAACGAAAGTGAAAAGAATATGATTGAAACAGTGGTATTTGAAGAGGAGGTATATGCAAACGAGGATGCAGAATGCACGGTAAACATGTGTGAAGAATCTGAAAAAAAAGACAGAAAATTGATATGTGGAGAAGGGAAAGAAAAAGAATTGCGGTTGATGTTAAGAAACTACGAAAATTTGATCAATGAGGAAAACAGAGTGGCTAAAAAGTACGAACATTCATTTGAGGTGAAAAACTTGGGAAATTTTCGATCAAAGACTTACCCGATTCCATACAAGTATCGACAAGAGGTGAAAGAAGAAATAAATAAAATGTTGGAAGATCAAATCATCGAAAGATGTGATTCACCGTATGTTCACCCGATTGTGATAGTAAAGAAAAGCAATGGAGAATTGAGATTATGTTTAGATGCCAGGAATATCAACCAGCACACTGTATCACAATATGAATCACCTCTAAACATCGAGGCCATTTTTGGAAGAATCACCGGGTCACACATATTTTCGAAAATTGACTTAAAACACAGTTTTTGGTTGATACCGTTAGCTGAAAAGTGTAGAAACTACACCGCTTTTTCTATTGATGGTATTGTCTACCGGTTTAAGGTAGTGCCATTTGGATTGCAGAGTGCTTGTGCTGCACTCGTCCGAGCTCTACATACCATTTTGAATCGCCATGAAGATTTCATAGTTCATTATATCGATGATTTATTAATTTTTTCACAAGATACTCAGAGTCATCTGGAACACATAGAAATAATTCTGAAAGAATTGGACACAGCGGGATTGAAATTAAACATTGAAAAATGTCAATTTTTTCAAAAAGAAGTCATTTATTTGGGTTTTCAATTGGACACCAAAACAGTAAGATTAGCCGAAGACAGAGTCAAGCTCATAGATGAATACCCAAGACCAACGAATTTGAAAACATTGAGAGGTTTTCTTGGCACGATAAATTATTTTAAAAAGCTGATTCCCGATTTGAGCCAAAAGGAAATCCCTCTGATAAAATTGCTTAAAAAAGGAATAAAATGGAATTGGAAAGAAGAACAGGAGGAAGCTTTCGAAACATTAAAACGAGAATTCGCAAAAGGAACGAAAATATACCACCCCATTTACAATTTACCTTTTATACTCCGAACTGATGCGTCCATACAAAAATTTGCAGGAGTTCTGTCTCAAATACAAAACGACCAAGAAGTGCCGATATGTTTTATATCTCGAGTGACTAAAACACATGAAAAAAAATATAGTGTTACAGAATTGGAGTTTGCCAGTGTACTATATTGCGTAAACAAATTGAGGTTTTACTTATTGGGAGCAAAATTCACAATCAAAACAGACCATGCAGCTTTAGTACATATCATGAAGAATAGATTAGTAAATAATAGAATACATAGAGGCATTCTATTATTACAGGAGTATGATTTTGAGTTCCGATATATAAAAGGGAAAGACAACATAATAGCCGACGCTCTAACAAGGGATGAGGACACCGGAAAAAAGGAAACAATTACTCTACAGGTGGGACTAAATAGATTAATACAAGAAGAAGGGATATATTCGTTAAATGAGATAAGGACAAACCAGGAAGACCTAGAGGAAAGAGAAAAAAGAAGAGCGGAAGTAGAAAATAACATATATTTTAAGAGAATAGACGGAAAGGAACTATATTTAGTGACACAGACATTGGCCGAAAAGATAATAAAGAAATTACATGAGGACAATGGGCATATCGGTAGCAGAAAAGTTTGGCTCGTTTTTAGGGAAAATTACATCAGCCGACAGGATTACCGCATTGCAAAGGAAATTACCCAGAAGTGCGATGTATGTCAAAAGTATAAGAGTCGGAATTTCAAAAACGAAAATGTTGCCAAAAATATTGAAAGAAACAAACTAGACATTGTAGCAATAGATATGTTAAGCGATCTAATTATGACCACTAAAAGGAACAAACATATTCTGGTAATGGTGGATGTGTTTTCAAAATACGTAAAATTATATAGTTGCCGCACCACAAAGGGGGAAGAAATATTAAGAAAAATCGACAATTTTATAGCCATAGTAGGAACACCAAAAAAGATTCTACTGGACAATGCAACGTATTTCCGAAATGATCGTTTCAAGGGACAACTTCGAGAACGAGGAATAGAGACAAATTTTGTCAGCATCAGGCATCCACAGAGTAATCCTTCGGAACGATTCACACAGGAAGTGACGAAATTTCTTCGCATTGCAACAGATGGTCAACATCGCCACTGGGACAGGAAAATGGCGGAAATAGAAAGGTATCTAAATACAATTCCGAGCACAGTAACAAAAGAGACCCCAGAATACATCATGAAGGGTGTACTGCCGATAAGGCCATGGGAAGACCAAGATCCAAAAGAATATCAACAGGTGATTGAAACCGTACAGAGAAGATTACGGCGAAGCAACGAAAAATATATCCAAAGACAGGAACAAAATAGAAAAAGAAGACCAGTGACTTTCCAAAAGCGTGAAACAGTACTCGTGAGGGCATTACGAGTATCAAATCTTCCTGGTGGCATTTGCGCAAAGTTGATGCCTGTTTTCGAAGGCCCGTACATCGTGAATAATGAAAATGGGATAAATAGTTATGAATTGAGGCACAGGAACTCGGAAAAGATCCGAGGAATTTATAATATTCACGATGTATACAAATATCACGAATAAAAGACAGAATTACATGAAGTAGATAGTAAGTTAGGGTATAAGACGTAGATTAAAGTAAGGAAATATACAGGGAGTTGGTTTTGCCTCGAGAAAATTTATTTAAAAATGCAGATAAATTTTATCGAATACAAGGCGGGGATTTGTTATATTTCTAATTTAATATAAAATATTTTCAATTTTCTCAACCACGGGCATATAAATTTAGAACAACCTGTATACAACAAATTGTTATATTTAATTTTAAGAAGTGATTAAACGAAACTCGGGAAAATGCGCTTAGAATAAACAAAGTGAATGACGTACCATTATCGTTGTTCGCGGAAGGTTCGATCATTAGCCTATGCTAAATAAAACTCAAGTGAAATCGATAATAGGTCATTATCGTAGTTCGCGGAAGGTTCGATCATTAGCTTATGCTAAATAAGACTCATTTGAAGTAGATAATAGATCATTAAATTTTGTAATTAGTAGAAAGTAATTTTAGAATGGGAATTAACTATTTTTCTTTTGAAATCCATTAAGCATATTTAGAAAGATTAAAAATTGGTTTTGAGGAATACTGCGAATGAGAGTTGGTGGTGGAAGTTTGATGTGTGAATCTGGAAGGGATATTTAGAAAGTAGGGGAATGAATGACAAATAGAGATCAGAATGTTTTGAGCTGTCGAGAAGTGAAGTCCAGTAGTAGACAGTAGTGTACGGAGAGTGAGAAAGCCGGTGTAGTTCCGTGAGTGTGGAGTATCTATCGTGGAACGAGAGATAGGCCAGGTTGAGAGTAAAAGAACCTCCTTGAGCCAAGAGTTCCCGGTAGCTGATTGCAGTTTCGAAAAAGGTAGAACACAGCATCACGACAGAAGCAGGAAACGAGAGCTATACGAGCTAGTTTCAGAGGAGAACATTACTGGAAGCCAGGACGAGGTTTTGATTGCAGCCAAGGATAGCAGGAAACGGGTCTTGTGTGAAGACATTCTCAGTTCACCAGAAAAAGGTCAGTCTCATTTGTTTGGACATGAATGTATGGGTTTTTCGTATTAAATACCACATTTAAAATTGAAGAAACATAATCAATAATATCAGAAAAGCTTCATCAAACTTAAATAGAATTGTTGCTAATAAATCATAATAGTTAAATGTTAATAAAAACTTTCAATTGGAAACCAAAAGGAAATAAGATTCCCATGTGTAAATGTTATGTTTAAGAATAATAAGATATAGCAAATATTAAGCAGTGATTGCCATTTAAATAAAATAAACAATATTTTGATTACAATTGTAACCCATATGTGTTATTATTTTACTCTTTTCTTTCCTATCCCGATTAGGAACCATTGAGAAATACTTAGAAGCCACGTATGTAAGTAATTAATTTTATAAAAAGCCCTGAGATTGAAAACATATTGATATGTGATCTGGTAAATTAATTAGATTATTATTAATGCATTGATTAAATTAAATGACATATAAAAATATTATCTCATATCAATAATCAAGATCACATCAGTATATACATTTTTTCAGCTGGTAACTTTCGGTTTTTGTATTACATTTTTGTTATCTTTCTTAGTTTTCTCAAAAAGAAATTATTTATTTCATTTTTAAACTAAAATGATTCAGTGTTTTTTAAAGATTATATCCCAAGCTTTAAAAAAATAGCAAACAAATTGTATTAGGTTTATTCAAATTTGAGTAATACCGTCTTAAAATGGTGGGAATTCTGTAAAACTACGAAGTTTTCAAAAAGTACATTTTTTGAGACATCCTATTATTTGAATTAAATTTTTGAGATTTTTTTTGAACAAAACATCGTTTAGTAAGATGATTGAGAGGTAAGTTGTGCCAATGTGAGAGTTTTATAAGTAAAATTGTATTAGTTACACATGTTTAAATCATTTTTAAACAAAATTCATGTAAGGGGCTCACTTTCCGCCCACACCGTACTTATGTCCATAAATTTTATTTCTTTTTATTACAACCATAAGATAGCTTATTTCATCTTATTTCATGTCCAATTTGTAAAATTTCTTTTGATCCATTAGTTAAAGAATTACATTAAAAAAACTCAACCGTGCACTTCTTACAACGCTAGTTTACAGTGCGCCAATGTGTGTGAGAAGGGTGACTTTAGCGTTATAAATAAAAAATTACAGAAGCTAGAGATTTAATTTTAGAAAAATCTTTATAAAAGGTTTTTTTTGTAAAATTTTCTGAATTTTTCAATGGTCAAGTAAGTTTTTTTCTAAAAATTATATTTTCGGAGTTATTTAAAAAAACATCTAACTTCGCTGTTCATTTGTTTAATAAAAAATAAAGCACCCACTTCTCGAGTAGAACTTTTTGATATGTTGTTTATTAAACATTTCTTAATGAAATTACAACAAGTTTTATCTTGTTTGATTTTTTCCGAAGTGATAATCTAAATGCACTCCCCTATTTAAGAAATTCCAGATATGCAAACATGGCTGGGACAACGAGCACAGTGTACAAGGGAAAGACGCATAAATAATCATGAAAGAAACATACATGAAAACGAAAAATGGAAAAGTCAAAGATGTAGGCATCATCCGACTTAACGAAGAAAAGTAAAAAAAATGTGTAGCAAACCCATCAGTAAAATACAACAGAATTGGATTGCCATAATAAAAGAAAAAATCAATAACAAGATTATGCCAACACTAGCGGAGGAATTTGTTTATAAACTTTAAAAAACTTAATTTTCACAACCACATTAATGATACAGATTTCATAAACAACTAGAAAATAACACAAAAAAAGTCACAGGTTGACCTCCTAGGCCCTAGAGCAATAACACCACCTTCAAACAATTTTTTCAAAGAATAATTCTTTTTTGAGAACATTTTCCGGAATGGAAATAAAAACGCCAATCATCAGTTAATTAATTAAATATGTAATTTTCATACATAATACTTAAATAGTCCTGTCGCCAGGGGGGGTACAACGGCCTCCTTAATTCAGATGGACTTACCCAAGTTTTTTTTATATATTTTGACCCGCAGAATACGAATTTTTTGGGTAACAGTTGATCCGGATGTCGATAAGATTGTTATAGACAAAGAACTTGAGGAATTACATAACAGCGATTTCTCGCAAAACAAAACATATTTTTGTAATTTTTGGGTCATTTTAAGCAAAAAATATTCCTACAAGTTTTTTCGTAGAATGCAAAGTTTTCGAGATAACCGCGGTTGAACTTTCAAAAAATCGAAAAATTGTAATTTTTGAACCCGAATAACTTTTGATTAAAAAATAAAGTAGCAATTCTGCTTACCGCATTTGAAAGTTTAAGTCAAATTATATCGGTTTTGATTATTTGCATTGCTAAAAATTTATTATTCTATTGTTAAACAAAGCTATAAACACCTAGTATGTGAGTGATGTTTTCAATGATCTCCCATTTAAAATCGAACGAGTAGGTAGAGTAGCTACAAGTGCAAGCGAGGCAATTTCTACGTAGCATGCGTTAAAACGCATGTATTAGGCACGGGAAACACTATGTGTTTATAGATTAGTTTAACAATAAAAAAATTAATTTTTAGCAATGCAATTAATCAAAACCGGTATAATTTGACTTAAACTTTCAAATGCGGTAAGCAGAATTGCTACTTTATTTTTGAATCCGAAGTTATTCGGGTTCAAAAATTGCAATTTTTCGATTTTTTGAAAGTTCAACCGCGGTTATCTTGAAAACTATGCATTCTACGAAAAAACTTGTAGGAATATTTTTTGCTTAAAATGACCCAAAAAATACAAAAAGATGTTTTGTTTTGCGAGAAATCGCTGTTATGTAATTCCTCAAGTTCTTTGTCTATAACAATCTTATCGACATCCGGATCAACTGTTACCCAAAAAATTCGTATTCTACGGGTCAAAATATATAAAAAAAACTTGGGTAAGTCCATCTGAATTAAGGAGGCCGTTGTACCCCCCTGGCGACAGGACTATAAAGTAGAGAGAGAGTTATTATAGTTCAGTTTGTTATGGAAATTTGAAGACCTAATTTTCAGTATGTATACCAACATCTAACTATGGGTTTAAATCGCTTGTAAAGATAATTTATAAACACATTCATGTGATTCTATGAATAACACACAATATTTTATTAAGTATGTAAATTGTCAGTTTTGGAATAAATTCAATTCAGGAATTACCTAGCTATTATTGTTTGTAATTTAACATTAAAACCGCTTGAGCATGAAATCCTAGAGTAGATACAAGGTCCACTTTTAAAGCAGGTAATACATTAAAAACGATCATTACATTCTAATGCATTTTAATGCCTTTTAGGTCTGGCTCCCGCGTATGAAACAAAGTTGATTAATAGCAAGCTGAAAATTTGTTAATAGCTTAAGGGTGTCTAGTCGGATAAACTTTGATATCTGGGAACACTGGAACAGGGGCAGTTTTAATTGTGGAACAGGTTAAAAATTTGGAACGGTCAGACCACGAAAACGGCACATTTATTTTGTCCGACAGAACAGATTTAAACTCTTCGAACAGTGATTAAACTCTCATGCAAAAATCAGACTGCTATTTATCACCTGTCATAATTCCTGTCATTTGACACATTCTACATGTTCCACTCATTAAAACGCCCATTTGGTGATAAATAGCAGTCTGATTTTTGCATCGGCATGCGGTTTTCGGTGTTATGTTGCTAATTTAGTCTAATTTTGTAATACAGGATTAAAAATGCACCCTTGTATTTAATATACTCGTATATAATATCACAAGAGATAAAATTTTGCCGGCAATATTTTCGACTGGTGTGAAAGTTTGTTGCCTAGCAATTTTCGCGAATTAAATTTTGACTTTAATCACGAGACGTCAGTCGAGTGATTTTGTCAAAATTTCATAAGCGAAAATTACCAAAAGGCAACGAACTTGAATGAAACCAGGAGAAAATTTTGCCGGAAATAATTTTCTCTCGAATGATATTCGACAAGACTATTTCACGAGACAATTAATGCACCATATTAACGAAATATAATATTTATTTATTTGTTATTACCAGACACTTTCGTGACGGATCTGTCATAATTTTGTCGCTGAGAAATCACGTCGCTAAGGAGTTTTGTCAGTAGGAAACGAAGCGTTGCTATGCCGTTTTATCAGTTAAAAACAGTCTAGTGCAGCGGTTCTCAATCTTTTTGTGTCATGTACCACCAAATACTTTTTATTATTTTTGGTACCACCTAACTGAAATACATATCTAACTAGGTGATCTAATTATATATAATAGTGGTGCTGATTTTGGCTGTTTTTGCGTTTTGTGTACCACCTCTAAAAATTAAATGTACCACCAGTGGTACATGTACCACAGATTGAGAACCGCTGGTCTAGTAAAATAGTCCAAAGAAAACTAGATTTCCGAAAATAATTAAATAACGCCTACTAGCTGGCATATTACTTATTAGACTATTTCGAAAATAAGACTTTTACATTGATGAAAAAGAGCTGTTTTTAACAAGACCAAGTATGTAAAATTCGATTTAGCAGAACCGGACTTACAGCCATTTTTTCATAAGAAGGTCCCCACTCACCCCCACCTCTTATTTGCAAAGGTAGAAAACTTGTGAAATCAAATATGCGCAGAATTTTATGAAGAATACGATGATTGGATTTCCAGTGCCCTTTCATTAGGTAAATTTTGTAAAAATTTCATTTTTTAATTTTTGATATTCAATTACGCCCTCTAGCGGTGGAACTACAATTATGAAAATAATTTCCAGGCTTTTATCGAGGCAACTTTTGTTATTAATATTTTTTCTCAAAGCTGTACTATAATCGGTTCCTGAGATATGGCCGAGAGCCATTCTTGTTGGGACACCCGGTATAAAAAAATCAAACTGCATTATAAGTCTAAAATATATGAAATATGTATAATGTATATACATTTAAATATTTTCTTATCAAAATACGTACAACAGAACTACTTATTTTTTCTGGAAAAATAATCGTTAATGTTATATTAATTTTTTGTTGCATAAAATATGTCACTTGTTGCTTTAAATTAAAATAATTAAAAAATTGAGATTGGATTGGCCCAGGTAAGGAAGTAGGAGGCAATAAAAAATTTTATACAAATGGAAAAGTACTTTCTGATTTGTGAATGTTTGGCGGAGTGTAGTATTGGTGCCCATAATATAGTAATGAAGTATTTATTACATGACAGACCGTATAAACCCGACATCATTATTTATATGTGTAGGAAATTGCACATAAAAAGTTTTTCGTTTACCGGAAAAATATTCTATTAAGAGGTATTATATTACTAAAACGTACCTATTCCTATAAGCGGATAAATTTATTAAGAAGTAAATGGAAACGTTTCAAAACATCAAATTTCTGAACAAAATTGTCTAAGTTCTTTAACATCGGCCGAAATTTTAACACTATTTCACACACCCTAATCATCGGCATTTCCCGAGAGCTGCTTCATTATCCCCTGAAAAGTTTCATTCCCAGCGTGCATCTTAATTGAACTCAATTCTTGACGAATAGCACTAACCAACTTTCCTTAAAAGTTCAAACCTCAAGGATATTTGGAAGAGAAGTTGAAACTTTCGGGAAACTACTTGTAAGAAATCAATCCTCTTAGGTTTTTGACAGTCTACAACGTCTTTTATTAATAATATTATGAGGTATTATATTAAATTATGGCACAATTTGAAATACTTTGTCAATTTGTCATAATATTAATTTTATCAAAAAAAAAAAATCAATGGGAAAATCCCAATAGTTGGCTGTATATCATAGTTTAAAAAACCAATACAGAAGTAAAAACTTCGAGATGTATTCTGGTATAAAATCGTTTATTTAAAAACTATAAAATGTCATCGATTGCAGAACGTTTTCGTTCTAAACAGAACATCTTCATTGCATCCTGCCGAGTATTTTGAAACTAGCACACCGTAAATAGTGTTAACATCATCATATATGGTTTACATAATGTAATATGTTAAAATGTTATGACTACAAGTCGATGTTAATGGATAAAGTGGAACACATGCTAAAAGGGTGCCATGGTTCCCTGCTCGAAGATACTAGGTACTTGCCAATTCAATGGGCACAGACCAACTCAGGAGTTGGTCTGTGCCCATTGAATTGGCAAGTACCTAGTATCTTCGAGCAGGGAACCATGGCACCCGACTTGTAGTCATAACATTTTAACATATTACATTATGTAAACCATATATGATGATGTTAACACTATTTACGGTGTGCTAGTTTCAAAATACTCGGCAGGATGCACTGAAGATGTTCTGTTTAGAACGAAAACGTTCTGCAATCGATGACATTTTATAGTTTTTAAATAAACGATTTTATACCAGAATACATCTCGAAGTTTTTACTTCTGTATTGGTTTATTAATTTTATCATTTATTTTTATCCTTTTATCCATTATAAACATTAGAAATTATAAGAAGGATGACATAGTGTTGTGACTTGACCATTGACCTCTACCTTGTAAGAGAAAACTGAGAACACGTAAATCTAGCGATAAAAAATGCCATAGTATACTACAAAATCTACGAAATATAATACTGATGTGATAAAATCTGAAACCACTAGAGATGGCTGGATACAAATTTTAAACGAAGCGTTATCAAAAATCGAGTAAAATCTAAGCATACAAGAGCAGTGGACTAAATATAAAAAAAAATATGCACACAGCTACTAAAGGCGTTTTAAAATCTAACAAGGTCAGAAGAAACAGAAAAATTTAGCACTAAGAACCCTAATAAGGTTTCATGATCCAGGTTTCACATCCATATAGTACCTAATATAGGATACACATAACATTTTAGGAACTTGATTCTTGAATGAATTTATAATTTGAGATGAGAATTGCATAATATGGATCTAAGTCTCATAAATGCTCCACTTTCAATTTATATACGAGTTTTAATTTCTTTATCAGGATTTAGTGTCTTGTTTATCCAACATCCTAGGTATTTAAATGGTTAACTTTTGTAATCGGCTCATTGTTGACAATTTGTTGCACAGGGTCAACGTCTTGTTTGCTAACCCCAAGTTACTCTGTCTTTGATGTATTTATGCCAAGTCTAATATTGGAGCATTCTGTAGTGACTCGATCTGTAACGAATTGAAGATCTTCGATACTTTCTGCCATAATCGCTGTGTCACCTGCGTAATGTGGTGTTCTTAATAGTTTCTTCCCTAATTCGAACTCCACATTGCCCTTCCAAGGCTTCGTTAAATATTATTTCCGAGTTAGACAAAGATGATTGTTAGATTGTTAGTTGAAGAAAATTGTTAAAGAACAATTAGCCTAATGAGCCACTTACTCAAAACGTTTCTGAAAGTGATACACGGCAGAATATAAAAAAATGCGAATAACGGATATCATGGACGCAGTTTGGATTCCGCGATGCCTTTGGCACCCGAGAGGCTCTATTCGTTGTCCAAGTGCTTATGCAAAGTTGCAGGGATGTTGAGTGTGACGTGTATATTTGTTTTATCGTCTACAAAAAGGCGTTTGATAGAGTAAAACATGATAAACTCATAAACATCTTGAAAGAACCGGGAGTTGATGATAGAGACTTGAGAATTATATATAATTTGTATTACAACCAAACTGCCAATATTAAAGTGGATGACCAATTGACAGAGGCAGTCTCCATAGATAGAGGAGTGAGGCAAGGATGCATCCTGTCCCCGGTGCTGTTTAATATATACTCTGAATGTATCTTCGAGCAAGCGCTGGGAGAACTACAGGAAGGCGTATTAGTCAACGGAGTGCGTCTGAACAACATTAGATATGCCGACGACGCTGTAGTTTTTGCAGATAGTCTAGATGGTTTGCAAAGAATAATGTCGCGCATATCAGATATAGGTAGAGAATACGGACTTGATCTCAATACGAAAAAAACAAAGTACATGGTAGTCAGTAATCACGAAATGTTAAATACACAGCTTTTGGTTAATCAACAACTAATTTACAGGGTCGACAACTACACATACCTTGGTACGAACATAAACAGCCAGTGAAACCACTCAATTGAAATAAAACAATGCATAGGAAAAGCGAGATCAGCGTTCATAATGATGAAGTCTCTTTTCAGAAGCCACGATTTATCTCTTGCTACCAAAATCTCTATCATCAGATGCTATGTATTTTCTACGTTATTATACGGAGTAGAGGCCTGGACACTTTACGAGGCTTCTTTGAGAAAACTCGAGGCATTCGAGATGTGGTGTTACAGGCGCATTTTGTGAATTTCGTGGGTGGATCGTGTGACTAATGTTGAGGTTCTATGTAGAATAGGCAAGGAATGCGAGATTGTTAATAAAATCAAAGAGCGCAAACTAGAATATCTTGGCCATGTTATGAGGAATGAACAGAAATATGGCTTGTTGCAACTCATTCTTCAAGGCAAGGTATTTGGAAATAGAGGACCAGGAAGAAGAAGAATATCTTGGCTTCAAAATCTGAGAAAGTGGTTTAATACATCGACAACCGGACTATTCAGAATAGCAGCAAGCAAAGTTAGGATAGTCATGCTGATCGCCAACATCCGGAACGGATAGGCACCTCAAGAAGAAGAAGACAAAGATTAATATAACACACAACCCAGTCTCACAGCTTTTTTAAATGAAAATTTTTTCTGTATCTTTGCGGTTTACCAGAATAAGAGCTTATTGATTCCAGTATAGATGTTGTAAAAGTCTCAAATCTTTTTCGTCTATTCGAATCATTTCTAGATACTTAAATTTTCTATCATGTTGGTTCTTCACATTTCTCCTTAATTCTATTAATAGTTATCTTGAGAATTAGTTTGAAAGAGTGACTCATGACAGTAATAATTAGTCTAAAGTCTTTACGTGATGATATATTAGGTATTTTGGGACTGGGATAAATGTAGATTTCAACCATATCAGTGACATTATTCTACCTTCGTATATATTAGTTTGTCAATTCTGAGACATTGTCGTCATCTAAAATTAGAGTCAATGTGATGGCATATCGTCAGGGCCTGAAGATTTCCAATTTTTGCTTTGTTTGATGGCTTTCCCCACTTCCGCTTTTAAAATACTAAAACCAGTATTTGTATATTTTGCGATGTCAAGCAGGAAAAGTTCCTTTATATAATGAGTTAATTCTTCCGTTTATTCGTTTAAGCCGAGAATTATACCTTTGGAGTTTCTGACGAAGTGAGGAGTTATTTTCTCTGAGTGTAGGTAATTGGACTTAAGTTTGTTGTGTATATTAAACTCATGTTTTCTTTGTAGTTCTTCCAATTCCAGGCCTCTTTTGCTCGCTTAACTTTGTAACTTATTTGTCGGTTTATTGCGCTGAACGCTCTTATGCTCTGCTTTATTGAAAACTGAATCGGATGTAGAAAATAACACAGTAATATAGTATTAAAGAATCTGTATATCACTATAGTCCAAGTAATGAAGCTTAAAATAGGACAAAACGTCGCAATTTTTACAGAATGGATCGATTTGCTTGAAAATTTGAGAATAAGCAGTGGACAGTCCAAGGATCAAAATCTATATGATGCCGAAAGGCGCTTTTACCATGGGGGTGGTTGCCACCACATCTCGGGGGGTGGAAATTTTTTATTATATTTTGACCACAAAAGTTGGTAAAAACATTCATTTTAAGCAAAAAAGTTCTATTACAGTTTTTTTGATAAAATAGTTTTCGATTTATTCGCTATCGAAAATGTTAGTTTTATATCGAAAAAATCAATGTTTATAATAAGTTTTCTGCTGATAACTGCAAAAGTTTTCGCTTTATCAAAACAATTTTAATTAACAAAAATGTACCTTTCGATAAAATAAACAAAACTGTGTTTTTTAATTTTCTTTAATACCAATAGTAATCGAGCTATACTTTATTATATGTTGGCTCTTCCTAGTTAAATGCTAAATATTGTAGTTTCAAAGTCAAAAGACGGGAAAACTATGCATTTTTCCAGAACAACTTGTTCAAACTAATTTAAAGTACTTAAAAATATCTATCTCCAGAAATAAAAAAAAGTCTCTAGCTCAAAAATTAAGTGACTTATAATGAAACGAATGTCAGTCCCCATTTTTTTTTCAGCGAAAAAGTGATCGCAAGCAACCCACTAATCACCACCAACCATTAAAGTTAGTAATTAATCTTATTTGGTCTTTTTATTTATGTATTATTAATAAAAAAAAACATGAAATCCTTTATAAAAGGTATATTGTCAGTCCCCATTTTTTTTTAGCGAAAAAGTGATCGCAAGCAACCCACTAATCACCACCAATCATTAAAGTTAGTAATTAACCTTATTTGGTCTTTTTATTTATGTATTATTAATAAAAAAAAAAACATGAAATCCTTTATAAAAGGTATATTTGTTAAAATCCCTATACAGGGCTACATCATAAAACAAACAGAACTAGTTTTTAATCGGTTGACCGATCATCATCAGTGTTTCCTAAAAAGTGTATAACCTGATAAAATGATGCAAAGTATTTAAAATTTTGACTATGATTTTAAAAAGTTATAGGTTATACTCACTTGAATCATACATGCTAACCACCAAAGTAAAAATATTAGGGTAAAAACCCTTTAAAATTATTCCGTAATGGGAACATATAAAACTGATATGATTTTATATATGGATGTACAAAATATCCAATGTTTCACGCCCTAGGTACCATTGAGCTAAATATGACTTGTTCACATCATGGCTGTGTAGAAGCAAGTGACTTTGATATCGGAAATCCCGAATGGTGACCTGACAGAAATGACAGTTCCACAGGAAGTTAAAATTTCCCTGTTGGTTTTGTGATTATAAAGTTTGTTAAATTATTAACAATAAAAACAGTCGCTCCCACTGTGGTAAATACTCTGTTAGAATGAAAATGAAATTAATGTAAAAGTTAGAATATTTGTAATGAAAGAGATAGGCAAACCACATTACGCATTGGAACGAAAACTTAATAAACGTTATCAAGCCCTCTTATGTGGACATCTAGGGCTTAGAAAAGCAATTTTATGTTGATATCAAGTTATCGATATTATTCGAATGGTCGGAAGTTGCCGTAGTATGTGGAAGTACCATAAAAGATCACAATGGGGGAGACACAGATGTAGAAATGTCTCAAAATCAGGGAGGGAGGTATAGGATAAGCTCATATTCATGCGACCATTTCCCAAGGTCCATGCAGGCTACCCAATCAGAACTCTAAGTGTTCGACAAAACAGATTGTCATATGATATAGTCAACCATAGGAGAGAGGGTTGAGTGTTAGAGATTTATGAGATTATAATGGAAATGTGACATAAACGGGACCCAGAAAGAGTAGTGAGACTGTTAAATTTGGTTATAATGTGAACAGATGGGGTGAAGATAGTCATAGAAAATTATGGATGAAAGCTTAGAGATGGAGATGTATGTGGGTGATGATAGCAGATGTTAGTTTGTATGTGTATCATTGGATATATGATAATGGTTAATGGGTAGAGATGAATAAGAAAGAAAATCATTATGCCTATCTCTTTCATTACAAATATTCTAACTTTTACATCAATTTCATTTTCATTCTAACAGAGTATTTACCAGAGTTGGAGCGATTGTTTTTATTGTTAATAATTTTACAAACTTTATAATCACAAAACCAACAGGGAAATTTTAACTTCCTGTGGAACTGTCATTTCTGTCAGGTCACCATTCGGGATTTCCGTTATCAAAGTCACTTGTTTCTACACAGCCATGATGTGAACAAGTCATATTTAACTCAATGGTACGTAAGGCGTGAAACATTGGATATTTTGTACATCCATATGTAAAATCACATCAATTTTATATGTTCCTATGACGGATTAATTTTAAAGGGCTTTTACCCTAATATTTTTATTTTGGTGGTTAGCATGTATGATTCAAGTGAGTATAACCTATAACTTTTTAAAATAATAGTCAAAATTTTAAATACTTTGCATCATTTTATCAGGTTATACACTTTTTAGGAAACACTGATGATGATCGGTCAACGATTGAAAACTAGTTCTGTTTGTTTTATGATGTAGCCCTGTATAGGGATTTTAACAAATATACCTTTTATAAAGGATTTCATGGTTTTTTGTAATAAATGCTATACAGCCAACTACAGGAATAGCTATTTGTATAACAAGGGAGGAAAGTGCTACATTTCCTCCCGAGAATGAAGTTTACTGCCCGACGCGAAGCGGAGGGCAGTAATCATTCAAGGGAAAGGCACTTTACTCCCATGTTATACATATGGTTTTTCAACCTTCCTCAAATAACAAGTCATTTTTCCATTTCTACTTAATTTATTTATGTAACTAACCAACAAAATTTATTAGAACTAAAACTAACAAGTAGGTACAATATAACTGTCAACTGTCAAATATAAGTAAAATTATTAATGTAAACATTGTTAAATCAAAATAACAATTTACTGTTTTTTACCATTCGGCAAAATACTGGGTGTTTTATAAATAAACGTTAAAATGTATAGATAATTACGTAACAGAAAATAGAAATTGTACAGGGCGTCAATAAGTTAGATCTCATGAATGACGTCTCTTTTACTTTTCCTCCCTAGGGAGGAAAAGTACAACTTTTCTCGCTACAATCAGGTCCGGAAAAGTATACTTTCGGTAGAGGTAGGTGGAAATAGCTATTTGTATAATAAGGGAGGAAAGTGCTACTTTTCCTCTCGAGAATGAAGTTTACGGCTCGACGCGTAGCGGAGGGCAGTCAATGACACATCATGACGTCACTTTTACTTTCACTCCTTAGGGAGGAAAAGTACTTTACTCACTAGGCAGAAAAAGTACGACTTTGCTCCCTACAATCAGCTCAGGAAAAGTATACTTTCGGTAGAGGTAGGTGGAAAAATTTTTTCCTCGTGGATTTTATTATTAATACGTTCTAGAAGTTTGATAGCCTTAGAATTATGAGTTAAAAAAAAATGGAGTTAAAAGCGAATAACGAATTTTTATAGTTTGGAAAAAATGGCCTTTTCTTCAGAATAGCAAGATTAGCATCAGTGATACGAAAAAATGTTTAAAATGAAATTGTAGCTTATATAATTCCCAAGAAGCTGGTTTGCAAAAATTTTTTCTACGGTAAAAATTTGATGAGCTATTGACAATTAAAACTTGGATTAACATGCAAAAACCACCTTTACCAATCTTTTCAAAGTCACCTCTTTTTGCGATTGAGGATTTTAAAAAGAATTAATGTCAATAGGCTTAAATATCTTGCAAAAACTACAAAATTATTTTTTATTAAACTTTCTAAGATAAAAAATAAAAAAGTTACGGTTAAACGATCAATGTATTATTTTGAAAAAAAAAGGCAAAATCCAATTGGAAGCATAATAATGTAAGTTAACGGTGTTTTTCGTCATTGGCCTTATTCATTCTGAATCATCTATGTATTATTAATAGATTCTAGAAGTTTAACTGGTTTAGAATGATTAGTTTTTACAAAACTTGAGTTAAAAGCGAATAACGAATTTTTGTAGTTTGGTAAAAAATTCCATTTTCTTCAGAGTAGAAAGATTAGCATCAGAGATACGAAAAAATGTTTCAATATAAAATTGTAGGTTATTTAATACCCAAGATCATGGTTTGGAAAAAATTTTTCTATGGCAAAAATTGAGTAAATCGTAAATGAGTATATCGAAAATCATTGTTTTTTTTCAGTACAAAACTAACACTTTCGATAGCGAATAAATCGAAAACTATTAATTTTATCAAAAAAATGTATAGAACATTTTTTGCTTAAAATGAATGTTTTAACAACTTTTGCGGTAAAAATATAATAAAAAGTTTGCACCCCAGAGATGGGGTGGCAACCACCCCCATGGTAAAACCGCCTTTCGGAATCATATAGATTTTGATTGTTGGACTATCCACTACTTATTATCAAATTTTCCAGCAAATCGATCCATTCTGTAAGAATTGCGAGGTGAAAAGCTTCGGTTCCTGGCCTACTAGCAACATTAATTAAATCAGTCAAAAATCTGCTCCTAATACACTTCTTTCTTTATTTTCCGATAAAATCCAAACAATAAGTAACAAATAACATCGAAAAGTAATACATCAACTTCAAAGTAGTAGTTTTACCACCATTTCCACTACAAATTACCTCACATAAACCTAACCCCAGAGAACTTTAAAGTTGCAGTCTGGACATAACTTTTCCGAAACCTCCTGTTCTCAGACTCCCATGCTGTTTATCGATTTAAGGTCCTTCGGTCAGGCGGTAATTGCTCATCAATTTCAGGTGTTGGATGCGAGAGGCCCCGAGATTGAAAATCAGATTAAAAGAGGGGCTAACACTGCGTTTTATAATTAGGGTCAAAAAGGACCGACCGACGTGATTATATATTTGATTTACTTTTTTATGGGAGATACTGCCATGTATACGGATACTAAATAAATATTTGGTATATTAAAACTGACATAAAAATTATTATATTTTCGCATAGTTTGCGTTCTTGGCTTCTTGTAGGGTTATTTTCAAGGTTTCGTATAACCGTAGGGTTGTCGACCAACAAAAAAAAACACATACGTATGTCTATTAGAATTCATGAATTTCTTAGTAGACAAGTCCAAAAAGGCGGGTTCGTTGGAAAAAATATTCCCATGAGATTTTTTTACATAATCACGTTCGTGAGGCATCCCAGAATAAGGTTCAAGAAGTCGCCCACGTGAAAAGTTGTCCAATTTTTTTTTTAACATTTTTTTTAAATCAAATTGAAAAAATCCTTATTTTCTGCCCGGACAAATTTTTTTTGTTTTTTTTTGTCCATTCGGGACAAAAAGGTCTCTTATTATTTTTCTCTAAAGTTGATCGTTTTCGAGTATAAAGCAATTTAAAATTGAAAAAAAAAAACGAAAAATGGCGATTTTCAAGGCTTAATAACTCGGATAAAAGTTATTATTGTGAAAGTCAGAAAGTGACAAAATCAAAGACTAAAGCCACCCCTACAAGATCCTGAAGAAAATTTTGTCATTATTTTATTACTAAGCTGCTATTTATAAGTAATAATAATGAGCGCCATGCACGTATTAGGCTGCCGTCAATGGTGAGTGCGAGAGAGATGCCATTCCGGCAGTCAATGGTGCATCTTACTCGCACGCACTCACATTTACATCCGCGTCAATAAATACGATCTTACCGCTCATTGTTAATAATTAAAAATAACAGCTTAGTAATAAATTAATGACACAGATTTGTTCAGGATCATGTAGGGGGAGGGGGCTTTAAACTTTGATTTAGTCATTCATAATAATTTATCGCCAACCGCTACTAAAGTCATTCATTATTGTACTCATTTGACGCCATTTGCGGCAGTAAAATAACACTTTATTGTACTGAAAGAAGAATTTTACTTTACCTGCCTCAATTAATCAAAATAAACTGAGATTGAATGTAAGTGGTCGATGGCAGTAATCGATTATTATTTGAGTGAACTTAAAATTAATTTACTTTAATTATTAAAAATATTGTACAAAATTTACGTTATTATTAATTAAATTTATGTCAGAAAGTGAACTTCTGTAATATTTTGCAATTATATTCATAAAACATAAGTCAAAACTTTACAGATTTAGTAATTAGGTAGGTACTTATTCAATATTGATAACAACTATCGATTAAACATCGAAATCGACCACCATACAAAAGCTTTCTGTCATCGTCATTACTGTCATACGAAATTTTTATTTCGTCTAAAATTAATAAAATTCTTAAATCTTTTAAGTTTTGTATTAATGCAAATACAAATTGTATATTATGAAATGGTGTTTTTGCTAATTCGATTATATGTATATAGGACGGTGACAGATATTTATGATAATTTGTTAGCAACTATATTTATTTAGATTTTATACTATTCATCAAGGGAAAAGCAACTGCGCTGCGGGAGGCTACACTTCATAAACTTAACGTGACTATTAATGGTATTTTTAATTTTTGGTATTTTATTTTAAGTGTTAAAATTGGTTTAATATTTAAATAAAAATACGATTAACTGTTTAAAACATATTTATTTTTGAAATCATAATAATAGAAGTATAACGTCTTACGTATGTACCAAGTACACACACTCTTTTTTCATTAGGATATAATTAAGTAAGTGTGAATGTTTTTTATGATTGGCGATAAAATTTTGTATGCACCACGTCAGTAAAGACTCTTACCGAACTGGTCTGTTATCCGCCTCGCTCGCTGTGCTCGCTCTTCTCGTAATATCAAACTCGTTCTATAAAGAGTCACTTTACTGACTTGGTACATAAATAACTATTTTAACCGAGTTATCAAGTTTTAAAATTTAATTGATTGGTTGACTTACCTGTTAAGGAGGGACAATCATAATTGTCCTATCTTACATTTCGAACATTTCTGTGATCAGCGGCCCGAAAATACCACTACCATAAGTACAAATGTTCGAAATGTATTGTGAAGGACAATGGCCATATTCGCGTTTTTCAAATTTTAAATTGCTTATCTTACAACTCGAAAACTATCAACTTTAGAGAAAAATTACAACAGAACTTTTTTGTCCAGAATGGTCCATAAACTTAAAAAAAAATTGTCCGAACCGACCCGAAACAATTTTTATTTTTGCAATTTGATTAAAATAATTGTTAAAAAAAATTCTGGGGTGTCTCACGAATGTAATTATGAAAAAAAATCTCATGGGAATATATTTTCCAACGAACCCGCCATTTTCGTATTGTCGCTGTGAGCTCGTACGTAGAGGGGATATTAACAAATTCGCGAACGCCAGTAGTGACAAGTTTGTAAACGTTTACTGGAAATTTGACATAAATGTCAAAGTGATTAATTTAAAATTAAAATTAAAAACATTAATTATAAACAATATTAGTTGGTCAAAGCTGTGGTATATATTTTTAACTTAAATATACTTACGTTTTAAATACTGAATTTAAGTTTTTTTGATGTTCCGTAATATCTAATTATAAATAATCTATTATAATCTTAGCGCTATCTACACGATTATTGTCAAAGTATCCGAAGTAAGAAACTGATATTTTATCAATAGAACGTCAAAATGATTAGAAAAATCTTAAAAAAATCGATTACAATTTAATTACTTTTTTGCGTTGTAAATATTAAGCGATAACAATTAAATAATAAATTTAAAAATTACCGGTAAAAGTTGAATTAGTAACCGCTAGGAGCGACACCAGCGAAGGTCAGAGCGTATAGATATCGACTTATCTTTCCATAATATCGACAATTTTCAGGTTTATCTGTCAAGTTTCTGTCGTAGCTGTATGAATTGTTTGGTGACAAAGAAGCATTCAGTTTTCGTAGTTCTTTTTTTGTCAGCTAAATTTTATATTTCGTGTAGCTGGTTAAGAAGCTAGTCATTAGTTTTTGACTTGTGGCTTGTGAATGAGAAAGCTAGAAGCTTTCGTGACTTTTTATAAAAATTTTGAAATACCATGGACCGATCGTATTACGAACGAAATTGTGTTGCAACCGAATGGGAAGCGACAGAGAGCTTTTGATCGTCATTAAAAGAAGTAAAACAGCTTACTTGGGGCACATACGTAGGAATGAAAAGTACGAGTTGTTAAAGCTGATATGAAGGGTAAAATCGAAGGAAAAGGGGTCCTGGTAGACGACAAATATCCTAGCTGAAAAATATTTGCAACTGGACCGGGTTAAACACACAAACGCTTTTAAGAAAAGCAGAAGATGGAGATGAATTAACATTGGTCCTAGCCAACCTTCATTAGTGGAGTAAGAACTAAAAGAAGAAGATTAAAAAGCCGGTTTTGATTGTTTCAAATGCCTAGACTGCATAGAGTTCGTCGGGTGTTCCAGCTAAGTGACTTTGAGATGGGTCGAATTATTGTATGGTTGTATGAAGCCGGTCTATCGATGAGAGAAGGTTCTAGGAGAAGCAGATTCTTACTTAGTATACTGCAGTGTGAACGAGCGTGGACGAGCCAGGGGTTCCGGACATCACAGAGGGACTCATCATCATCAACCCGTACGCGTCCACTGCTGGACATAGTCCCACAGAGGGACTACAGAGTGACAAAATTGCCGATTCAGGCTTCTGGCTCTAAGAGACAGATTCAGTATTAATGGATCCATCGGAAATCGGTGGTTTTGAAGAGCATGAAAGGATGGTTGGTATGAGTAAGATATGTATATCGCGGAATACCCAGTTTGGACTTTTTTGCTATTGCCCGCTTTAAGTGCTGCCTGTCACAGCTAAAAATCAGCCTGTCGGTTTGCTCTGGTGTAGAGAAAGAGTTCTAAGAGACCGCAAATGGAATCAGGTTATCTTTAGTACTGATTCCCGTGTCTGGGGATACACGATGGTCGGATAGGAGTGAGAAGAAGACGTGGCGAAAGCGCAACTTAAAATTTTACAGAGAGCGGCACGTTCACCACACCTTGAGACTTGTGGTATGGGGTGTTATTGCACATAACAGCAGTTCACTTCTAATTTTCATGAGGAAATATGGCAGCCCGATACTATATTTAGGAATAGTGGATCCCCATTTATTCCATACCTTAGCGCTATCCCAAACCCGAATATTTAGCAAGATAATACCAGACCAAATATTTACAGAGAATCGTTAGCCTTCATGGATCATCATCACACCAACCATTTATCTTTGTCACTAAGATCACCTAATTTGTCTCCAATTGAACATGCCTGGGACATAATAGATCCCAGACTCTTAAGTTTGCAACACTCTACACAGAATGTCGAAGGTCTCTAGAAGGTAGAAATGAAATAAAAAACAGGCTATTAAAAAAAATCGACGGTGCATACCTCAATTACTTCAGCCACATAGTCAGAAGAACAGGAACTATGAAACTATTGGTAACATAAGGAAAGGTATGGGCATGCTGAATAAATACTGTGCTAAAAAAATCCCTACATTTATTCGCACAGGAGCACGGCGAAGGGAGACAAGCTAACAATAATTAGAGTGTCCCACGTCCTGAAAAGTAATTAGGACGAGAAGGAGGTACTAATAGAGGTTAAGATTAAGATATAACATTATAGGTACATATATAAGATGAGAAAAAAGGAGAACCCTCTAAGCTGAAGTCAAACTGGCTCCACTCATTGTTAGCATATGAACTTCGTATGTTGCACAAGCGTTTCGCAATAATTGCACAAGTATTTTGGTTTTCCTATTATTATGACCTGAACATAAAATATGCATACCACGGGCGTAATATTTGTCTAGCCCTGGAAGCAGAAAATGCTTTCTTCTTCTTCTTAAGGTGCCGAGACCGCTTGTCGATCGTTGGCTCTCATGTTACCCAGCATATTAACAATCACTGTCTTATTTACAGCCGCACGAAATAGTTCAGTGCTAGTTTTCCCAAACCATTGGCGTAGGTTTTTAAGCCAAGATGTTGTACGGCGGCCCACACTTCTTTTTCCCATTATTTACCTTGCATGACAAGGTGAAGTATGTCATATTTTTCTGGGTGATGCATTATATGACCAAAGTATTCCAATTTGCGCGTTTTAACCGCGTTCACTACTTCGCAACTTTTATTCAAACGTTGCAAAACCCTTTCGTTTGTGACTCTTTCTACCCAACTGATTTTCAGAATACGGCGGTAGACCCACATCTCAAATGCTTCTAGGTTTTTAAAAGCGATTCTGTCAGGGTCTATGCTTTAACCCCGTAAAGTAGTACTGGGAATTTATAACATCAAACCATTCTTATGCGAAGTTCCAAACATAGATCATGACTGCACAGGATTTTCTTAAACATAAAACTTGTTCTTGCTTTGGCAATGCTACTTTTTATTTCTGTACTAGGGTTCCAGCTTTCATTAATATGAGTACCCAGATATACAAGATTACTTACTCGTTTAATTGAGTCATTACTGATTGTTACGTTATACCTAGTTCTTATTATTTACGGCTGCCTGTTTACTAATAACCATAAACTTTGTTTTTCTTGCGTTGAGTTTAAGTCCATATATCGCGCAGAATGCCACCATTCGGTTCAATAACGTTTGAAGATGTTCAATTGATCCTGTCAGTAACAAGGTATCATCTGCGTATCTGATATTGTTCATAAGAAATAAAAGAGAATTAAAAGAAATAATAAATAGAAAAAGACAAAATGAATGGGAAAATTCAACAAAATCTAGACGTTTATACAATTTTATACCAATATTAGAAAACATTCCAAATTATTTTAATCCAAAACAAGGTTTAATACACTTTTTAACAGGACATGGACCGTACCCAACATATTTGGAAAGATTTAACTTAAAAGATGATGCATATTGTGAATGTGGAGAACTAGGTACACCAGAACATATAGTGTTACATTGTGAAAATACTATAGAAAATGAAGAACATAGAGAAATGAGAAGAAGATTAGAAAGAATTGAAATAAGAGATATATTACAAAATGAAGAATATTTTGAAATATTAAACAATCTCACACAAATAATATCTAAAAAACAACAAGAAATCTATAATAATAGAAGAAGACAACCAATAATCCAACCCTGATGAAGTTGACTAAGATAAAGTTAAAATAAATAAAATAAAATATATTCAAAAACAGATATCTACAATTATAATAATAATAATTCAATACAAAATAAATAAATAAAAATAATAATTCAATACATAATTCATAAATTAAAAAAAAAAAAAACTACCAACTCTCTTCTGAAAATAAAGGGACTGTCTTTGTAACTTAGAAGGGAGTTGATAGTACCAAAAATATTTTAAATTGTTTATTTAAATTTGTTTGTTAAACGAAATTAATAGATTATGGCAAATTGTTAATTGTAAAAATAGATTTAATAGTTGAGTAAAAAATGTAAAAATATAAAAAAAAAATATCTGTAATCCCATCAGGAAAAAACGACCTGGATTAGTCACTAGAGGCCAGGTCATATGTATAAATAATAAATAAATAAATAAAAAAAAAATAAATTGTTCATAAGCATACCATTAATGAGTATTCCCTCTTTTGCATTTTTCAACACTTCATTTAAGATTGTTTCAGCGTAAAGATTAAACAACATTGGTGATAATATACAGCCTTGTCGAACCCACGCTTGATGTTTACTTCTTCAGAGCACTGATTCCCAACCCTAACACATGCAGTCTGGCCCCAATACAAATTTGCGATTATTCTAATGTCCCTACCGTCCAGACCTGTAGTTTTGAGAATATCCATTTTGTCCATTTTTTTCATGGCGAACTTTATCAAAGGCCTTTTCAAAATCAATCGCGCACATGAAAACGTCATGATTTACATCTCTGCATATTTGAATTAAAACTTGGGTTGCGAATAGTGCATCACGCGTTCCAAGGCCACAGCGAAAACCGAGTTGAGTACTTGAGATTCTTTCCTCAATTTTTCTATATGTTATTTGATGAATTATTCTGAGAAAAGTTTTCAATAGATGACACATTAGGCTGATGGTGCGATAGTCGCTGCATTTTGTGGCTCTGTGTTTTTTTGGTAGTACAACAAATGAGGATTTGAGCCCATATTTAGGAATTTTTTCGCTTTCGTAGATTAAGTTGAATAATTTCGTAAGTATCTTAATGCCCTCGGTACCTAAAAGCTTTAGTGTTTCTACGTAAATCCCATCTGGTCCGAACTCCTTGCCGTTTTTTGCGTTCTTTATAGCGTATTGCACTTCTTCCTTAGTTATTGGAGGACCGCTTATGTCATTTAGCGTTTCTAGTTCGCTTCTTTCATCATCGAATAATTCCTTTATATATTATATTTATATATTATATATTATTATACAGGGTGTCCCGAAAAGAATGGTCATAAATTACACCACACATTCTGGGGTCAAGAATAGTTAGATTGAACCTAACTTACCTTAGTACAAATGTGCTCATAAAAAAAGTTACAGCCCTTTGAAGTTACAAAATGAAAATCGATTTTTTTCAATGTATCGAAAACTGTTAGAGATTTTCTATTGAAAATGGACATGTATCATTCTTATGGCAGGAAAATCTTAAAACAATATTATAGTGAAATTTGTCCACCCCATAAAAATTTTATGGGGGTTTTGTTCCTTTAAACCCCCCCAAATTTTTGTGTACGTTCCAATTAATTCATTATTGCGGTACCATTAGTTAATGACAATGTTTTTAAAACTTTTCTGCCTCTTAGTATTTTTTCGATAAGCAAGTTTTTATCGAGATGCGACTTATTTTTTAATATATTTACATAAAAATTTTATGGGGGTTTTGTTCCTTTAAACCCCCCAAATGTTTGTGTACGTTCCAATTAAACTATTATTTTGGTACCATTAGTTAAATACAGTATTTTTAAAACTTTTTTGCCTCTTAGTCTGTTTTTGATAAGTCACCTTTTATCGAGATGTGGCTTCTTTTTCAAAATATAACTAAAAATGTAAATTATAACTAAATTTTCAGATTATTAACAGGTCTCTATATACAGTACGTAAATCGTTCAGCTGGACATAGGGAACATACATTGTACATATTTAGATACATAAATACATACATTTTATTATATTGAGACAAGTGTGGCAACTAAGCTCTCTCGATGACAATATATTTGTTAGCATTAAGCGGCATTAATCTCAAAATCGATAACTCTGACACAAATAAACGTCAAAATATGACAATGTAGTAGCTAAATATTTTTGGCCTAAGGTAATGGGAAAATTGTTTAGTTTTGAAATTAGTTTTTAAAAATAAATATTTTAAAAATTAAAGTAAAATTATTAACTCATTAATCATAAACTTTGTTTTCGATTTATTTATGGACAGCCTTGCTTCAAAATTCACTCATTCTATTCGTTCTAAGAGCTCTATTGCACCAAAAACTCGTACTCGAACAGAAGCTTCAACTAACACAGGTTACCGCAGTTGCCACAATTCTCTCCATGTATAATCCCTATGTCCAGCCGAACGATTTACGTACTGTATAATAATCGTACTTAACCATATGCAAATATGTGGTGGATTCGACAAATATTCAAAATATCTCGATAAACAGTGGCTTATCGAAAAAGTGTTAGGAGGCAAAAAAGTTTAAAAAACATTGTGTTTCACTAATGGTGCCACAATAATAATTTAATTAGAACGTACACAAAAGTTTGGGGAGATTTAAGGGAACAAAACCCCCATAAAATTTTTATGGGGTGCACAAATTTCACTTTAATTTTTATTTAAGATGTTGCTGCCATAAGAATGCCACATGTCCATTTTCAATAAAAAATCTCTAAGAGTTTTCGATATATGAAAAAAAATCGATTTTCATTTTGTACCTTCAAAGGACTGTAACTTTTTTCGTGTGCACTATTGTATATAGGTAAGTGAGGTTCAATCAACCTATTTTTGACCCCAGAATCTGTGGTATAATTTATGACCAATATTTTCGGGACACCCTGTATATAGAAAATGCTTTAGCAGTTCATTAATTCTTATGTAGCTGGATTATGCTGTCATAAGGAATAAGGAAAATACTTTTGTAATTGCTGCATACGGTTAGTGATATTTTTTATAGTTAGGGATAAAGGTTTATACGCGTCACACATCAGGTCATTCACTTGTGATTCATATCATGTTGAATATAGCCAGCATTACATCTATGCTAATATGGCCCATTGCTTTTAGAGACTCCGTTGGTATTTCGTATCTAGTACATAATATTATAACGACTATCTTATTATTAGGTGCTTTTATTAAAAAAAAAAACTGCTAAATCAAATTGTGAGTCCAAGACAAATTACTTGTATTTTTAAAATAGCAACAATTGATGGGTTAAGCAAGTGAAGTCATCTACTTCTAATAAATTTAACCTATTTCTGCACTTCTATTCTATAGGTGCGTATCAAGGTAACTTAATAAATATACTTCGTGAGTATTGTACTTGTTATTTGAATATTTATATCAAATAATAACATATTTCTCGTACAGCTGACTATAATTTGATACGTATCCTCAAGACGTACTTACTAACCTTCCTGAAACCTTGAAATTGACATTGAATAAATTCTAAATTTTAAATCATGGGATTTTTCATTGTTGTGGAAAATAATAAAACATACATAAATCTTCCACATTGTGGTAGTTGCAACATAAACCATACTAATTATTATATAACTTTATTCGTTCATTAACCATTTAATAAGTTATTCCAGTTAATGAGTATACTCATAGTTTTATAGCTTATTGAACAAAAACAATAAAAAAACACTGGCATCACGTTCAGAGTTTCAATTTTTCTGTACAAAAAAAAATCGGCAGCGTTTTAGAACGGTTTTAACCAAATATGGTGTAAATATTGCCATAAAAATTAAATATAATAGTAGGGGAGGAAAGTAATATGCTAAATTTGCAGTTACTCGAGCGTTATGGTGACCTATTGGGTTGTGAAAATTAATTCCTAAAGCCAAAAAAAGTTAAGTAAAGTTTTTCATTTAAGTAGGGACTTTCCATTTTTTACATTAATTATTTTCCATTTCCAAAAATCGTTTTTTCCGATTATAGCGCCATCTCTTCATAATTTGAAAAAATGTTTCGAATAAAATTTGTTTATTTTTACGTAAGGAATCCAAATCTGCAATAAAAAAATGGGGGCTTCTATTTAAGATTTTTAAGTAACCCCCCACCCTACCTCCGTGGGGGGTCGTGTTTGGTGTCATTCGATAGATTGTTCAAAAATATTGAATACGTGTATTTTGCAGTTTTTCAATCTGATGTTCATTTCGCGAAATATCGCGGGGTTCCTATTTAAAATTTTAAATTTAGCTTCCGCTCCTCACCGTTGGTGGTCCTGTTTGATATTATTCGATAGATTTTTGAAAAACATCGAATACGTATTGTTTAGTTTTACGTTCTGACGGTTATTTTTCGAAATATTCTCTTTTTTCTTGTGAAGCTTTGTGACTCACCCATTTCCTTACTCCCCGCTCAAACCGTCAGATGTATGAAATATACACTGTTTTGCATGTACTTACCTGATCTTAATTTGACGATTTCGAGTTTTTCTAAGGATACATTTTTTTTCGGACCGCCCTTAACAAACTCCCCTGTATTAAGATCCAAATATGATAGGGGTATTTTATACTCTAATGTTCCATTCTTCTTCTTCTACGGCACTACAGCCCAAATTGAGCCTTGGCCTCCTTTATTTCTTGCCTCCAACCTGGTTTGTCTGTGGCTGCTCTTCTCCATACACTGACTCCTAAAAGGGCTTGTGCGTCGCTGTTTACCCAGCTGTGTCTTCCCAGCGCTTTCTTGGCTTTCCAACTGGTATCTTTCCCTGCATTCTAGCATTCAGTGCTCTTTTTGGTAGCCTATCCACTCCCATTCTTATTACATGTCCGACCCATTGCAATCTTTGTATTCTAATGAAGTCTGGCAGGGGAAGCTCGTTGTTGTATCGACTTCTGAAGATTCCGTTTTCCCTCACAGGTCCTAGTATTCTCCTCAGTATTTTCCTTTTGAATGTGTCGAGTTTCTTTTTGGATGTTTATTTCAGGACCCAGGCTTCACAGCCATAGCATGCTATTGGTCAAATTAAGGTTTATTCTCATCTTTGTATTTCGGTGGACACTTTTATATCGAAAATGTTCCATTGCTTGATACATTTTGACTCTATCGACTCTATCATGTTATGCGTGTCTAAAATCCACAAGCAAAACGTGCTCTACGTTCTACGTTCATAAAAATTACGAACTCTACGTTCATAACAAATTGACTCTATCTCATTTAAGAGAGTATTATTTGGTATATAGTAGATCTGTCCTTTCTAAAGCCGGCGTGATAGTCATGTATGATCCTTTCCGTATAGCTATTTCGTCTATTTATGCCAATATTTTGTACACAGTATTTAGTAAGGCTTGTCGTAAAGGCGTTAATTTTTCCCAAGAATTAAGCATAACTACTACGCATCAAATTTCGATATCGATCTACCTGTTATACATTAGTTAAATCCACACATGTTAACTAACGAACAAATATTGATACTCTGCAATTATTATAACACAGTTTCTACTAATGGGCTAATTAATTGAAGTAATTATTAGAATTTGATGCAAATAATATAAAATTATGAACAGTTGCTATCCTGTACATTATGGCGATAATTATGGTAAAGTCATGATAATTGAGGTTCGTAAATTAGAGAAATTTTGTAAACAAATTTAACAGCCTCGTACACAATCCAATAAACGAACATATTATGCAATATGCAGCATTAGTCCTCTCCCACATCCATAAAATTATCCATGTTTAGAACATAAACAAAATGTTGGAATATCAATAATTCTAAAATAGTTGTTATAGGCTTTAAAAATTTCAATCTTTGTGAGGCACCACCATGATCCACGTCTTAACTCAACACGTTGATCCCTAACAGTCTTAACTTCGATTTCTTTTATAAAAAATGTATCATTAGACACATATTTAAACATTTTGGAAAACCGATCTAAAAATTTTTTTCCAAAATTTAAAAATTACATATCTTTCAATCTTGTCAAATTGTGGAGAAAACTTTCAAAGTCTAATGAACAAAATAAAGCAAACCTGTGATAAGTATGGATTAGAGCCCAATGTTAATACATCTAAATATATGATAGCTGTGTGTGTGTTTAGATGTATGACCTTGAGTTGAACCAATTGGCCAGCTCAAATTTTTTTTTATTATCTTTTTCATAGATACAATTTCCTAATTTTAACTGATATATGTAGATTATATTTTAATATTTACATATAGTATGGTATAGTTAGACCCAAACCCAGACATCCAAAGTGAAAGTTATCCTTCAACAACAAATTGTTCTATATGGTCCACATATTGTTCAGAAAAAAGTCACACCATTTTGAGCGTCGGGTTTGGGGGGGAGAGGGGGGAGAAATCTGCAAATTCGTAGTTTTTTACGTTTTTCGTCAATATTTCTAAAACCAAGCGGTTTAGCATGAATAACCCTCTACACAAGATTGTTCTACGTTAAATTTGAAATAAAAAAGGCCCAATGCATAACCCTTCTAAAATGAACGGTTACAAAGTTACGGAGGTAGTATAGTATAATTGGTCCAAAAAAAGGCCTAACCCAGACATCCAAAGTAAAAGTTTTCCTTCAACACCAAATTGTTCTATGTGGTCCACATATTGTTCAGTAAAAAGTTACACCATTTTGAGCGTCCTGTTTGGGGGGGAGATGGGGGAGTAGTCGGTAAATTAGTAGTTTTTTTTAGGTTTTTCGTCAATATTTCTAAAACTATGCTTTAGCGTAAGGAATGTTCTATAGAAAAATGTTCTACATAAAATTTAAAAGAAAAAAGGTTCTATACATAAT
Source organism: Diabrotica virgifera virgifera (assembly GCF_917563875.1). Taxonomy (NCBI): domain Eukaryota; kingdom Metazoa; phylum Arthropoda; class Insecta; order Coleoptera; family Chrysomelidae; genus Diabrotica; species Diabrotica virgifera. Next base: position 244,184,817 of record NC_065443.1, on the reverse strand, counting down.
TGTTATAAAATCAACGGTTCCAAAGTTACGGAGGGTGAAAATTGGAGGTTTTCGATACTTTTTATATGTACCGATTTCTCCCCCCTCTCCCCCCCCCCCCAAACCCGACGCTCAAAATGGTGTGACTTTTTTCTGGACATTGTGTGGACCATATAGAACAATTTGGTGTTGAAGGATAACTTTCACTTTGGATGTCTGGGTTATGCCATCTTTTGGATCAACTATACTATACTAATACATATATTACCTATATTTATTATTACATTAAAAATACATACTAATAGCCTAAGAGCTAGTGAACCCTCCGACTAACGGTCGTCCTAAGGCTAGAAATTTGTCTAGTGATAACTGATAGCACACCAAGGCTAAAAACCATAACCTGGCAGGCATCAGCCGTGCACGTGTATCTACCAGGTGAATCTAAAAGTGCATAGTTTAGGGGTAAAATAAACTTTCTCCTGTAAGGTTTAAATTTAAGTATGTGTATAAGTATGTGTATTTAAGTATGTGCAAAGTCATTTAGAAGAAATGTGTACAATGACAGGCGATTCTGAAGAGAATAAGACCTTGCCAGGCGAGGGGAAAGATTAGAGGTTTTCCTAAAATTATTATTTTTTGCATGGAACACATGTTTTTTATATTTTTTAAATCATTCCAAACAGAAAAGGTCTTTAGTGATTTTTCTCTTAAGCTAATAGTTTTTGTTATATAAGCGATTGAAAATTGCGAAATCGGCCATTTTTAACCCTAAATCGAACGTTTATCTAAAAATTTCAATGTGACCAAGGTACGTAGATATTCTTTAAACATTGATTGATGAAATCCCGAAAAGTATTTTGCAATAAAATATCGAAAACCCCTTTGTTTTTTAAATTGCTAATCAAGCGGGCGCGACACTGTAGTATAAGTGAGGACGTTTGAGTTTGCATAAATTCATTATCTTGAGAATGGGCAAATTTCAAGAGAAATCCTCAGACAGGTCGGTTTTTATTTTTGAATTAGGACTTTTTGGCATATATATAATACTAACGACGTCATCCATCTGGGCGTGATGACGTAATCGATGATTTTTTAAATAAGAGTAGGGGTTGTGTGGTAGCTCATTTGAAAGGTTATTTAATTCTCTATTCAATAATAGAAACATTAACATCATTATTTATACAGGGTGTACAAAAAATTTTTTTCTTCTATTTGTCAAATTTAATCAAAGTTAATTTATTAAAAAAAATTTTTTGTACACCCTGTATAAATAATTATGTTAATGTTCATATTACTGAATATAGAATTAAATAACCTTTCAAATGAGCTATCACACTACCCCTACTCTCGTTTAAAAAAATCATCGATTACGTCCGATTTTTAGATGAATGTCCGATTTAGCATTAAAAATAGCCATTTTTGGCAATTTTAAAAATTCTCAATTGCTTATATAACAAAAACTATTAACTTAAGAGAAAAATCACTAAAGACCTTTTCTGTTTAGAATAATTAAAAAACCTAAAAAAAAAATTCGATGCAAAAAAATAATTTTAGGAAAAACCCCTAATCTTTCCCCTCGCCTGGCAAGGTTTTATGCTTTTTAGAATCGCCTGTCATTCTACACATTTCTTCTAAATGACTCACTCAAACACGTACTTAAATTTAAACTTTACAGGAGAAAGTTTATTTTACCCCCTAAATTGGCACTTTTCGATTCACCTGGTAGATACACGTGCACGGCTAATGCCTGCCAGGTCATGGTTTTAGCCTTGGTGTGCTATGAATTATCACTAGAAAAATTTCTAGCCTTACAGGACGACCGTTAGTCGGAGGGTTCACTAGCTCTTAGACTATACTATTAAACACTATTACTAAATACTTACACTAAACCACTAATTGATATTAAATTTTTTTTTTTTTCAGCGCTAAGACCTAAACCCGATTCAACACCTCGGAGGTTTAGGCCTTCTTTGTGATTTTTTTTGCGTTTTTTGTGTTTTTTTTATTGTTTTTTAATATTTATTTCTTTTTTTTTGTTATTTTTATTCTTTTTTTTATTGTTTTTTCCTATATACATATTTTTTTATATATTTTTTTTAAATATCAATTTTCATATTTTTTAAGTGGTTATATAAACAATTTTATACAAATTTATATTTCGTGTACATAAAATGGAATTTAAATTGGTGCCGAAAGTAACTCCTATTGTTTGTAGATTCTTGTATAACTGTTGATTCAGCATCTGGAAATTGGGCAATCGAAAATCACATCCTCTAATGTACCCAACTCCCCGCAGGTGCAGTTTTGAGAAGTGGCCAACCCTAGTTTATTTTTGTGGACTGGATATAAACCATGTTTTTTCCTTGCTCTATTTAAGGTTTTAATGAAGTGCCGATTTGTAATATCGTTAAACCACGGTTTTCTATAAATTTTTGATTGGATATCATGAAATCTTATACCTTTAGGAGAGGTATTATATTCCTGTTGCCATTGCTCCATTTATTTTTTCTTAAACCATTGTCGTAGATCAGTGACTGGCATAAATGGTTCTTCTATCGTTTCCCCTATTGTAGTAGCATCCTTGGCAAGTCTATCCACTATTTCATTTCCGTTAATTCCATAATGAGCCTTAATCCAAACCAAATAAATTTGTTTACCTGTATTCGTAAGTAACTGGATTGTTTCTAAAAATTTCATAATTACTACGGATGAAGTGCTTGATAATTTAGTTTGTACTATTGTGTCTACCGAACTTTTGCTATCTGTTAATATAATAAACTTATTCTTGTGATAAATATTAATATACCTCAAAGCTTGAAGAATTGCGATGAGCTCAGCAGTATATCTAGACATTTGATTTAAAAGTTTAAATTTTTTGGATATATTTTCATGTAAATGGTAAAAGGCGCATCCAGTAGACTCGGCGAAGTTGAATCCATCTGTATAAGTACAATCGGACTCCGGCCATCTTTTCAGAATTGTTTACTCAACAAACGTATTTATGTTAAATTGATTAACTTGTGGTTCAATATTAAGATGAGGGACATGAAAGGAGCCTCCACGTAGATTGTGATCACTTGTGAATACAATCGGGCGTCCCCTGGAAACGAGTAATGTCGGCTAATCCTTTCAACACCGGTGCACCAACAACACAGATGCAATCAAAATCAAAACGGTCTTTATCAAGGCCATTTTTGATGACGACCTCAATTAATATTGAAGGACTATCAGCAGATAAAGAAGACCTATTGTCTAATATGTGCAGAGAACATGGTGTCGATGTTCTACTGGTTCAAGAAACCCATAGAGGTACTGCAAGCCGCAGACCAAGGATTCGGGGTATGAAGCTCATACTGGAGAGACGACACGACCAATATGGTAGCGCAGTCTTCGTCAGACCAGATATCGACGTAGCATCCACATCTCTAACAGATCAAAATAACATCGAGATCCTCACAGTGGAGATAAACTCCTGTACAGTAACGTCAATCTACAAACCACCAAACGCTAACTTTGCTTTTGAGGAACCGAATAACTTTCAATCACAGCAAATCAAATTCGTACTGGGTGACTTCAACTGTCACAGTGTCGCGTGGGGTTACAACGAAACAGATTCCAATGGCGAAGAACTAGAAAAATGGGTTGAAAGCATGAACCTAAAACTTATTCACGATCCAACGCAGCCTGCGTCGTTCAACAGCGGAAGATGGCGCAGAGGTTACAACCCAAACAATATATTTGTCAATGACAGAATTGGAGACCAGGTGACAAAAATCGTTGGAAGCGCCCTCCCAAAGACACAGCACAGACCAATAATTTGTCTTTCCAACGCGGCAATCAGATACGAAATTGTTCCTTTCAAGAGAAGGTTCAACTTTACTAAAGCAAAATGGGAAAAATTCTCTGAAACATTGGATCAAGAAGTTTCCCAGCTAGAACCTTGCCCTGATTCATACGATAAATTTGTAGAAATCGTAAAGCAAGTATCACGGAAATTTATCCCTAGAGGTTGTCGAACTGAGTACATAGCGGGGCTCAATGAAGAATCTAAACCCCTACTTAAAAGATACGAACAGCTATATGAAGAAGACCCTTTCTCGGAAGCGACAATACAGGCTGGGGAGGAAATGTTACATGCGATATCCGCCAACAGAACGGAAAGGTGGTGCAAGCTGGTCACGAGTCTGGACATGAAACAAAACAGCAGACGTGCCTGGAAGCTGATTCGGAATCTTGGCAACGATCCCGCTGCTCCGGCAGTCAACATGACAGAAGTCACACCCGATCAGATAGCCCATCATCTTCTAATGAACGGTAAGACGACATCAAGAAAGAACAAGGTGAGAGCTCAACGGAATATCGACGAAGAAAGAGATGTTCTAGGTACCTCTTTTTGTCTAGAGGAGATGAGAGGCGCGATCCATCAAATGAAAGATAATAAAGCGGCTGGCCTGGACGACATACGAACAGAGCAAATAAAGAACTTTGGACTAAAAACCGTAGAGTGGCTGGTAAAAATGATAAATTGCTGCATCCGTACATTACAAATCCCCAAAATCTGGAGAAAAGCTAGAGTGGTAGCCCTCTTAAAACCAGGGAAGGATCCGGCGGATACAAAGAGTTTTAGACCTGTATCTCTCTTGTGCCACCTTTTCAAGGCCTTTGAAAGAATGATACTGAACCGGATCGCAGAATATGTGTAGACTAAAATTATTCCAGAACAAGCAGGATTCAGGCCCGGAAAGTGATGCTGCAGTCAAATTTTTAATCTCACCCAACATATTGAAGATGGTTTTGAACGGAAGGAAATAACAGGAGTAGCGTTCATAGACCTAACTGCCGCCTATGATACAGTTAACCATCAACGGCTACTCGCAAAACTCTACGAAACTACAAAGGATTTCCGACTAACAAGGTTAGTGAAATGTCTCCTCCAGAATAGACGCTTCTACGTAACGCTCCAGTCCAAGAACAGTCGGTGGAGGGACCAAAAAAATGGGCTACCACAGGGAAGTGTCCTCGCGCCGTTTCTATACAACATATACACCAACGACCAACCCATACACCAACAAACAAGGCAATTTATTTACGCTGATGATACAGCGGTGGCAGCTCAGGGAAGAACCTTCAATGAAGTCGAAGTGAAACCGACAGATGCCCTGGGAGACTTAGCTCTATACTATGATAAAAACCATCTGAAACCCAATCCCACAAAAACCCAGGTATGTCCTTTCCACCTGAGAAACAAGCATGCCCGAAGGTCGCTGGAGGTGGAATGGCGTGGTCAGATGCTGGAACACAACAAGACTTCAAAATACCTTGGCGTCCGTCTGGATAGAACTCTGTCTTACCGATACCACTGTCAAGATGTCAAGAAGAAAGTAAGTGCCAGAAATAATATCATCCGCAAGCTAACTAATACAAAATGGGCAGCACAACCACACACTCTCCGCACTTCTGCCTTGGCATTATGTTTTTCGGGCGCGGAGTTTGGAGCACCAGTATGGGCAAACTCTGCTCACGCAAAGAACGTCGACGTGGCTCTAAATGAAACGGTCCGTATAATATCGGGTTGCCTGAAACCGACACCTATCGAAGAGGTATACCCCATTGCTGGAATTGCTCCACCACCAATCAGGAGGAAAGTCACGTCAGAGGTAGAACGTAAAAAGCAGGAGACGGACCGAAGACACCCCTTATATGACCACCAAACTCAGCCAAGCAGACTAAGATCTCGGAAAAGCTTCCTGAAAACATCAAGATCCATCCCCGAAGCAGAGACGCGCCGAATACACCTATGGCAAGCGTCAACTACCGCGACACATTTTCCTCCCTCGGAGGAAATGGCTGCTGGACACAATTTACCGTATCCGACTTGGAAAGCGCTAAACAGACTAAGAACTGGCGTTTCACGTTGTGCTAGTAACCTGAAAAAATGGGGATACCAGGAGGACGATACCTGCGACTGTGGCGCGGTTCAGACCAGCCGGCATCTACTATCATGCACAGAGATGAGAGAGACCTGCACAGAACAAGACTTAATTATAGCAAATGACAGGGCCATCTATGTGGCCAACCATTGGAAATACAGAATTTAAAGTTGTTGGTGTTCCGGACACGGAAAGTAAGTAAGTAATATTAAGATAATAATAAGGAACTTGTAGTTCTAACAGGTTATACTCACAATTATAAAAGGGAAGGATGTCATTTCTGTAAACCTTGCTATTAAATTGGATTAGTAGCTGATAATTGCTTATTACTTTGGGATGAATTTTACGTCGCCAGAAGGGACTACCCATTTTTGAATTGAGGTTTTTTATTTTCTCAGATCTTTTCTGTGCTAGGAGTTTTGATATAAAAACATCACATAAAAATTGCCGTCTAAGATGCTAAGGAGGCTTTGCTGCTTCGATTTCTAAAATATGTGTTGGTGTGCTTTGTATACATCCAAGACAGAGTCGTAAACACTTATTTTTTATTTTTTTCCAATATCTCCAATTGAGGTAAATTTGCATTTCCATATAAAATACAATCGTAGTTAATCACTGAACATATTAGTGCTCTATAGAAGACTAGTGATATATTTGGATCGGTTCCCCACTTTGTTAATTATATATGATAGTTAACAAATAAAATATACTGAGATGCCACACTTGACCAAGTAGATAAACTTGTATCTCGGCAGGGCCTCGATTTTTGACCCTTCGCTTCGTTATCGAATGTATTCGTTTCGTATCTGTTTAGTATACGAAGCGAATACGTTCGATAACGAAGCGAAGGGTCAAAAATCGAGGCCCAGTAATGTAAATGAGAGTTAGGATCCAACCGCAGAAATTAAAACCCGATCTACCTTTATAAAAATGAGAAACGTAATGTGTAGCCCAGTAAATGAACGGGAAATTCGGCGATACCGTGTAATTTTCAGGGGCAACTCCGAATTGCATGAAAATTTGGATTTAGGTTCTACTTGCCCTCCACTTCAAAGTTGAAATTGTGCCGTTGGTTGCTTTTACTTGGGGGTGACAGTCACCCCTTCTCGGGGGTGAAAAAACATACGTTCAAGATAAGACTGGAAATGGATAAACTGCCTGATTTTAAGCAACTTTTGTTCTATAGAGTTTTTTACGTAAGTCAATACTTTTCGAGTTATTTGCCATTGAAAATGTTGATTTTTCGACAAAAAAACTACGTTCTCAGACGGTTTTTCGTAAATAACTCAAAAAATAAATATTTTATCGAAAAAGATATCCTAAGTAAAAGGGTATAAAAAACCCAAAAAAATGGTGTATCAGTAAAGTCTATCAATCAAACAAAAACAAAGTTGTAGCTCATGAAAAATACGTTCTTATTCGTCTAATTCCAAATCGAATATTTCAAGGTGAAATCACCGAAAAATTAAGCACTTTTCGGGAAAATCCCATTTAAACTTTTTTAAAGTGTTTATAAAAAGCTTTGTTTTAATTGGTAACAAAAGTTTTAGCATTAAAAATAAGCGAGTTACGTTCAAAATAAAGTTGGCCCTCTTTTTTTTTTGTAAAAAATCATGAAAATCTCGCCGTGTTTAGCTCCCCAAAGAAATTAATCGCTACCGCTTTACAAACAATTTACTTACCTATCTATTTTTTATATGATCTGTCAGTCTCACCGGTTTAAAGTGTTTATTTTTGGAAGGGATATAATTGAGAAAGCTTCTAGGTCTGGATCCCGCGTATGAAAAAAAAGTTGATTAATAGCAAGCTGAAAATTTGATAATAGCTTAAGGGTGTCTAGCCGGATAAACTTTGATATATGGGAACACTGGAACAGGGGCAGTTTTAATTGTGGAACAGGTTAAAAATTTGGAACGGTAACACCACGAAAACGGCACATTTATTTTGTCCGACAGAACAGACTTAAACTCTCCGAACAGTGATTAAACTCTCATGCAAAAATCAGACTGCTATTTATCACCTGTCATAATTCCTGTCATTTGATATATTCTACATGTTCCACTCATTAAAACGCCCATTTGGTGATAAATAGCGGTCTGATTTTTGCATGAGAGTTTAATCTCTGTTCGAAGAGTTTAAGTCTGTTCTGTCGGACAAAATAAATGTGCCGTTTTCCTGGTGTGACCATTCCAAATTTTTAACCTGTTCCACAATTAAAACTGCCCCTGTTTCGGTGTTCCCATATCTCAAAGTTTATCCGACTAGACACCCTTAAGCTATTAACAAATTTTCAGCTTGCTATTAATCAACTTTTTTTTCATACGCGGGATCCAGACCTATCAATGGGTCACTAATCACGAGTGTATGCAAATTTTGAACAGCCATATCTTAACCAATTTTTGTCTTACGGAGAAACAAAATGCAACTAGCATATTTATAATGGCAAAACCTACATTTTTTTACTCTTTAAGATTTTTCTTATCACTAATACTTTTTAAGTTATTTTGAAAAAATGAAATTTTTCAAAAATTTTTAGAATTTTTTTTTTAATATAAAACCAAATGTTTTCAAAAATAAGCACTTCAAACCAATAAAACTTATAGATAATATTAACAATACACATACAGTTAAAATAGATGGTAAAGCCAAACGATTAATTTCATTTAAGGTGCTAAATAGAGGGAGGTTTTCACGATTTTTTTTTTACCAAAAAAGGGGCCAACTTTTTTTTCAGTGTAACTCGTTTATTTTTGATGCTGTAAACTTTTGTAAAAAACAAATAATACGTTTTTTTCGATACTTTAAAAATGTTAATAAGGTTTTCCCGAAAAACGCTTCTTTATTCGATGATTTCGCGTTGAATTATTCGATTTGGAATTAGACTAATAAGAAAGTAATTTTTCATGAGCTACAACTTTGCTTTTACTCAATTTTTAGACTTAACTGGTACACCATTTTTTTCGTTTTTTTATAGGCTACACTTTTGCTAAAAATATTTTTTTCGATAAAATATTTACTTTTTCAGTTATTTGGGAAAAACGGTCTGAAAACGTAGTTTTTTTGTCGAAAAATCAACATTTTAAATTGCGAATAACTCGAAAAGTATTGACTAACGTAAAAAACTTTATAGAACAAAAGGTGCTTGAAATAAGTCAATTTATCTATTTCCGGCCTTATTTTAAACACGCGTTTTTCACTCTCCGAGAAGGGGTAAATATCACCCCCCAAGTAAAAGCAACCAACTGCACAAATTCTTCTTTGAAGTGGAGGGTAAGTAGAACCTAAATCCAAATTTTCATGCAAATCGGAGTTGCCCCTGGAAATTACACTCCAAAACGGTCATTTATTGGGCTAGTGCAGCCTGGTAGAAAAAGAACATCAAGGTTGAAAAATCTACGAAAATGGTACGGAAAATCGACTACATATATTATTATATCATTATGCAGACCTGTTGTCAATAACTAGGATATTAATTATTTTTATATAAAAAATACACGGTAATAATATCATTTCATCACTTGGTAATATGTAATACCGTTTACCAAATTTGACAATGATACAACCATCTCATTTAAATAACAATTTAACAGAAATGTGAAAACCAGTTATGGAATTAAATTGTTTGTGTTCTTATTTTAAAAAATAAAAAAAACGATGAGACGGTCAACTTTTAAATGTAAATCACAAATTTTTAGACCAAAAATTTAAATGTACAGGGTGATTCACGCAAGTCAAGCATAGTGCAAAATCTTTATTTTCAATGTAACAGCCTGCATATTTTTATATTTTTAAAAGCTCCTTAACCACCCATTCACAAAGAACTGTATCTTTCTTTCTTTAATTTGCTACTTGTCGGATTCTTTGCTTCGGTTCCTTATTAGGTTGTTTTTGTTTTCCTCTTAAATTAAGTCTTTCGTCTCTACGCCTATACTGAGGTTCTTTGTTTTATTCAGATTTGTTATTGGCCGTACATAATCTTGCCATAAGTGATTTTTTCTGTGCCTTTATTATCTGTATATGAATGGTCTTGGTCGGTCCCTAGGCAGCAAAAGAGTGTTCTTGTTCACCTGATGTTGCTTTACTCATCATACTATTGTGTTAGGGGTTTAGGTTTATCATAATATATAATATTTTTTATCTTATTTATATTTGGTCTGGCTGTATGATGGAAGGTCTACGCCATTAAAAAAAATAGTTCTCTATTATATGTATAAATATTGTTACATTACCAACTAATTGAATAATTTTTGGTTAGTAATATCTATTAATTAATATTTATTTATTTTTTATAGGTTACTAAGCTTTGAGGATTTCACTTTGACCTATACAGGTACGTTTAGTTTTAGTATTAATGTATCACACTATTTTCATATTAAAATTACAAATACCTATTAGTGGTACACCATGAAAATATGGTAGACGGTAATTGATACACGTATACGTGAAGAACCGAAATATCCGATAATACATTTGGCTTTATGCAGGGCAGATCAACAACAGGTACAATTTTCATTCTAAGACAATTGATGGAAAAATACAGGAATAAAGAAACAAACGGTCATATGGTATTCATTGATCTTGAGAAAGCATATTATAGAGTTCCTCGAGAGATTCTGTGGTGGGCACTCAATAAGAAAGAAGTCCCTGGTGAGTATTGTGAAAGATTGTGAGATATATGTGAAAGTAGGATTGCACCAAGGCTCGATGCTTAGTCCTTATAATTTATTCTCGTTCTTTCTGGACCAGATAACAGCGAAACTACAGAGTAACATTCCACGGTGCTTAGTGTATGCTGATGATGTAGTGTTAGTAGGAAATAGTAAAAGAGACTTAGAACAAAAACTGGAACAGTGGAGACAACCTCTGGAGGAAAAAGGTTTAAAACTTAGTAGGACAAAAACACAGTATTTGGAATGTTCATTTAAAGATTGAGTTACTACATATAAAATGGTATCTTTGGATGGTGACATTATTGCGAAAAGCAATAGTTTTAAGTACCCGGGATCGGTATTACAGAGTAATGGAGAAATAGATCGAGATGCATGCAGTAGAATTAGGGCTGGATGGATGAACTGGAAGGAAGCGAGTGGTGTGTTGTGTAAAAGAAAAATTCCAATGAAGCTGAAGAAAAAATTCTATAAAATAGCGATAAGACCGGCTATCATGTACGGAACTGAATATTAGGCAGTGAAAAAGAAAGAGGGACAACGAATGCATGTGGCGGAAATGAAGCTGCTTAGATGGATGAGTGCAGTGACGAAAAAAAAAAGTTAAAAATGAGTAAAAAAAATCCCTCATCTTCCTTAGTCTCAGCATCCGTTATGGCTTGCAAATTGTAGAAGCCTCGGAGGTGTTACCAGAAAAGGTTCCCATTGTTTTCAATCTGGTAGGATGTAGAGTAACATTGTTATGAGAGATTTATAATTTTCGAAACCGGTGGAGGTGCTTGCTGCACTCTCTGATTGAACTCGAATAATGATGCGGCTGTAGTTTCGTGTTGCAACGAAAATGAAAATGGTTATTTCTTTTTGATTTACATGTTTACTCTGATTGGAATACGAAGGGAACCATTCTCGTTGGATTTTTACCGCGCTGAGCAGATGGGACGTGAATTATAAATTGTAAAATTCCTTCATCTTCCTTAGTCTCAGCAACTCAGTTATGGTTTGCAAATTGTAGAAGCCTCGGAGGTGTTACCAGAAAAGGTTCCCATTGTTTTAAATCTGGTAGGATGTAGAGTAACCTTTTTTTGATGTTGTTTTATGTGCTATCAGATTGAAAACTTAGTTTTTTGCTAGCAGTGGCCGCTAGGGTATCTCTGCCATTTCGTTCATTGCAATCCGTGACTGCACGTCGGGGTTTGTTCTAGTTGGTTTAGAGAGAGCAGCATATGTGCCTTCTGATGAGAGACTAATACGTATCGAAACCGGTGGAGGTCCTTGCTGTACTCTCTGATTGAACTAGAATAATGATGCGGCTGTAGTTTCGTGTTGCAACGAAATTGAAAATGGTTATTTATTTTTATTAAAAATGAGTATATTAGGGGAAGTCTAGATGTGGCACCAATTGATGCCAAAATGAGAGAGCATAGGTTAAGATGGTTTGGTCATATTCCATGTCGAGACGTTTATCATCCAATAGGAAGAATGCCAAAGTGCAGATTTGAATTAAACAGATTTTGATAAAGTGTAGAACATTTGAATTAAATTAGATACACGTTTTATAGAGTGGTAAATATTGTATCAATAGTGTTTTTTTATTTAAAGAAAAGTTTAACAATAAGTTTAGAGTTGGTACAAAATATTGATTGATCTTAGGCCTTAGATAATTTAATAAGTCTTTAACTAGACACTTTTCTCCTAAATGAGTTAACAAATGGGACGCGGTAAGAGGCGTAGCACATAGGTCAGGGTCTGAGAGTGAGGGCATTTTGCCTGTCTTAACGGGGGGTACGCGTTAATTTATTAATCCCGTCTATAAGTAAACAGTTTTATTTTCCACTGTCGATGCATGTGCCACTGAAAATTGACGCAGAAAATTAGAAAATTAGAAAATTTTACCTATCTCGGCCCTTAGTCTAAAAATGTAGTCTAAGTTTTAAATAAAGTGTTCATTGCTAATAGTCCAGGGTAATAAGGTTTTTTCCATGACACTTGAACAGCCAGGGTACTGTAGGGTTTTTTGACAGGTAATACCTATAAGAGTAAATAATTGTAACTATTTCCTGCGTAGGATCTGGCGGCCATTTTTATTTATAAACAATTAAGTGTCAAAAAATGGCATCTTTCACTTTCAAATCAATGGAAAACAGGGAAACTTATGGTTTTTTTAGTACAAATATCTTCGAGAATATGGAAAAAGCTTTAAAATGGCGTATTAGAAAGTTTGATATACTCATTTATTGTTAATATAATTGCGAAAAAAGGTCGGAATTGCAAAAAAATTATTTTTGCAATAACTGATTTTGCTGTACTGTAATTTGCAATTTGAAATTTTTGTCAAATAAGGGTTCTTTGGTGCTTGATATGTAATAAAAATTTCAAAGCGATTCATTCAATTGTTTAAATTTTATTCAAATTGATTTTCCCAGAGAGAATTTTTTTTGCAATAACATAAGTCAGAAGAAAATGATGTTAGAACGATTCCACAGGGGTCAAATGAAAGAGCATGAGCTATATTTTCACCTTGGTTTAAAAAAGTGAAAAAATGCATTTATTAGTAATAAATAATTATGCAAAAGTGTCGTAAATCTTTCCTTATAAATCTTTTATTTTGTTATATAAGAAATTATATATATTTATTACAATTTTTTATCAATTATGATATAGATAACATTACTTGGTAGTTGTGCACTTAAAACAGGGTAAAAAAGTTAATTCTTTTGGAAAAAGTTATTCAAAAAGTTTATAACGAAAAATTGACGATACCTTTGCATAATTATTTATTACTAATAAATGCATTTTTTATTCACTTTTTTAAACCATGTTGAAAATGTAGCTCATACTCTTTCATTTGACACCTGTGGAATGGTGCTAACTTCATTTTTTTCTGACTTATGTTATTGCAAAAAAATGCTCTCTGGGATAAACAATTTGCATAAAATTTAAACAATTGAATGAATCGCTTTGAATTTTTATCACATATTAAGCACCAAAGAACTCTCATTTGGCAAAAATTTCAAAGCTGTACACTAATTTTTACAACAGTTTTTGAGAAAATATTTTTTTTTGTAATTCCGACCTTTTTTCACAAATATATTAACAATAAATGAGTATATCAAACTTTGTAATACGTCATTTTAAAGCTTTTTCCATAATCTCAAAGATATTTGTACTAAAAAAATCATAAGTTTCACTGTTTTCCGTTGATTTGAAAAAAAGGGGAAATGTCATTTTTTGACAGTTAATTGTTTATAAATAAAAATGGCCGCCAGATCCTACGCAGGAAATAGTTATAATTTGTTCCTATAGGTATTACCTGTCGAAAAAACGCTTCAGTACCCTGTCTGCTGAAGTGTCACGACCAGGGTATATTTTTGTCTTGTTAGCCTGGCCTATAATGGCACTTCGCACGTATACGAAACGATTGAACAAGAATACAGTGATTTATTAATCACAGACCATAATCCAAACAAAACTATTATTTATTTATATTCTCACTCACGAAATCTCAAAATGGAAATATGTATATGTATACACATATTGTCATGTTTATATACTTTATATGTATATAAAATGAAAATTCCCAATATGCACTGAATTATGTATCGAATTGTTGTTTAAAATTACTCTCGCCTTTAGAAATAATTAGTCTCTTTAATGGACATTGATTTTATATATCTACTGAGATATTACCAATGTTAAAGAAGTGGTTAGCCTTGAGAAGGTCAATTCTATCATTGCCTGCAAATCATGCATGTGTACATTGTGATTCAAGCAGGTTCTAGCTATGGAACTAGGAAAATGATTGATGCTTTATAGTTAGTTATTGTCAAGGCTAAAATATATGTTTGATTTTTTTTAACAAAATCATTCATAATTGATAATCCTATAATTAAGACTGAATTGTCAATTTGTGGTTTTATATGGTAACCTTATAAAAAAGCACGAAGCAAATTTATAAAACATTAACACGTACACCTGGTAATAATGTACGAATTTTCTTGTATAAGATAAACTTTGGTGATATTAATTTTATTCAAATGCGGTCAAATTTTCAGAGCCAGGATGTCCTTCTTTGGCCTGAGCCCTTTTCTGGCAATCTTGTCCTGTATTGTGGGGTGAATAAGGCTGTACCTATCTGTATCTATAATAATTACATGCCGAAATATTGTAACTTTCAAATTTTTATTGTTTCTGTTATTTCTTTGCTTTTTTTCATTCGATGTAAAACTATTTCATTTCTTATCCGATCAACCCAACTTATCCCCAATATTCGTCCGTAGATCCACATTTCAATGAGCTCGATGTTTTTCAGTAGTGTCTCTGTAAAGGCTCAGTTGTCCATGCCGTACATTAATCTGGAGATTATGGAGCAGCATATTAATCTGATTTTAAGGTTAATGTAATATCTTTGCAACTATGCAACCTATGCAACTAATTGTCAGTGATGAACCAATGACAAAAGTTAACCAATTTAAATACCTAGGATGTTGAATAAACTAGACACTAAATCCGCATGAAGAAATTAAAACTTGTATAGAAATTGCGAGAGGAGCATTTATGAAACTTAGATCTATTCTGAGCAACTCTTAGCTGAACTTACAACTAAGAATCAAGTTCCTAAAATGTTAAGTGTATCCTGTATTACTATATGGATGTGAAACCTGGATCATGAAGGTTAACATGATGAACAAATTAGAAGCCTTGGAGATGTGGTCGTATCGTAGAATGCTCAGAATATCTTGGGTCTAACGCATTTCAAACAGAGAGGTCTTAAACAGAGTAGGTCAAGGCGAAGGTGATTTAACCAAGATGATAAAAAAGAGAAAACTTGAATATCTGGGGCATATAATGAAAGGTGGCAGATACAGGATGCTGCAGTTAATACTCAATGGAAAGATCGACGGAAAAAGATGAATTGGTCGGAAGAAATATTCATGGCTCTGAAACCTTCGTCAATGGACTGGCTTATCAGCAGATCAATTGTTACATGCCGCACAAGATCGAGAACGATATCGGCAAATTGTTATAGAAGCTACCCACGCCTAAAAATTTGGGCACGGGACTTAAAGAAGAAGAAGAAATAATATCTTTGTTAATGAGAATCTTTAGTTTACAGAAGGCAATTCTGGCTTTTTCAATGCGTATTCTTATTTCTTTTTTTGTATCAAGTTATAGTTAACGTTGGTTGTTCCCAAATAGGTGATATTATATTGTGGACTCTTTCTCACGCTCTGATATTCATCGCTTGTAACTCCGTGTTGGTAACAATCGTAAGTTTTGTCGTAGAATTATTAAGTTTTAGCCTATATTCAACATATCTTTCGGTTACCCTTTTACCCATCCTTGCAACTATTTCTTATTGGAAGCAATTAGTACCGTGTCGTCTGAGTATCTGAGATTGTTGACATTAATTCAGTTTATGGTAATACTTGCATTCTTATCTAACGCTTCTTTAGAAATAAATTCGGAACAGACATTAAAAACTAGAGGCGATAAAATACACCCTTGACTTAATCCATGTCGTATTTCCACTGCTTCCGTCGTATTCTGACCAATTCGTATGTTTGAGATTGACAGATATACATTTTTGATAATACGGAGGTCTTAGTCATCAATTTACACCTGTTTCAATACACATCAATTTGTCGTGCGTGACCTGGTCAAAGGCCTTTTCGAAGTTGATATAACATAGATATACCGGTTGTCTATATCCCTACATCTTTGAAACAAACATCTTTGACCTGCAAAACTTTAGTGCTTCTTTGGTTCCAAGTTTGTTTATTAAACCAGACGCTTAGTTTTAGTTGTACTTCTATTAGTTGTTGTTAATTTTTGAGTGCAATACTCTTAAGAAAATTTTCAGTACATGATGCACGTGATGATCGCTACATTGTTTATATTTCTTTTAGGGCAAATATTGGTTCTGTCATCGACTTATTGTTTCTAAATGCTATTCGCCCAATATCATCTCCGCGTACTGATATTGGCTTTTTCCTTATAATTTTACCTTCTTTTTCAACTCTTTTGTGTGATTGGCATTATATTCTTGCTATGGATCACTCTCCTGGTATTGTTTTCTGTTTCCAATATGCTTTTATCAGTTCATGCATCTCCTTATGTAGCTTTTTTCCTCCTGCTTTCATTATTTCAGATGATATGTCTGTTATTATAGGGCTTTTTTCAGTCCCTTTATTTCCTATTTTATTTCTTCTTCTGTTAGTGTTTCTGTTACCATGTAGTCATCTTCAATTTCATAGATTGTTTTACTCTCTTATTCGTTTTCGTTTACATTTTGTGTAAAGTTCGTTTGCCAAATTTTCATTATTTCCTCTAGTTCATCCCTTCGGCATTTTTCTTATATGGGTTATTTTTATTCTCCGGGGATATCCTCTTTCAATTTTTCTTGTTTCCCAGATTTCCTTTTTTTATTTTTCTTCTCTTTGAGTGTGTTTTCGTTGTATTTTATTTTCTTGCTTTTGCATGTTTTCTTCATAATTTTCCTAAATACTCTGTATTAATTCTTGTCTGCTACTAGCTGTCACTATTATTTGTTAAATTTTTGACTCCTATTGTTCTTATTGCTTTGTACTTTTGGCGTTCCTTATCATACCATTTTTTTGACCATATTATTCAGTAGAAGAGTTTCTTAATGACTAACTAAGAAATTCCTGTAATGTACAAGTAACTAAAGTGTATTTATCTATATTTGGGTGTCACATACAGCAGCTTAAACTTATTAGTTCCTTTGTTTGTGTTTTATTATACAGTGAGCACGTAAAGGTTGGAATAAATTAATTTTCTCGAGAATGGACGATTTTGGGAAAAAATTCCGAAACACGTCAATTTTATTTTTAAATTGCGACTTTTTGGCATATATATCATACTAGTGACGTCACACATTTGGGAGTGATGACGTCATCTACAATTTTTTTAAATAAGAATAGGGGTCGTGTGATATCTCATTTGAAAGGTAATTCAATTCTCTATTCAGTAATATCAACATAAACATAATTATTTATACAAGGAGTCCAAAAAATTTTTTTTTAATTAAATCTATTGACATAAAAAGAAGAATGTGTGTAATTTATTTAACTAAAAATACATTTTACTCCTATCAGAAAACAGGAAATAATGTTTATTTGACAAATAAATATTGTTTTTTGTTTAAATAACAATAAATTCAGTAATAAAGCAGCCACCTACCTTCCTCTTGACAGTTTGAACATTTAATTTAAGCGAAAAGCAATGATTATTTTTCAAATAAACATTTTTTTCTGTTGTCTGAGAGCAGTAAATGTATTTTGAAATAAATAAATTACTTGCATTCTTCTTTTTATGTCAGTAAATTTAATCCAAAAAAATTTTTTTTGGACACCCTATATAAATAATTATGTTAATGCTTGTATAACTGAATAGAAAATTGAATTACCTTTCAAATGAGCTATCACTCGACCCCTATTCCCATTTAAAAAAATCCTC
Source organism: Diabrotica virgifera virgifera (assembly GCF_917563875.1). NCBI lineage: Eukaryota > Metazoa > Arthropoda > Insecta > Coleoptera > Chrysomelidae > Diabrotica > Diabrotica virgifera. The sequence goes on along the minus strand of NC_065443.1, from coordinate 244,166,765 downwards.
GATGACGCCATCGCGCCCAGATGGGTGACGTCACTAGTATGATATATATGCCAAAAAGTCGTAATTTAAAAATAAAAATTGACCTGTTTCGGGATTTTTTTTCAGAATCGTCCATTCTCGAGAAAATGAATTTATTCCAACCTTTACGTGCTCACTGTATGTTGTATATTCAATTTTTGCAATTTATAGTAATTTTGCAATATATTGGTTTTGTTTTTTACTTCACTTTCTTAACTTGTTTAAATTTTTTTTATTGACGATTTATCTAATTTCATAAAATTGTATTTGTTATTGTTATGTATATCTTTTTTGTGACCCTATGTTAAGCTTTGTCCAAAAAATTGTATAATTTTCAGTGACAATAAAGCATAATATTTCTATTCTATTCTATTCTATTTGTTTAGTGATTTATATAAGGTTTCATTAAGGTTCATTTGTTCGTATTTAAAACAGTTTCTTTTATCATTTTCTATCTTGTTCTGAGACTGATGTTTTTGGTTCTTCGTTTAGTCTGTCGATTATTCGTTCTTCGTACTCCTTGTGTGAAGCACTTTTATCTTTTATTATTTCGTTGTTGAATTGTCTTATGATTTTGTTTATTTGTTATGTTGTCTTTCTTTATATTAGCATTATGTCCTGTTCTTACCAAAAAATGGTCAGATTTACATTGTGCTCCTCGCACGCATTCTAAACACGATATCAGTACAGAAGAGAATGTCCACAAATTCATTTTACAAACAGAAAAAGGTGTGTATAATTTATGACTCTCCGCTAATTGAGCAGTGTATTCTAACTGCAAATTCCTCAGCTCTTATCTAATGTTTGCATTTGAAATTCAATACCATCTTCAGAATATTTCATTGCCAATTATCCATGTAATCAGGTCAAAACACAACTTAGTAATACCGCTAATAACAAAAAATGTAGTGAACAATAGTGTCGGGCCAAGGCAAAATTTGAAATTATACTCCATTACAGAGATCAGCGGCTGGCTGGTATATCTTTTACCGAGGGAATAATCTTAATATGGGCATATTAAAACTTTTTTATGTTTTTTGTGTTTATGTTTTATTTTAAGGTATAGAATAGAATAGGTGGGGGTAAAGACATGGAATTTCTACTATTGTCAAAGGAGTGAGAAGACGGATAAGTTTTTTTTTATAATTTATTAAGAAAATATGTGGCTAGTACCTTATCCAATATTGTTTCTGAATATTAGCTGCATCTGATTATTAGCTATCTACAAAATTAGATATTTATCCTGAAAAGTATTTGCAAGAAGTTGCCGCTTAAAATAGCGTAAGTCTCCATGACGCGCGGCTTGCAGCTGATTTTCGTCACTATTAAAATATTAATTGTCGTTCATCATCATAATATGGCTCTTCATCCGATGGTTGATCTGTCTTGAACTGCATTTTCAAGAGTGCTCGCCATTTAAGATACTATTCTGTTCAAAATCTGTAAGACGTACTGTGATACTCTTCAAAAATGTCCCCTTAATCAAATCTGAAAGGTGCCGGGCGAAATTTTTTGAGAATTATTATTTAAACAATTTTTTTAAATAATTTTTTTTGCTTCGTAAATTTTTTTTAGGGTTTTTGGATGATTATAACCAAAAAAGGTCCATTGTCATTTTTCTCTTTCTTTCTCTTTCTTTCTCCCCTTCCTTGTACCCTATCAGGGTGTCGGATTTAGGATCCCTATTTTAATTTAAATTCACCCATCTCTTCCATTCTTTTCTGTTTTCCGCCATTATTTTGAATTCCTCGAGTGATTTTCCTTTAACTTTTCCTGCCTCTACTATTTGCTGTATCCATTTTTTTCTTGGTCTGCCTCTTTTTCTTTTTGCTATGTTCCTTGCTTCGTGGATTCTTCTCGTAATTCTGTTGGGTTGCATCCTCATCAAATGCCAATACCAATTCATTTGTCTCTTTTCTAGTTTATTCATTATAGGTTCTTGGTTGGCCATTCTCCTAATAGTCTCGTTGCTTAATCTATCCCATTTTGTCTTTCCAACTATCCTTCTTAAATGTCTCATCTCCATTGCATTTATTCTGATCTTATGTTTATACAGTATTTATTATTTATACTCCTAATCCTATTCTTATTACTACTTAAAACTAAACATTTATTAACATTGTCCAACTTAATTAGAAATTCTTTTTTCCCTGTTCGTTGCATGTCACCTCCTTGGTTCCTTGTATATGCAGCTCTGGTAGTTTTTTGAACTCGCTATTTCCACTATTTTTTCTTCTTTATAACTCCATCTCTATTCCTTACCATCTACTGTGATTTTATTGTATCCTATTTTGACCATTTTTCCATTTTCCCTCATCTCTCTTGCTTTATTTCTTAAAGCTTTCATTTTCTCTCTCTCCTTTTGTGAGATCCTCTTTTATCCAGATTTTCTTGCGTGAAGCATTCTCATTTTTCTCAAAAGTTACTAGATTTCGAGTTATACCTATGTAGTTTAAAATCTGAAAATGCGCAAATAGGCATTTTCGAGGTTATAAACTTATATTATCTAATGCCATTATATGTGTCATTATTTTTGATGTTGCCAATAAGTGATAAAATTGAAGTCTAAACATTTAATTTCAATATTCTTACGAATAATCGGGGCTTATTTCAATTTATACCGTTGTTTTTTAATTGTTAATTATACACATCCGGTCGACTTCTAAGCCAGCGCGAGTCGCACTATATCGTGCGTCTCTGACGCACTATAGGATTGGCGTATTTAATTACCACATTGACAATAGTTAATTGAATAAATAAATAAATTATTAAACAAAATTTATGTTTATAATAAATTATAAAATTTTAATAAATGCCAAGTGTTTGTTGGACATTTTTCGCATTAAGTACGTATAATAAGTATAAGTGCGACAGAGAATGGACGCGCATAGTATAGGTAATAACAATTAAAAACAACGGTAAGTATATATTAAAATAACCCTCAATTACTCATTAGAATCTTGAAACTAAATGTTTAAACTTCAATTTAGGCACTTGGTAACCTCAAAAATATTAATTTACACAAGAGTTTTTAAGCCTCCAAAATGCGTATTTTCTTATTTTTCAGATTTTAAATCACTCATAACTCGAAAACTTTTGAGAAAAATGTCAGAAGACAACATTTGCTTAAAATGACCCAGGAAACCTAAAAACCACTTTCCGGAGCAAAACATGTGGTATATTGAATTTGTTTAAAAAAATTGTTTAATAAATTTCTGCTCAAAAATTTCGCCCGGCATGCATTTGTATTATTTGTTTAAAGAGGGCATCTATTCAATAATAATAAAAACAAATTTTTTGAATAGTAAAATAGTGGAAATGAAGAGATAAATACAAAATCTTCAAATTTCTTGATTTTTCATTAAAACTAATAAAATGTATGTTTTTTGAATAAATGTACCTGGTGGATGCCACTGATCAGCTAAAACGACGAGCTAATTTATTATGTAAAAGACAAATTCGTAATGATGTGTGCCGCATTGCTCACAGTAAATTTGCTCTAGGCAAATAATTGCCATCACCATATGTGCAACTAATATCCCCACCTTGACACAAATCACGTACAATGTAAGATGATACTACCTGATGACCCAAGAAAATTATCAAGTATGAGATGGATGTTTTTATAGTAATCATAAACGCCACATTAGGATTCAAATCATGGTGTGAATTGCTCGAACAATAATAATTATCAATCCGATTAATACATATATGGCATCTCCATTAAAAACTGATTAGTATATTATATTTCCTGTAATTTCTCACAATATGTATGTACACTGTGCGTTTTTGACTACTCCAAGGCCTTCGACAACGTAAAATGGGAGAAAATGTGGCATATATTTAGAGAAATGGGTACGTCAGAATATCCACTAAGTATATTTATTACATGAATTGTATATAAAATAATTCCACTAATGTAAGGGTTAATATTGTGCTTTGAAAAAATCTGGAGTACGACAGGAATGTATAATATCCCACATTCTATTCAGTCTATATGATGAAGTCAAGTTTTTGAGGAATGACAAAGTGGAGCCATAATAGGAGAAAGAAAAATAAAAAACCTACGATATGCTAATGACACAGTTATATTGGGGTCTTCTCCAGAAGAACTGGAACAAACAATTAATAAGCTGGGTATGGTGAGTACTGAATGTGGTTTGAAAATAGATACACAAAACAAAACAAAATAATGACCATCGATACAACTAACCCCAAAAAGTCCCGGCTTGGGCTTTCCTACCATACAGTTAAACTTGTCTATGATCATCCATAATGCCAGAGTAGATAAGTAGTGATGCAGAATACCTAATGCGAAAGAAAAAAAATATAAAAAAAGCGTTATTTATTATCAAAATAATATTGTAAAGGAATAAATAGGCAGTTGATTTGTTAAATTGTTAACGAGGTTTATAGACCGTGGTAATATCTAATTGTTTCTTCCTGACATTTCGCCTGCAACTGTGTCAGACCGGATATAATCAAAGGCTATGATGGGGGTTAAACAGTACTAACAGTTTAATTTTCATTGATAATATATTTTATTTAAAATATTGTAAATTACATGTGATTTTAATCAAATTAAGCATCGATGTATAAAGAATTACTACAGTATATCATCTACCCGTCCCCCTTGGTCTTCATTATAGAATTATATGAGCACTAGATACCTATACTAAATTTACAATCAAGATGCAGTAGAAATAAACAAACCAAGACACGTTAGATGCTACTAGAAGCACTCCCAAATCATAATTTACAATGTATAAACTTTGGATCATGATTTGGGATGTAAAATGTATATACATACCTTGACTACATTGTAAATTATAATTCGGGAGTGCTCCTAGGAGCATTGAACGTGTCTTGGTTTGTTTATTTTTACTGCATCTTGATTGTAAATTTAGTATAGTTATGTTATGGTAAACACCCAACGACCTAAACACAATGATATGGTACCAAAATGGTAACACTATAGTATAGTACTAAACTTTTTTGGACAATTATATTTTAACTTGTATTCCTCAGAAATGGCGTATAAAATTTGCAATAACAATATTATGCAAGTAAATTAGTGATTGATTTAATAAAGTTACCAAAAACACCGCTGCAATTAATCAATCGCATAATTACTTAATTTTATGGCTGATTATCTGATTAGTATATTTTACAAATGATTCCATTTTAGTATTAATAAAATCAAAAATAACCAGTTATACCATAACTGTAGGTAATGTACCTACAGTTTTATGGTTCAATACTTATTGCATAGTTTAACGCTTCATCCAATTTAGGTTTCAAGTTCATTTATATTTTAATATCTATTTTAAACTTGTTAGCAATATCCTTGTTTTTCACCTGATTTAGAAATATCATTTTCTTATCTTGCAGTTTTCAGCAAAACGTAATAGTCATTTAATTTATAGATAATCCCATCTCTAGCTCTCTCTAGTTACAAGCCGTGCTAATGTATGCGTAAGTATTAGCAGTTTCACTTTTCTGCAAGTATTTAACTATGGACGTATCATCATATACTTAAATCTCAAAATTATCATATCTTTAAAAACACCAAACTCATTACGACAGTTCTAGGACGGTGTATAATAAAATTATTTATATTCGTAACGAGATGATGTTGAGATAAATTGGTAATGAGTAATGATAGTATAAGATAAGTAACTGGGTAGAATATTTAATTTAATTACACATAAACAAATTTGAGGAATTAAATATGTAAAAGCAATGAATGAAAAGTTAAAAACTATGTTTTAATAATATGTAACTACATCCCTCTAATTGAAAAAAAAATTTAAATTTTTTTCCAAATTAGCAATACCCAACGTCTAAGGGTTCATATTCAGTTCAAGTGTTCAGTTCTATTTTTTCCAATTCTTCTTTAAGTGTCATCTCCGTGACGATGGTTGGCAATCATCATGACTATTTTGACCTTGGAGGCAGCTGCTCTGAACAGTTGCCTTGCCAGCGCCGGATAAAGGGGCGGGCGAGCCGGGCGACCGCCCGGGGCGCCGAATTTTGAGGGGCGCAAAATTTTGAGGGATGCCGATATGAAAATAAAATATTTTTTACATTCATTATTTTTTAAAATAATAATTTTAATAATAAGAAAACTATTACTAAGTAGCTATAATCAGAATCAATAACTCAAAAAAAGATTAATAGACAAAAACAAAAATTCTCTAATCAATGTAATGCAACCTAAGAATTTTAATCACCTATACAATATTAATGTAGACTAAAATGTTTTTTACGAAATAAAAAGTTTGTTCAGTTTTTAAAAAGACATTTTTGTCAAGTACCTACTAGGTATGGATCCCGCGTATGAAAAAAAATTGATTACTAGCAAGCTGAAAATTTGATAATAGCTTAAGGGTGCTTAGTCGGATAAACTTTGATATATGGGAACACTGGAACAGGGGCAGTTTTAATTGTGGAACAGGTTAAAAATTTGGAACGGTCAGACCACGAAAACGGCACATTTATTTTGTCCGACAGAAAACTCTACGAACAGAGATTAAACTCTCATGCAAAAATCAGACTGCTATTTATCACCTGTCATAATTACTGTCATTTGACATATTCTACATGTTCCACTCATTAAAACGCCCATTTGGTGATAAATAGCAGTCTAATTTTTGCATGAGAGTTTAATCTCTGCTCGGAGAGTTTAAGTCTGTTCTGTCGGACAAAATACATGTGCCGTTTTCGTGGTCTGACCGTTCCAAATTTTTAACCTGTTCCACAATTAAAACGTCCCCTGTTCCAGTGTTCCCATATATCAAGGTTTGTCCGACTAGACACCCTTAAGCTATTAACAAATTTTCAGCTTGCTATTAATCAACTTTTTTTTCATACGCAGGATCCAGACCTATACGTGTCACTTAAAGTAACAATGTACATACATACTTAAAAAAATTGACAAAGATCAAATTGATGAATAGTCAGGGATATTATAATACTGGCGCTTGTATATTATGTCAGGAATGTTATATACGCCTCAATGGTTAAAGTTAAATAATTTTGTCTTTCTGTTCTGTAAATTTTGCGTTAACAAGAGTGGCGTGTGTCCGTGGGTGTGTAATAAATATATTGAAATAAAACAAAGATTTGTCAGATATTGAGACTTTGTGGTATTTTGGTATTAATTAGGTAGGCAATTTTTTTTATTTTTATGTTATATAAATTTCGGTAAGTAGGCATTTGAAGTGATATTTTAATAGCTATTTGTATAACAAGGGAGGAAAGTGCTACTTTTCCTCCCGAGAATGAAGTTTACTGCCCGACGCGTAGCGGAGGGCAGTAATCATTCAAGGGAGGAAAAGGGACTTTACTCCCATGTTATACATATGGTTTTCCACCTTCCTCAAATAACAAGTCATTTTTTCATTTTTACTTAATTTATTTATGTAACTAACCAACAAAAAATATTAGAACTAAAACTAGCAAGTAGGTACAATATAACTGTCAACTGTCAAATATAAGTCAAATTATTAATGTAAACATTGTTAACTCATAATAACAATTTACTGTTTTTTACTATTCTGCAAAGTACAGGTTGTTTTATAAATAAACGTTAAAATGTATAGATATTACGTAATAGGAAATAGATATTTTACAGGGCGTCAATAAGTTATTATTCATGAATGAAATACCATGACGTCACTTTTACTTTTCCTCCCTAGGGAGGAAAAGTACAACTTTGCTCCCTACAATCAGGTCCGGAAAAGTATACTTTCGGTAGAGGTAGGTGGAAAAATTATTATTCCCATCCGTGTTATAAATAAATAGTAGTAAATAAATAAAAAGTAAATAAATTTACCTATTCTTTCATTGAAAAGTGATTTATTTCTCCTTTTAACAATTTTGACTGCCAATAAACTGGGTATGAATGAATTAGAAATGGCAATTTTTTTTTCATATGAATATAATAGAAACTTATTTCGAATACTTTGTAAGGTTAAGATGTTTTATTTTTTGCATAAAAACGGCGCGTTGCATAAAAAAAAGGGAAAGATAGATTTTTATATCACAAATTAAACGAGGAATTCCAAAATGACTTTTTATTTGAAATATCTCAGAGGCGTAGTTTTTTTAATCAGACCATTAGTTTCAGTGTATTGCCCGAATTCGCGCCAATGGTAGATATAAAATTCTTAATTTGAGCAAATGTCAAATAAATTGGCAATAATTATCTCGTAAAACCCATCAAATTTCATTTGCATATCTCAACCGGTTTTAAAGCAATAAATAAATCGTCAGTTTGTAAGAAAAATTTCAACACCCTCTATCTCGGAAACGAAGCATTTGCGGACATACGTTTATAGAAACTCTCATTATGTTTTCATGTAGCCCTTAAACTTTGTCGCACTTATTTAGAAACACCCTGCATATTACTAAGGATTTAAGTCGTTTTCACTGTATTATCCTAAATGAACTGCATATTCTATTATCCATTTTGATAGCTACTTTGTTATTCTTGTAGAGTGCTTTTACTGCTCTTATTAATATTCGTGCAACTTCGATGTCTTCCATTGCTTCCCATAGTTTGGTTCTAAGTATCGAATCATAGTCCTACTCATTATATGAGATAAGTAATAAAAAATCAATGAATTATTTTTAATTGAATTTAGATGATTGTAAGGCCAACGATATAAAAGTGGCTCTAACATGAATGGAAAAAATAAGGGTGTACAAGCTCGTGTTTGCAAAGAATATCGTCGTGCTTTTTTTATGCCGTATGGATGCCGCTCCCTCAATTTAGTCATTGGGGATGCAGCTATCTTGCGCACAATCAACATCTTTTTTTGGTATTGCACAATATTGTACACATTTCTTTCTGCTTGTTAACAATGTGCATTTATCTTTATCTTTTATCTCGCTCCTTTGTCGTTTGAACTGCCTTATGCTATGGCATATGTTGGATCAGTTATTAATAATATCTATTGTGCTATTTTTTAAGTAAATATATTTTTACATAGTTCTTTATAGTGAAATTTTAATTTTTTGCCTTTTCTGCTTGTTTTTATATTTGCAGTGATATTTTTTTTTATATATTTTTGTATGAAAGGGCGCCAAATTTTACTTTGCCCGCGGCGCTCAGAACTCTAGAACCGGCCCTGCCTTGAACTGTAACCAAACCATTCTCTCAGGTGCTTCAGCCAGGAAACACTTCTCCTTCCTAAGCTTCTCATACCCTCTATTTTTACTTGAATTATGAATCTCAAGATGTTATTCCTTTCGCATGTCCGAGATACTGCAATTTGCTTTCTTTTTATTGTGTTTTCAGTTTCCCGCTCTCTGCCTATTCTTCTTAACACTTCTATATTCAAGACTCTACCTGCCTATGAAATCCTTAATTAACACTATTCTAAATGTCCAGATTTCAAACGCGTTAAATCGATTTAATGCATTTTGATTTAATGTCCATGATTCTGCGCCATAGTAAAGCACACTGTGTACATAACATTTAATTAGTCGCCTTAGTCCGAGGGCCAATTAGAAGGCCTTTTTCCAATTAGAAGAATGAATTTACATATTAAAAGATAGTTTTTATTACCAAACAACTTTTCACAATAAAAAATGTTTGACATTGTGAAATATACAATGTACCATATTTATAATAAAGGTAATTTACTCTTGAGCGAATTCATATTTTTTGACATACCTCGAATAAGTATTATTTGGGTTGAATGTTACTCTACATCTCCGCACCCTTATCAACGTGTTCCAATGATTTGCCTATCTATTTCGATGTAATCGCATGTGTAACTATTCTGTATTCATTGGGAATAAAAATCAGAATTGAGACTCTTCCAGGAACAGAAAATAACATCCACCGTTCCAATTTGGTAAGAAATAATTTTTCTAATTACGCTAAGAAACACAATATCAAGTGATCAATTGCAGAGGTAAACTGCTATAATTCATAAAGTATGCATTTCCAATAAACCCAGTTTTGGAAAGTACAATCATCAATTATGACAATCGCTATTTACTTTTGTTGTTGTAAGTCGACCAGATTCATGGCAATAAATACGAACTACTTCTTTGGACTACATAAATCAACTTTGTACTGTTGACACACTACGCTCTAAGCAATGGAAAATTGGCATAATTGAAATACCGGCTTATCACATACCAATAATGCCCAGAGAATTAGGAATACCAGAGCGATATTCCGATTCACTTAGATGATTTTAATTGTTAATATGGCGAAACATAGGAAGTCAATTTTGGCAAAAATTAGTCATAGTCGCTATCAAATCACAATAAACATGAACAGAATACTATATAATCAATAAAGAGTATAAGCAGTGGGAGGATAAAGCCTCTCCTTTTCATAACAGCTCGTTTATTTTTAAGATAAAACAAAGTCGCTCGTAAGGATGTCTAGGTCTACAACTTCGTCTTATGATGGATTCGACGTTATTTGGACTCCTGTATTTAAAGGTTTCTGCTGGGTTTATAGTTCCCATTTCAATTTTTAGGCTTTCTGGTGTTTCTCCTACAACTAAGTACTCGGTATTTTGTATATTAATTGTAAGGCCCCACTTAGTGTACTCCTCTTCCAGTCTTCTGAGCATATAGTATATATCATTCTCGTCTTCAGCTGGAAAGGCTTGGTCGTCAGCGAAGTGTATTGTGTACAATCTATCGTCATCGATTGGGATGCCCATATTGCAGCACTTTCTTCTCCACAGTGAGAGCGCCTCATTTAAATATATTTTAAATAGTGTAGGTGCTATGCAGCAGCCTTGCTTTAGACCCTTACTAATATAAATTTCTCTCTTTAATTTGTTTCCAGTTTTAATGTTTACCGTCATATTATTGTAAAGTTGTTGTACTGCTTGTATATTTTTGCTTATTCCTTGTTTTTCCATTGCTATCCAGAGCATTGAAGGTGGTACACTATCGTATGCCTTTGTCAGATCTATAAAGACTATATGGGTGGAAAGGCTGTGGGCTAATCTTTTCTCAATAACTTGTTTTAAAGACAATATGCTGTTCATACAGGATCTGCCTGCACGAAAGCCATTTTCATTTTCTACATCTGTTCTTAGTCATCTTCATTGATTAAATAGTAAAAACTAACCTGTTTTTGCTTCTTTTCCTCCAATTATTCTTCTTCCCATCTTCATCAGTTTTTACCTTTTCAGAGGTCGCTGTTACTTACTCTTCTGCTTCACTCGTTTCGGTCCATTGTGAATTATTCACTTAGACCTTTCATTCTCAACTCCTCTGTCATACAGCCCCTCCAACTCTTCTTCGGTTTCCCTCGTCCTCTATCTTTCGACCAAAACGTTGCAGTTTTTGTTCTTTAAAGCTCTACAATTCCTGCAATCTTATTTAGGACTCTAGTCAGACTGGATCTTTCCCTAATCAAGTCTATTCTGATCTTGTCCATTCTAGTCTTACCCAACATGCACATTTTCATTTCAGCTATCTCAGCCTTCTTTCCTGGATCTTCTTCATACACCACACTTCACCACCAATTTAAGTGGTTCACTTATTTCCAGGTTTACACTGATGATGGTCGGTTTGACCGAAAACGTTTTGTACTTGCACTCATAAATTTTAATAAATTCATATACCTATATACAACAGAAGTGTTTACTTCATTCCACGTTGTTTTATCAAAGGTATACAGCCAACTACAGGGTTTATCCTTTTTAAAGTTTTTATACTTCACCACCTTACACTAATGAAGATGTCACCACAAAATTATATATAAAAAAAACTCTAACATGAAGTAAAACCACTTCTATGTAATTGGTATATTTATTAAAATTTAAAAAATCCCAATGGATTGAGTAAAATGTGTCCAATTCAGAACGTTTTCAGACCTATCGGTCTATCATCAGTGAATCTACAATAAAATAAGTAATCCCACTATTAAAATTGAAAGATGGTTGAAATTTTGAAAGCTATAAAAGTGTGGTTATGATTACTTACGTGCATACTTGCTAAATAGCTCCAGAACCAAACAATGGTTGAATTTATAATTCGATTTACATTATATAAAAATAATATTAAACAGGCTAAACGCCGATGTTACAGGACTACGGGAACATGGTGAAACCCTACCAGAAAACTTAATCAAACATCTTAGGCCAACGTTGACATCTTAAGCCAACTTATAAAGTGTCAAAAGTGTGTAAGGACCTGTTTGAAGTGACATTGACAGTAGAGAAAAAGGTAGTCGATTTTTAATGTTTATTAACCAAAAGTAACATCGGCGTTTAGCCTGTTTAATATTATTTTTAAATAATGTAAATCGAATTATAAATTCAACCATTGTTTGGTTCTGGGGCTATTTAGCAAGTATGCACGTAAGTAATCATAACCACAATTTTCTAGCTTTCAAAATTTTAACCATCTTTCAATTTTAATAGTGGATTACTTATTTTATTGTAGATTCACTGATGATGGACCGATAGGTCTGAAAACGTTCTGAATTGGACACATTTTACTCAATCCATTGGGATTTTTTAAATTTTAATAAATATACGAATTACATAGAAGTGGTTTTACTTCATGTTAGAGTTTTTTAACTATATGGTATACAGCCAACCTAAGGAACTTCCCTTTTAGTTAATATTGTATATCTTTTCTTTTAGACCTTCCGGTTTTTCCGATAATAGCGTACCCCACTGATTCGCTTCCAAATAAAACACCTGCCTGCATCCTGTTGGCGATTTTTTGGTCTAGTATCCCATTTTCCATTATGTAGCAGCCAAGGTATTAAAATTCTGCTACTCATACTAGTTTTTATCCAAGCAATTCGTAACATAAACCATTCCTGCTTCTTCCAATCACATATACTCCGTTTTAGACTGGCTAATCTTAAGTCATTTCTCTTCAATAGCCCTTCACCAAATTTTCAACTTCTTCAACTTTTGTTGGCTCTCCTCTACTAAAACAATATCACCACTAAAGAGCATTAACCAAGGAGTCTCCTCCCCTAACCTTTCTGTTATTACATCCATAACATCATGATTAAACAGGTAGGGACTCAGTGAAGAGTATTCATGTAAACCAACCGTTACTGGATAACTTTTTGTCAATCGGATTATATAAGTCCTTATTTTGTTGTACTCTGCCCCATATACAGGGTGTTTCAATAATAATTGTTCATATAGTAACTGGAGAAACCTTAGCATAAAATACGAAGATTTACCCTGAAACACTTAAATAAAATGTGGTTCCTTACTGAGTTACAGGGTGTTTTATCTAAAAATCTAAAAATTATTTTTGCTCGGCATTTGAAAACTATTCGACGTATGCTTTTCATACTTGACAGTAAGTATATGTACTGTAGAAATTACTAAATTATGTTAAACAAACGTTTCTGGCTATTACCAGAGGCGTACGACGGTGAAAAGTGAATGGTTGACCCTTTCCAAATTCTACGCCACTGGCTAAATTGCTATTTTAGTTCAATTTTTGGATTATCCAATACTTTCTATGAAAATAATATGCTCTTTATTCGTAACGATAAAGTCATTAGTTTTCGAGATCTTTGAAGTTAAAAATGAAACGACACGGTTATTTTGATCAGTATATTGTGTCGCTTCATTTTTAATTTCAAATATCTCGAAAACTTATCATTTTATAGTTACGAATGAGGAGTATATTATTTACATAAAAAGTATGGCAAAATAAAAAAATTACACTGAAATAGCAATTTCGTCAGTGGCGTAGAATTTGGGAAGGGTCAACCAGCCACTATCCCCTGTCGTACGCCTCTGGTAGTAGCTAAAATCGTTTATTTATCTTAATTTAGTAGGGTGTACAGAGTACCTACACTTTCTGCCAAGTATGATGAGGATACGCCAAATAGTTTTAAAGTACTGGGTACAAATAATTTTTAAATTTTAATCATATTATGAATCATATCATAAATCAATCAAAATAACTATGCCGTTTCATATTTAACTTCAAATATCTCGAAAACTAATGACTTTATCGTTACCAATGAAGAGTATATATATATTATTTACGTAGAAAGTATTGGAGAATCTAAAAATGGCACTAAAATAGTAATTCCTCTAGTGGCGTAGAATTTGAGAAGGGTCAACCATTCACCATCCCCTGTCGTGCGTCTCTGGTAGTACCTAGAAACGTTTGTTTATCATAATTTAGTAGGGTGTCTAGTAGTCGCATTTTCTGCCAAGTATGAAAAGGATACTTCGAATAATTTTAAAATTTTGAGCAAAATAGTTTTTAAATTTTTAGATAAAACACCCTGTAACTCAGTAAGGAACCACATTATTTTATTTAAGTGTTTTAGGTTAAATCTTTGTATTCTGTGCTAAGGTTTCTCCAGTTACTATATGGACAATTATTAATGAAACACCCTGTATTTCCTTCACCAGCCCTACGTACTTCAGAGGAATCCATTTCTCTCTCATATATCTCCAGAGCTCTTGTGTAGAAACTATGCCGTACTTCTCAAGATAATATACAAATGTAACTCTCTTAACTTCTCTTAACTATTTTTTTGCACTTACTATAATCAAGCATTAAAATCATTAAAAGTATTTTCCCCTGTACTATTTTAGTTTATGTAATTAGCCTATTATTTGTTTAACAAAAGACTGTCAAACAATAAAACGAATATCAAAAACCTATTATTAATACTGAATAATATATAATCAAATTCCCTTCTACCATATTGGTGTCGGGATAATACTGAATAATAAACACTTTAAATTATTTAATATACACTTAGGGTCTATTTGTGCAGACAATAAAATCGACTTTTCAAAGTAACACGACATTTATTCAACATACACCCTACACACTACACTAGGTATCTGATTGTAAAATCAACTGTACCATAACAATGATGGCCATTAGTTGTCGAGGCATTCAGCTAAATAAAAAAAATAATTAAAATTAAATATATCTTGTACTATGTATAACTACATTAAAGTTTTGTTTTAAAAGTTTTGATGTTAAAAATTGTTCTCGTTCGGAATGTAGTCCATAAATGTAAAGCCATTACTTATTATTTTTGGAGAGATTGGCCCTAACTACCAGGAAGCCTTAAGAAGTTTTAATCAAGGATTTGCTGACCATAATTAATACACATTATAAATTAAATACAGGGCAAATTGTTCACGAGCTAACGGAAGCTGATACATATTTATGAACGGAATATTGTGATATTATAATAACACTCTTGAACAAATCCCGATTATCTAAAGCTTGTTTGCATTCCATTATGAGGAGGTATATTAAGAAAATATCTTATAGGCCCAATAGTCATTGACGGGAATTTAGATGGAAAAAAATACCTCAATAATTTGGAAAATGAAATATTATTATTAAACATTAATTTTATAAGATGGAGGTTCGTCTTATTTTGTATGTAGGGTTTGAAATTATTAAAACACAATATTTTCCCGGAAGAAAAATTCGGAGGAGCGGTCCATAGAGAATGGCCACCGGAATCGCTCGACATTAAGCTCGGTACACATATTATGCGAGCCGAACTGTATTAGACCAGGGCGGATCTGTGAAAACGGGACTATTTTTGGATGTGCGAGGTGGCATTCGGATTTTTGCAGATAAAGTTAGGTAACAACTTCAATAATAATAATTGACTTATGCTCCTTCTCAAATATGCCCGGAACATTAATAAAAAAATTAAAGTATTTAACCTTTATCCGGGCAACACATTTTACTTACGTAACCGGGCAACTCGGGTCCGTTGGGCCCACCACTGTTCTTGAATGTACTATTCATATTTACCCTCCATGGACGTCGATTATAATTTCAGTGATTTTTTGAATAAGCTGGTCTGTATCTTCAATAAAGCATTTCCTTTAATCACAATTAAGCAAAAACATCGCAAACCCTGGACTACCAAAGGTGTCCGCATATCAGCCAAAAACATGCGTTCACTACTGTATATCAAGAAATTTGCTACCAACGTCTCTGTTACTGAATATATCACCAAGTACAGGGCAATCTATTTAAAACTTATAAAATCGGCTAAAAAATTGTATTATCAAAATCGTCTCAGAAGCTCCAAAAGTGTTGCAAAAGAAACTTGGTCCGTAATAAATGATCTTCGAAATAAAACTCACACAGCTCAAACATTTTCCCTTCCAGACCCAGAAAATCTAAATGAATATTTTGTTAATGTGAGTAAAAATATAACATCAACTATTGTGTCACAACAAGATCCCATTTCCTATCTCCCTAATTCAGGAAAGGTTTCGAATTCATTCTTTATAAGACCGGTTGGTAAATCTGAACTGATCCAAACAATCAATAGTATCAAAAGCAAATCTTCCTGTAGTACCGATGGACTATCTATAAAAATTTTCTCAAATCTCCCAGACAATGTGTTGGGAGTCCTCATCTCTCTAATAAATGATTCTTTTGAGAAAGGTAAATTTCCAGAGTGCCTAAAGACGGCCATCATTATTCCTCTTCATAAGGGTGGTGAAAAATCTATTGCCTGCAATTATAGACCTATTGCATTACTACCGGTACTCTCCAAAATTATTGAAAGACTCCTAAAAGCCCGACTTATGTCCTTTCTCGTTGATAACAAGATTTTATCACAAAATCAGTTTGGATTTTTAAATAATAAATGTACCACCGATGCCATGTTTTCTGTACTACTACATGAGGTTTATCAAGCATTAAACAATAATCTCCACACTGCCAATGTTTTTTGTGATTATGCCAAAGCTTTTGATTGTGTAAATCACGACATTTTGATAAAAAAACTAGATTTCTATGGAATTCGAGGTATTTCTTTGAACTGGTTTCAATCTTACTTGGAAAATAGGAAACAACTGGTTAGAGCAAATGATACAGACTCTAGTCTCAAAAATGTTGTATGTGGGGTACCGCAAGGTTTAGTATTGGGTCCTCTACTTTTCCTTATCTTTATTAATGACATCACTAGTTTAAAAATCGATGGAAAATTTTTCTTTTTGCTGACGATACCAGTATCACTTGGAGCAACTCAAATATCGCAACTCTTCATGCTACTATAACTTCTGATCTACTCACAATAAAATCCTGGTCAGATTCTAATTTACTCTCTTTTAAAGTAGATAAAACAGTAGCATTACCCTATAAAGGAACTCTTCAACCCTTACCTCTTCATAACAGCCAGATCAGTATCGTTGATTCTGTAAAGTTTCTTGGTATTTTTTTAGATAGCAACCTTAAATGGTCCCTTCATATCGATGTGTTAAGCAAGAAACTATCCTCAGCTTGCTTTGCAATAAGATCTGCCTCTAAGGAAATGGATTTAGCCTCTTCCAAAATAACATACTTTTCATTGTTCGAGTCCCATCTTCGATATGGTCTGCCTTTTTGGGGTTTTGGTACAGCTGCCCAATCCGATGTTATTTTTAAATTGCAAAAAAGAGCAATCAGATATCTGTTTGGCCTCAGAAGAACAACACATTGCAGAAGCTACTTCAAAGATCACAGAATTCTAACATTACCTTCTTTATATATTTTAGAAACTGTTTGCTTAATTCGTAAACATCTACATGTTTTTCCAGAAAGACCTAGACATGACTATTCCACCAGAAATTCTACTTTTGACATCTATTTACCGATCCCGTCCAGTGAGTTAATAAAGAAATCTATATTATATTCTGCAAAAAACTATACAACCATCTCCCTCTACAACTTAAATCTGCAACATCTTTCCCCAAGTTCCGTAAAATGACTAAAGCCTATTTATCTGAAAGACCGTATTATTCAATAGCAGAGTTTCTTAACCAATAACTAAGAAATTACAGTATTTTTATGTATAAGTAGAATCTTAATCTATATTTGAGTGTCATATGCAGCAGCATAACTTATTAAATTTCTTATTAAATTTCTTAAGGTAGATTACGCAATTTGCAATTTTTTTTTAATTTTGCAATAGATTGTTACTGATTTTTATTTGACTTTATTATGTTTTATTTATATTGACGATTTGTATAATTTTAGTAAATGTATTTGTTATTGTTTTTATTTATGATTCTTGTAAGCTTTGTCTATAAAATTGTTAAATTTTTCATGACAATAAAGCATATTTCTATTCTATTCTATTCTACCCATATATTTCTAATATTCTTTTTTGATTTTTTTATTAAAGTTAAATTTAAATTGTCTAGATTAAGTATGCTACTATAGTATGCGGTCTACCTCGAGGGTGCGATCTACCTGAAGGATTTGCAAAAAATAATGAAATGCAAGAAAACATTTGCAAAAAAAATATTTATTCACAAGTAATAAACATTTGGAAGGTTATGTTTTTTCCTGATAAATAGCATTTCTGAAAGTTTTGGTTGACTTGATTCCACACATCGCGTATTGCTGCTAATTTGTCGTTCCTTCTTCGTTCAGACCTCGTGTCCTTATCATCAAATCGAACAAATCTTAGAAAATTATTGAATCGTTTTAACCCCATGGTATTAATATTATAGTAGGTCCAAAAAATTTACTCCAAAGTATATCTACTTTATGGATGTTGGCACTCAGGTGCCCTGCAGTTAGTAGTAGTCCAATAAAGGCATATAGCTCTATAGAGTCGCAATATTTCCAGTTCCCTATCCCCAGGACTTTTTCGGCTTTTTTATTTGTACACTTTACTATTTCGTTCACAATTTTTTCGTCCACAAACAAATAAAAGGAATCAACAGGATCATCTACACTTTGACCAGGGGCTCACATTATTTTGTGCACTTTGCGTTTTATTATGTCTCAGGATCGCATACGTCCTGTCGGTTGTGGTTGGTTCTTCCAGTTAGTTCCATCCTTAGTTTC
Organism: Diabrotica virgifera virgifera; assembly: GCF_917563875.1. Classification (NCBI taxonomy): domain Eukaryota; kingdom Metazoa; phylum Arthropoda; class Insecta; order Coleoptera; family Chrysomelidae; genus Diabrotica; species Diabrotica virgifera. The sequence continues at coordinate 244,147,934 of NC_065443.1, read as the reverse complement.
AACAAATACATACTCTAAAATCTGGGAACTTGTAGCTACACATTCTTCTTCATCATCACTCAATACTACTTGCTAATCATCCTCTTCACTTGCTTCCGAAAGATGATCTTCAAGTTCAGAGTCACTTTCAATGCCACCTGCTTCAGGAGATCCTTCATCATCGGAATCCCATACATTATCAGCAATATCTTGCAGTTATGCAGCTGATAATGGTTTTTGGGACATTTTATTTGCACTGTCTACTTTCACTGCAATTCAATATAATTTTACGAGCTTAGTTCTCGACACTAACATCAATATCAAACGACTGATAGCAGATGCATTATTTATTTCAAAATATGTATAGATACCTACCTAACAATATTTTTGCATTCCAACAATGATTATCAGTTTTTAAAATTCATTTAGAATAGATATAACACCTATTGTAAGCCTCTCTTTGATGTTCACATCAAAGAGATTTTACATTGTTTGTACACGTTTAGACTTTATTATTGGATTTCCGGAATCATAAAAGTCGTTTAGATGATCCACAAAAACATTGTCTAATTGCCAGATTAACTTCTGTAACAAAAAGTAAGACTTTAGGTATAAATACAAATAGGGTCCGACGGGCCCGTGTTGCCCCTTGACTTGAGAAAATTCTTTCGGCGCAATAATTTCAAAAATTATAATGAATATTTTGAATAGCTTATGACTATGTTGAAGGAAGCATACTTCTAAACAAATTCAGTGATGCATAAAATTCAATCAATTTTTTTTATCAGTTTATGATAAAATAATTGGCGTCTCGGGCCCGTTGGGCCCACCTTGTCCGGATAAGGGTTAAAAATTTCAAAAAACATCGATTTTTTCTACTTTCTTTGCTTATAACTTTAAAACGATTTATTCTGGAACAAAGTCGTAGTAAAATAAAGATACTTGAATTTTGTATGATAAACGACTGGTTAAAAATGTCTTAAGGTATTACCTTTTCTGCAAAATAGCAAAAGTGGCTTAGACAACATGACATACTTTATTCCCAAAAACGATAATCCTCCAAACTTGCCGCAAGCTCGCCCAATAGAGGATTTTTAGGCTTTACTGTCTAGGAAAGTATATCCCGGATGCTGTAAAGCCCAAAATGAAGAATAATTAAGACAGCCAATTTACGAAAAACTGAGAAAATCTATCTGACTACCGTCCAGGTCCTCATAAGAGGCAATAGAAGAAATTTGCGTCTAGTAGAGCAAAATGGGCCATTCCACATACTTCAGTAGTACTGTTTAGTTAACCTTTCGGTGCTCGCGTCCAGTTTTAAAACATAATTCCTCGAATGCGGAGTGAGATTTCACATCTGTCTTTTTGTCGCAATCGTCTAGATTTGAGAAATCCTGCTAGATGTAATAACCCAGTCAAAGTCTTGATTTTTATTAAATCTGTGTTTTTGGTACCCTTTTCACGTTTATAGGGTTCTCGGTTTACTTGAAAGTGTTTATTTGTGCATTCGACAATTCTATTCAACGGGATCAGAAATAAAGTAGTCCCAAATTTATAATTTCTAATTGTTTAGGAAACTTTTTACGCCAGGCAGATGTTTTATTAAGTTCCCTTCCCTAGTTCTACCGTGCCTGTGTATACCATGTTTGGCCCATAATGTGTTGTCTTTGCCAATAAATGTAGGAGTAGGCATTGCAGACATATTATGTTGATCTAAATCCAAAATGTTCTACTTCGTATCATCAGAATATCATTTTCAGCCAAGACTTCCAACATATACAGGGTGTTTCATTGAGAAACGGAAATACTTTAATGGTGAATACAGGTCACCGAGCCGGTTCTAGATATACTACATTTTTTGCCCTACCGACTTTTATAACCGAGTTACAGGGTGTTTTATCGATTTTGCCCATTTCTTTCCTAAGCCATAACTTTAGAACCACCCCGTATATTTTTTTGATATTTGGTACACATATGTCTCATTTAAAACCCAAATGACCGACATACTAACCATAAGAAAAATCCAGGTCCTGATTAACAAAAAATTATAAAGTAATTGTAACCTTAAAACAACACCCTGTATATTCAAATTTTGAAAATATGTTTGCATATTTGAAAAGAGCACAAAAAAGTAAGTTTAATGGTTCGCTTCAATTTTTCGGCCAGACAATTTTCTCACTTTAATTTTGAAATTATATTGAATTTTTTAAGAACTCTGACATTAAAAAGCAGATATTATTAACTTTTAGTTCTAAATTATTAAAGTTAATGAATAAATACTTATTTTAAAATTAATCAATACTTATTTACCACATTGGGACGACCCAATTACTAATGACAAGAAAAATCCAGGTCCGGATTAACAAAAAAATTTAAAGTAATTGTGACCTTGAAACAACACCCTGTATATTGAAATTTTGAAAATTTGTTTGCGTATTTTAAAAGATCATAAGAAACTGGGTTAAAAGGTGCATGTCAAATTTTTGCGCAGATAATTTAATTACGGCAATTTTGAAATCATATTGATTAATTCTGGCAAGGTCACAAGAAGCTGCCAGAAAAATGAAGAACAATCCCACAATCCCAATGTAATTAGAAAATCGATTCGAAATCTTTTAAAACGAGCACGGAAATGCATCGAACAAAATGGCGTACATTTTGAGCAACTGTTATAGTTCAAATATTTTTAATTTATGTTAAATTGTTGAATTGTTTAAACGAATTTTTTTGATTAAATATAGCTGTTTTTTTAATTCTTTATTAAATCATTAATATATCCCAATTCTTACAATTCTAATTTTTAATGACGTGCATACAGCTACAAATCCAGAGAATCCATGAAGCCAGCGTAATAAGTATTAAGTATTTTTAAATTAAGTATTGATTTATTAACATTAAATTATTAAAAGTTAATAATGCATACCCGGTTTTTAATCTCAGAGTTCTTTATTTCAATATAATTTCAAAATTGATGTAATTAAATCAACGGCGAAAAAATTATAATGAACCTTTAATCACCGTTTTTTATGACAATGCGCAGACAAATTTTTAAAATTTCAATATACAGGGTGTTGTTTCAAGATCACAATTACTTTATATTTTTTTGTTAATCCGGACCTGGATTTTCCTTGTCATTAGTAATTGGTCGTTCCAATGTGGTAAATAATTATTGATTATTTTTAAAATGAGTATTTATTCATTAACTTTAATAATTTATAACTAAAAGTTAATAATGCCTGCTTTTAAATGTCAAGAGTTCTTAAAAAATTCAATATAATGTCAAAATTAAATTCATAAAATTGTCTGGCCGAAAAGCGGACCATTAAAGTTGTTTTAAGGTCACAATTACTTTATAATTTTTTGTTAATCCGGACCTGGATTGTCTTATGGTTAGTATGTCGGTCGTTTGGGTTTTGAATGAGACATATATGTACCAAATATCAAAAAAATATACAGGGTGGTTCTAAAGTTATGGCTTAGGAAAGAAATGGGCAAAATCGATAAAATACCCTGTAACTCGGTTATAAAAGTCGACAGGGCAAAAAATGTAGTATATCTAGAACCGCCTCGGTAACCTCTATTCACCGTTAAAGTATTTCCGTTTCCCAATGAAACACCCTGTATAATAATCGACTCCCGTTTTATATCGCTAACGCGGCTTTGGGATTATATCAGGGCAGTCTGCTATCTCTAGGGCATACGGTATGCAAGGAAGGTAACAGGGACAGGGCTATGCTTCAACCGCCTATTATTACCCCTGTTTTTACCTGAGGTACTAATTTTATTCAGGCTGGTGATTCAATCTTTGCTCCACAAACTGAGTACACAAATTCTCGCATGCGGACCGTCAGTCCGTATAAACGAATACTGACCGCACAAGCGAACGTTTCGAGGAAAAACTTTATACTAATACTAATTACAAATCAACACAATTTAGGATACTACTAGTATAGTATATACTACTAGATATAACTAGTATAGCACGCACTTAGTTGTTTGACTGCGCATTAAGGAGTTATGAAGCTTTTAAAAGTGCAGAGCTAGAGCCCAACGCGAGCTATGGAAAGTTAAGTATTGCGTGGTAGTAATATTATGATAACTAGTTAGTGTTTAAATAAATGTTTTCATTAAAAAAATCAGATAAATATTTTTGCCAAAATTTTCAGGACATACGTGATATAAATATTCCATAACCTACTTTAACATAACGTTTTAGTAATTTTATTAAAACTCAAATCCTTCACTTTAAATGTTTGCATATGTCCTAAATCGTGACAATTTACCGATTTGTCCACTGATGCGTGTGTATAAAATCATTATGTTTGTTACACAAAAGAAATTTCTCGGCAAAGTCGTTCAGATAGAAAATTATTCGGTGCAATACACCATATAACTTTCACAACAAGAAAACTTTTTTCATAACTTTATCGATTCCATTCCATTTGACATGCCGGTTCTTCAATTTTCACGGTCCATATATGGATTACGGTAGAAGAAGGATAAGTTATGTATATCTTAATTCGTTATAAACAAACTTACACCGTTTTTCTTCACTTCAACTTTTCTACTTTATTATGTGCTGTTCATTAAATAAAAAATAATTATTATAGTCTATTTCGACGTTCTTAACTACGTGACCTCTTAAAACCATTTAATGTTAACTGAAAGTGAGTTATAGGTAATTGAATGTATATTTTTTCGGCGAGTATCCAAATCTAAGTATTCAATACGGGAAAATTATTCATTTTATAACATTAACCCTTTAAACATTTGGCAAAGTACTAAGAAATATCTATCAAATAAGTCCTGGAACAAGTTGATAGCTTTAAATTTTATGCTCCAAAATTTTTTCAAAAGTTATCGTTATTGTTTTTTTTAATAACTCCGTTAATTTTTAGGATATCAGGTTCACCTCAAAACATTTGAAAGTTAATTCCAAGGGCAATTAAACGACGTTGAATTTAATCTTTTAAACCTCTTAATTTTTTAAAAATAAATGTTAAATGGCCCCGGTTACATGATTCTCGGAGCAGAATTTAAGCTTTAAACGTTTCTATCATGGATATTTTTTACTGTACAGAAATAATAAAAAAGGTATAATATTTGATATAGAAAAAACTAAAATTTGGTTATATATAATTTTTTACTTATAATAAGTATTTTTGGAGTTATTATCAAAAGAAAATGAAAATTACGATCATTTTAAAAATTCATTTTTTTTTTAAATTATACCTTTTTTTAAATTTCATTCTAAACCGATCAAAATTATTGAAATCATTACTTATGCAAATAAAAAGAAATTATTGTAAGATGTGCTGTGAATTTTAATTTTTGTGGAAATGGCGTATGTTTTATTTTTCACTTTTTCCTTAATAGTCGAGGAAATGAAGCATTTTGGCTCGCAATTTTTTCGTCCTGCATGGATTTACTTGAAATTTTCACAGAAGGTAGGGAATAGTCCAAGGATTATTTTCTATATCATGCCGCTGTACGCTAAAACCTTGGGGGTGGTTGCCACCCCATCTCGGGGGCGGGAATTTTTTATTACATTTTAACCATGTAATTCAATGTAAAATGTAATTCTAAGAAAAAAATGTTTTTTACATTTTCTTCGTAAAACTAATATTTTTCGAGTTATTCGCGCTTGAAAGTAACAGTTTTTCGATGAAAAAATCGACTTTTTTAGAGGGATTTTTGAGAATACCTCGAAAAATATGCATTTAATCAAAAAAACTGTAGATATCAAAATGGTATCTTTTAGTAACATAAAGCAAATTATTTTTCTGTAATATCTTTAAGACCAATACAAACCGAGATACGGCACGTTAAAAGTTAGCTTTTTTCGTCAAATGCTTAATTTGAAACATTCAAAGTAAAATAACGGGAAAACTTTGCATTTTTCCAGGAAAACTTAAATAATCTTTTTTTAAGCATACAGCTAGGTCTTTCAAAAAATAATAATAAAAAGATTCTAGCCTGAAAAATAAGCGACTTGTGATCAAGAAAAGTCGGTACCTGCTTTTCTCTATGAAAAAATCAGTGAAAACAACCCCCTAACTACCCTCCTAAGTAAAAATTGGTCTTCACCTTTCTGAAATTCCTTTTAATTTTGTATTATGAATACATCCAAGAAGTGTGACCTATTTAAAAGGCCTAATTTTAGAAAACTTGGAGTTTAAAGAAAAATTAATTTTTTGGAATTTCCCATTTTTCACCATTTACTTCAAAATATCTTCGAAAATACCGGAGAAACGAAAAAACTAATAGACTACTAAATTGTAGCTTTTTGAATAAGTAAAAATCCCTTGTGAATAAATTTTCACTACAGTGAACAGTTAGCGAGATATAGTTGTTTAAAACTTCTGTTTACGAGGAAAAACCCCCTTATTCGAGCCCTTTAAACCCACCCTTATTAAAAACTAAGGGATCTTACGAAATTTAGTTTACACAGTCTTATAACTCTTCAAAAATCCTACAAAATCATTTTTGGAAAAGCTTTTTATCGTCAAAAATAAAGGAGCTATGTTTATAAAACGATTTTTTTTTTCGAAAAATTTGGATAGTCCGCTTGTGAATAATCGTCAATGTATGTATAATACTACAGAACCGGTTCGTATACTGGAAGATGACTAAAAACTATTTGTATTTGTATTTGTACATATTTGTCAATTCATATTTTTGTGTAAATAAATGTTTTGTAATTCTTTAATTCTACTTTTTTTTCTGTAAAGATCTATTAAAATATCTAATTATAAAAACTGTAATGTTATTAGGGGTGGTTTTTAAGGGTTGAAATATTATGATATTATATCCTAAAGTATAAAACAATCACTATTTAACCAATCAAACCAAATTTTACCCATATTAAAGTTTACAATGTTTTTATATAATTTTTGAAAATAAGGGGTAGTTTATACCCCTAAAAATAATTAACGCCCTTAAGCATGATATAGAATATGAAGTACAGGGTGAGATAATCGTAATCCCAAATTTTGATGTAAATCCAACTCCAACAAGGTTGGTTTTAAGGGTTGAAATATTATGATAGTATATCTTAAAGCATAAAACAATCATTATGTAACTAATAAGAATTAAATGTTGACAATATTAAAATTTAAAATGTTATGTTATAATTTTTTACGATTAGGGGTATTTTTCACCCTTAAAAACCAATAGTGTAGAACGGATCAATATAGAAAATGAACTAGAGGGTGTAATGAGCCTAATCCTAAATTTTTGTACAAATCGATGCTGGACGAAAAAATTGCAAGGTTTTGCCATTTTTTCAGCTTCATTTCCTCGACTATAAAAATTCGAAAGGGTTTTCTTATTTTGATCATAACTTGCTTAATTTTAATGCTATTGACTTCTTCTGAAGCTCAGTTGATAGGTAATCTGAAGTACTTTGACAAGTGCTTAACAGGTATATTTTATAGAATGCATCGTTTCCCCTTTATTTAAGCTTGAATACTTAGATTTTAGTACTCGCCGAAATAAATTTACATTCAATTACCCCTAACTCACTTTGACTTAACATTAATTTTGTTCTTTAAGTGAGGAGTGTATTCAATTTTTTATTGTCTTCAATTTTGGTAATATTAGGTTTGTTCTAGCAAACAGTCAAACTAGTCAGAAACCGTCAGCAAACAGTTGGTCACTGAGAGAACATAATACAGTCGCCAGTTCTATCCCCTCTAGTCGCGCTGGTCCGCTAATCGCTGATGGTTTCAAACCCTTTGAAACTGATGCTAAAACAAACCTAATAATTTTTTTCTAAAAGCTTTCTTTTTGAGTTATACGTGAAAAACAGCTTTAAAGCATGCATTTGTTTACGAAAAAATAAAACCTTTGATCCTTAATAACTCAAAAAGCATTGATTTATGTTAATAACTTTATATAACAAATTTTGCTTAAAATTTATCCTTATATCGATTTTTGGTATTATTTTTGATAAAATAATTTTTACCCCGAGAAGGGGTGGCTTCCACCCCTAAGGTAAATGCGCAAGTTCGCATCATGTCACCTTTGTTATTTGAGGTATCCTCACTACTCACTACTCACCAATTTTCATGAAAATCGATGGAGGTTCAACGAAATCGGAGGTGAAAACCTTTAGTGACTCCACTAGATTCCTCAAGAGAAAAGCAATTGCGGCGAGGTTCCAGTTCATAAAATATGACGTATTACCGTTATTTTTGAATTTTGGTATGATATTAAGTATTAAAATTAGTTTAATTTTTAAATAAAAATAGAAATAAAATGTTTAAAATATTTGTTTCATTGAAATCATAATAATAAAAGTATAACTTCTTACGTGCGTACAAAGTACACACACTCTCTTTTTTTCTACATTAAGAAGTCCAAAAATGTACATAAAAACTATTTAAAAATTCAGTACAACTATAAAGTCACTAGATATTGTGTCTGTTCTCACAACTTTGAAAACACAACTTAACAACCATAACCATAAACAAAAATGAAAACAACACATTCTTTAACCACGTATTAACGTATCTGCGTATAGCGCTATCAATTTTTGATGAATTCGCGGACATTTACATTTACTCCCAATCGCGCCTAAAGAAGTCGTCATCATCATTCTCTTTGCCTTATCCCTATGCGGGGTCGGCTTCCCTAATTGCATTTCTCCACACAATTCTATCTTGGGTCATATCAATGTCAATCCCCTTTACCAACATGTCCTGCCTTATCGTCTCCCCCCAGGCCTTCCTCTCCTACTCCTTCCAGGAATCTGCACTTCAGCTATTCTTAACCTATGTTCAAACCATCTTAACCTATGCTCTCTCATTTTGGCATCAATTGGTGCCACACCTAGACTTTCCCTAATATACTCATTTCTAATTTTATCCTTCTTTGTCACTCCACTCATCCATCTAAGCATTCTCAATTCCGCCACATGCATTCGTTGTTCCTCTTTCTTCTTCACTGCCCAACATTCAGTTCCGTACATCATAGCCGGTCTTACGATTGTTTTATAGAATTTTCCCTTTAGCTTCATTGGAATTTTTCTGTCACACAACACACCACTCGCTTCTTTCCACTTCATCCATTCAGCCCTAATTCTACTGCATGCATCTCCAACTATTTCTCCATTACTCTGTAATACCATTGATTATAGACACGGATAGATTTATTATAGACACGGATAGATTATAGACACGGATAGATCCCCAGCGCTTATGAACGGAAGCGTGTCCCCTTTACCATCCAAAAAATTAAAATTTTAGTCAAGAATCAGCGACTCTAGTGGTTATTTCATGAAATAGCCAGTTAGGAATTTGTTCTCGCAAGAGAATGATCGTAGACTGACGTTCGGTTACCTCCCCTATCACTCCCACCACAACCAATTTATGGCAGTACCTACTAAATTAGAAAACGACCTTGAGACACCCAGAGAAGTGAAGTAATAATCCTATTTAGCGTAGCGAACAGTTTGAATGTAATACCTTGTCGATATTTAAGGGTTTTCTAAAATACGATAATATGAGGTTCTCAACTGTACCGATCTGTCAACGGATAAAAATTGTTTGTATGTAATTTAGTATGTTAATAACACAAACCAAGGAGTGCCCGATATAATTTTTAAATTCTAAATATAAATTAATTAATAATAAAAAATTGACTTTTTTATAAATTTTAAAGAAAATTTTTCGACCCGGGCAGATATTGTTTTGGATTTTTTGGATCATTTAAAACAAAAACGGTCTTACAGGGTAGAAAAATAAATATGAGCGATTTCAGGGTAAAAATCAATACAGGTACAGTCGAACCCGCTTATTGGAATAGCCTTTGTGCCAACCAAAAGTATTCCTATAGCCGGGATATTCTAATAACCGATGATTGGTTGCTACTATAAATGTTTCGGGACCTCGCCCTCAAATTTCTATTCCTCATAGGCGTAACCAGGATGATCCTAAGGGGGAAGGGGTTACAACTACCTGAAAGGGGAGGGTTACAACTAATGGAAGGTCTCTGATGGCTATGGTGTTAAGCGTATAGAGCTCAAAGTACATCCCAATGGGGGGGGGGTTATAACCCCCAAAACACCCCAGGTTACGCCTATGCTATTCCTTAAACCGGGATATTCCTTTAAGAGGTATTCTAATAAGCGTGTTCGACTGTATTTGAAGGTGCTAAATGGTAGGATGGATATAGTTAATTAAAAATACATACAGAGGTACTCGTAAATCCACTTCTTTTTTTTTATAAAAAAAGGCCAAAGTCAGAAAATATGGTTTTTTGTCTATAGCATTTTTAGTATCATATTTAAGCAAAAGTTTGATTTGATTGATTTAAATTTTTATAAGTTAAAATCCATAAAGAATTAACCGAGATAATTGCAAAAAGCCACGTTTTTTTGCATTATTTTGTAACTGTTAATAACTTTTAACAAAACGGCCGTAAGGAACTTATTGTACCTTGATCACGAGGAAATTAAGTGCCTTTATTAGTGTACAAAATTTTAGAAGATCTATTTGTTAGTTTACGAGTTATGTTAAATGTTCATGGAATGTTTAAACAGTCATTGTTGCTCTATAGTACCTACATTCTTTCACGGTTTTTGCTCTAAATTTTAAAGAACCGCTTGGATTGACATGAAATTTGGCATAAGTATAGCTTACATGTCAAAGAAAAAAAGTGATATTGTGCCGATGTGTGCTTTTGCCCTGGGGTGACTTCACCTATATGTCCAAAATAAGTCCGGAAATGGGTAAACTCACTAATTTTAAGTGACTTTTGTTCTATAGAGCTTTTTCGCCAAGTCAACACTTTTGTAGTTATTTGTGAGTGAATATGTTCATTTTTCAACAAAATAATCACATTTTTAGACGGTTTTTCGCAAATAACTAAAAAAAAAACGATCTCAGCAAAAATATAGCTTATAAAAAAAGTAAAAAAATAATGGTGTATGACTTAGGTCTCTGGATTTCGTAGAACCAGAGTTATAGCCAATGAAAAATAGATTCATATTCACCAAATTTCAAATAGAATATTTCGACGAGAAATACCCAAAAAATTATAAGCACTTTTTGGGAAAACCCATTTTCACTCTTCTAAAGTCTTTAAAAAAAGCTTTATTTCTGTTTTTACAAAAAGTTTCTAGCATTAAATTTAAGCAAGTTGCGCTCAAAATAAAGTTGGTCCCTTTTGTTTTGGCAAAAAAATTCGGGAAGACCACCTCCTAATTAGCAACTTAAATGAAATTAATCTTTACCGCCCCACAAATTATTTTACTTATGTTGTGTTTATATGATCTGTAAGTTTCATCAATTCAAAGTGCTTAATTTTGAAAAAATTTAGTTTCAAAGTAAAATTTTTCAAAATTTTATTTTGAAAAATAGGTTTTGTTTTCAAAATAACTTAAAAATGGTTAGAGATACCAAAAATCTCGAAAAAAAGCATTGCTTTCTTTATTAAGCTTTTTTTAAACACTTTAAATATGTAAGTTGTAAGGAGTTTTCCCCGAAATGTGATTCATTTTTGGATATTTCATGTTAAAGTATTCCATTTGGAATTTTACGAATATGAACCTATTTTTCATTAGCTATAAGTCTGCTTCTACTAGGTAAAGAGACGTGATATATACACCATTTCTTTAAATTTCTTACAGGCTATATTTTTGCTACGAATGATTTTTCCACAAAATACTTACTATTTGAGTTATTTGCGAAAAACCGTCTAAAAGAGTGGTTATTTTGTTGAAAAAATGAACATATTCACTGGCAAATAACTCGCAAAGTATTGACTTAGTGAAAAAACTCTATAGAACAAAAGTTACTTAAAATTAGTCAGTTTATCCATTTCCTGACTTATTTTGGACGAATATTTTTTCACCCCCAAAAGGGGGTGGAAACCACCCCCAGCGCAAAAGCACACATCGGCACAATATCACTTTTTTTCTTTGACTTGTTAGCTATGTGTATGCCAAATTTCATGTCAATCCAAGCGGTTCTTTAAAATTTAGAGGTTTTGCAATATTTTACCGGAACGGACTACTAGAACGGACTACTAGGAATATTTTGAGAGCTGTTTGGCAAAGTGCATTGAGTTCTTAAAAACTCAAAGTACTAAGAAAGTTAAAAAAAAATAATATATTTTATCTTATATCTAAACAATTAGAATATCTTTGTCATTTTTTCTGATAAATAATTATAAATGATTGTATCAAAAATCTGGTAAAAAAACACACATTAAAAAAGAAAAAAGCAACTTTCTAGGACCAATAATAGTCAAGTTATACTTTTTTTTGAAAAATCACATTTTTATTGTTTATAAATACATAGTTGAAATTTTTTACAGAATGATATTTATGTAATAAATATGTTTGTTTTATATTTCAATTGAAGTACGGAATATCTTCTATTTAAAACGAGAAATAACCCTTTAAAGTGAAGCTGGGACCGTGTAATGGGGAAGATTATCGGAGTCCAGTTTAGCGCGTCGAGATTTTGCTATAGAAAGTTCAATTTGAAGCGCTTGAAAAATTTTATAATATCTCAGCTTCCAGAGAATGTAGAGCCTTCATTTTTTTTAATTGGAGTAACTCGACGAAAAAAGAACAACTAGCTAATTTTCATTTTCCGGAAAAATCTGGAAAATGCACTTTTTTATTCAACATGCATTTACAACGTTAACACATAGAATTTCATAAATATTGTCATAAAATATTATAAATTTGTGAATGAATATTAAAATAAAATTATATTATATATCTATTTATATACAGGTTGGTTCATTTTATTCGCCTCGGAGTCTGTATGGAAAACGACTTGATTTAAAAAAATTCTTCATAGAAATATACCGGGCCATTAACACTGCAATCTAAAAATAATGTGAATTATACAGGGTGCTTCAAAAAAGAGTGGTATATCAAAGATATTGTTTTTATGGAACACCCTACACCTGATGAAATTTTTAAATTACCCTTAAAAAAGAAGCTAGACTATACCTAAGTACAGGGTATTTTGATTTATTTCAATTTTTAGAAAAATGTAAAGATTTAGAAAAAAATATATATTTACAAATCTAAGAATCGGTGACAATTTTTTTCTTGGATCTTCATAATAGACTATTCAGCATATTTAAACAGATGTTTATTGTAACAAAATTTATAATTACTTAATCGTACATTTTTAGATTTAAAAATTACAGTAGAGCGTCGATTATCCGAACGTCGATCAACCGAACGACCGCTTATTCGAACTATCGACTCTCGCGTCCCGCACTCGAATACCGAGCAAGCGTTAGTAATTGACGCTTAAAATATCTTCAATTTTCTTCAATATTGTATCCAAAAATAATTATGTTGTTGCAAAGACTGCACTTTTTGTTTAGTTGCTAGTTGTCATTATCAAAATATAAATAAATATGTAGGTATATAAATATGGCTTTTATTCACTTGTGGATAAATATGTATGACTATAAATATGTATCAATATATTGTAGTTCGATTATCCGAACAAATCGGTTTTCCGAACACCTATGTCCCCCAATTAGTTCGGATAATCGAAGCTCTACTGTAATTGAAAACAAAAACGTTCTCAAATTAAACAAAAAATTTGTATAGATTATAATTATTCATCTTCGTTAATTCTACACAGTTTTTGTACAGGTTCATTAATTTCATCCACATTATCCATAATTTCTTGAAATAAATTAATTGTACCGAGCTTTAATTCATAGTCAAATTTGATTTTTTTTATAAAAAATTAAGTAATCGTGTGGGGAAAAAATAAATATGTAATTTTAATTGCTTATTTGTCTAATTTGTAAAATTCATATTATAGTTTTCAAAAAGCGTATACAGGGTGAAATTTTTTCTAAGACCAAAACGAACTAATTTTTTTGAAGTCGGACCTGATTTTTTCTAGTTTGAATAAATCAGTTGATTAGGTGGTAATAGTGTAACGATTGACCAAAATAAGAGACACATCGATTTGACCGTTCAACAATTATGACGAATACAAATTTCTGTCAAAGTGTGAAACTCGCCCTGTATGTTATTAAACAATAGGATCAGACACTTTTTAATGGTCATTTGTTATTCCCCATAGGAGCCTCTATACGAGGTAGGAGTATGTACAGTTCCTCATGACTCACCCTGTATAAATAGATATATACTATAATTATATTTTAATATTTATTTACAAATTTATAATATTTTATGAAAATATTTATCAAAATATATTAGTGTTAACATTGTAAATGAATGTTGAATAAAACAGTCCATTTTCCAGAGTTTTCCGATTTTTCCGGTAAATTCAAATTAGCTGGTTGTTATTCTTTCGTCGAGTTACCCAAATTAAAAAAAAATGTTCACAAAACATAAGATTACAATACGATTTCGATATATACTCCCATTTGTACCTCGTCATCCCTACAGGGCGCCTCAAATTTAAAATAAGAAAAACATTTCTTTTCTTCCACCCGGTATAAGTACAAAAAAAAAAGTTTGAGTAAACCTTTGCATAACTGTGTAAATACTAAAGCAAAGTCTAAAATAATAAAAAAAAATTACCGGAATCCGTTAATCTGTTCACGAAAAAATCTACTATAAAAATTCAGCAGAATTTTCTATATCCCTAACTTTTGACGAGCAGTTTATTAAGAAAATTAAATACCTACATGTATACGTATTTTATTTCAATTTAAGCATATAATACCTAAAAGCACCTAAATTATTTAATTTTGAAGTTTGAACTCTTGACAAAATCGCATCCATAGAAAAAGTACAGTGTACAACACATGAGAAAGTGACATATTTCTCCCTCGTTTGAACGTGCGTCGGCTCGTGCCAACAAAAAACTTGTGCGCTCTTGAGAAATATTTCTTTTTTCTCACTTGTACAATATACTATTTGGCAATATTTATAATTCGTATTTTATTTAATTTTACTTAATTTATTATGCAATTTTGTGCGATGTTAAGTAAAAAAAAGTATATAAACTACATAGTTATCTACTGTATAACGTGCCACTAGTATTTCTTGTGAAGTAATAATTTTTAGATATTATATTATATTGGGTTAATTTGAATATCGAAAAAAGTAGATGTTATGGAATTTTTTTATTACACGCTTATTAAAATGTAATTCCAGAATAAAGAAATATACTAGGTAATTATTATAGGCATTGAATTTGTGATATCTACTCTTAAACACGTTCTGTAAAATGTGTTATTTTAAGAATACATAATATCAAAACAACGAGGAATTACTAAGATACCGGAACAAGAGGTTAGTAACGGCAACGGTAAGCTAAAACGTGGGTGTGTTAGTATTCTTTGCTAAAACTATCTGTCATCTGTCTGTCTGCTGCTTTTAGCGGAGACTAAACAGACCCGAACACAGCACACCCGCCGGCCCCCCGCGGGTGACCCGAAGAATTCGAAGATCTACCAAGCTTATCTAGAGTGGGGAAACCGTATTTACGTTGAGAATGTAGGGGAGGCACTGAAAATGAAGAAACCTTTTATGTTGGATTTCTTTCGACTGCCGCGTAATCATCATTCTCAAATATAGATGGCTATACTGTTTTGAGGGGAGAAAATTTGGCACGGTTTTGTTGTACAGCGTTGGGTATCTATCCGTGTCTATAGTCAATAGTCAATGGTAATACCGATCTCAGGTACTTACAACTACTGCTTTTTACAATCAGTTCACCATCCAAATATACCATTATATTTGTAGTAAATCCATCTTTAAATGAACATTCCAAATTCTCTGTTTTTGTCCTACTAAGTTTTAAACCTTTTTCCTCCAGAGCTTGCCTCTACTCTTCCAGTATTTGTTCTAAGTCTCTTTCACTATTTCCTACTTCAGAATTATAACTTCAAAAATCTTGTCTTTTATCATATCTTAGGTAAACTGTTATTCATTGATCGATCGATAAATTATTTCTGAACCATTAATCTAGACCTAGAAAAACAGCTGTATGGGAATTCACTCTTAAAATGCATTAGACATGATCTGTATTTCTTCTGGAAACATTATTACCTCTATAACGTTATTACCATCTGCGTTCAAATCATTTCAAAATTAGAGTACCGTGATTGCATTTCTATTAATCCTATTTCCAATTTTCCGAAACAAATTTCGGTTTCTCTGAGCTATATAATTATACAGGTAAACAGGGAAAAGTGTACTTTTGAAGTGTGTAAAATAAATCATTCCTAACTGAGCGCTTTCGGCTTATAAAGCCATCTTCAGAGCTATGGTCAAAAAGTTCAAAATAGATATAAACATACTTCTATTTCTTATGCAGTTTTTTTATTGATGGAAAAAAACCTTGTCTCTCTGTTGAAAAAATGGCTCAATTTTGCTGTTAGTTTTTGTAGCCGGAAAAGTTAAAAACATCAAATACGAGCACAAAGGACTTTTACACAAAAAAATACATTACATATAACGAAGATTTGATCATGGTAGATGGTAGGGTTTCTTGACCGTACCTACTGTATTTGTTGCTCCCTCATAGGCCGATCAGACGCTCGAATATTCCAGTCTAAGCTTCAGATTCTTGTGAATTTTAAACTGATGCGTTAGCCTTTTTTTCCTTTCACCGGGCCAGGAACTTGAACTCGCATTAATCAAGGCGAAGTGATGTAAATACTGTATGCGGCAAAATAAACAGTACTGAAATGAACATTGAAATGTTTATGATGGTTTACATATCTAGTATACATGATATAGCCTTGCAGACTTTATTCACGACGACGCACGTTCCCGATAAAACAGATGTTAAAGATGCCCACTGGCCAGTGGCGATTCTTCTTCTTCTTCTTGACTGGCTTTACAACTCGGGGTGAGTTTTCGCCGCATCCACTATGGCCCTCCATCGTCTGCGATCTTGCGCTTCGATTTGCCATTGTTGTACCCCAATCCTAGATAGATCATTTTCAACATCATCCTTCCATCTTTTTCTGGGACGGCCCACTGATCTTCTACCGTCTGGTCTCTCGAAGAACACTCTCTTTAGCACTCTGTCTTCCTCTGATCTTACTACATGACCTGCCCATCTTATCCGATTAGTTTTTATATGTCTGACGATGTTTTCAGTACCATATAGAGTCACCAATTCAGCATTGCGGCGATTCTACGGGGAGGGAAAATGAGGAAATTTGCCCCCCTACCAAGGTCCAAAATTAAAGAAAAAAATTGTTCAAACATAAAAAATATTAGCTGACATGAAACCGAAACCACAGAAAGACAAATTCAACCCAATAAATACGCTAGTTAGGAAAATAAAGGGAACTTAATGTCTATAAGTTATTATTTATGTCTTTTATGTAATCTGAGTTTATCTTTTTTATGTCTTTTGGTTGGTTTTTCGTTGGAAGTTCCCCTAAGGCAAATTTCCCCTCCCTAGGCAAATATCTAGATTCACCACTGCCTCTGGCACGAAAAATCTTTAATTCTAGTCCACAATTCCGAAACGGCAGACGGTGGATTTGTCTGGCTCCTTCAGCATTCCCCATATGTACGCATCTGGTGGCGTAAGTTCTGGTGAGTGGCAGCTCCGAAAATGATCGCACAGTATTCGAACAGACTCCCAGGCAGTGTGACAGGTTCTCCCGTCCTGCTGAAACCAGTGTTGATTTTAAGCTTGGACCGTTTTCGTGATCTTTTCCGTATGAGCGAAAATATGTAGTATTCTACCATAATTTTTTTTTTTCTGCAAAACTAAGAAAATTTCTGGAGCACCTAATATTATCACCACATTCAAAAAGGATATAACGACGGACGTTCTAAAACAACTCAATACGTTTCGACGCCTGACACATATAAGTTTGAGGCATACGAATTTCAGTACTGTTTATTTTGCCATATACCGTATTCCCTGTCTTTCATCATAATATATCATATCTTAGGTAAACTGTTCAATAGACTCACTGTTCAATGATCGATCAATAAATACTATTATAAATGATTTCTGAACCATTAAACTAGACTATAAAAACGGAAAATGTAAGACGTAAAAAAATTATCAGTAATAATTGCACAAGAGCTCTAAAATTATCGAATTTTTCCCGAGTGACATTTTGACAGTTTTAATTTCACGACACGAAGGGGAGTGAAATTATGTCAAAGTGGCATGAGGGAAACAATTCGATAATAATTTTAGAGATCGAGTGCAATTTGCTGCGATTATTTCATGAATAAAATTGTTCAAAACCAAAATTTTATTGTAATTTATTTATGTAAGTACAAATTAGTACAATTAAACACACAGTTATTATAAATATTTGACGCTCGAAAGGCATCACTTTTATAATTTTTTTAAAACATTAATTGTCATTAATGTCACTGAATGTATTTTTTCGTAGCAACGAAGGGCATCTGACGTAATACCGGGTGTCCACTTATATTTTCCCCCATTTTAACTGCCTATAACTTCTAAACGGCTCAAGATAGAAATATGCGGTTTTCACTGAAATTTTTATTTTAGTAAAAGTTTTGTCTGAATGTATGGAATTTTTTATATCGCTTTCAAATACGAAATAAAAAATGGCGGATTTTTTAAAAGAACTTTGTTGACTTTTTTTTAATGGAACACCCAGTATATTCTTTTGTAAATTGAAAGAAACGTCATTCACCTATCTAGCGATATAAAGTTTTTCAAAATCGGTTGTCAAACCACTGAGTAATTAATTTTTAAAATGAGAGGTGCAACGTGGATATCACATACCTAAATAACATAACTAAGCAAGTTATGTGATTTCCACATTGCATCTCTCATTTTAAAAATTAATTGCTCAGTCATTTGACAACCGATATTAAAAAATTTTATATCGCTGGATAGATAAATGATCGTTTTTTCATGTTTTTAGGTAAGTGATCATTTTTTATATCGCTTTTAAATAAAAAAATGGCGGATTTTTGAAAAAAAAAACGTTGTTGACTTTTTTTATTAAAACACCCAGTATATATTTTGTATCTTGAAAAAACGGTCATTTAACTATCCAACAATATAAAATTTTTTAAAATCGGTTGCCAAATGACTGAGCAATTAATTTTTAAAATGAGAGATGTAATGTGGAAATCACATATCATTTTGCTCAGTTATGTTATTTAGGTATGTGATCTCCACGTTGCACCCCTTATTTTAAAAATTAATTACTCAGTGATTTGACAACCGATTTTGAAAAACTTTATATCTCTGGATAGGTGAATGACCTTTCTTTCAATTTACAAAAAAATATACTGGGTGTTCCATTAAAAAAAATCAACAAAGTTTTTTCAAATATCCGCCATTTTTTATTTCGTATTTGAAAGCGATATAAAAAATTCAATCCATTCAGACAAAACCTTTACTAAAATAAAACATTTCAGCGAAAACCGCATTTTTCTATCTTGAACCGTTTAGAAGTTATAGGCAGTTAAAATGGGGGAAAATATAAGTGGACACCCGGTATACTGACGACGGGATATTATCAAAAATTATCGGGTATAATATCACAACAGAGTGAGAATAAATTGAAAATAATGCGACAGTTTTTCGAAAATTGGTTGTCTGGCAATAGACACGAGAGCCCGCAGGGCTTGTGTGGCTATTGCCCAATGATAACAAATTTGAGTAAAAATGAAGCATTATTTTCTTATTTATTCTTACTGTCGTGTGATATTCGTAAGATTATTTTTTATTACGTATATTATGGATATTTTCTTAAATGTGACAGTTGTCAAAACTAGGAAACTGGTTGCCATTAAACAGAAACAATCTACTTAAAAAAATTATATCGGTCATTTTCTACAGTAGATAATTCTCAGTATAATTTTAATCTGATTGGACAGAATTAAACACGTGATCAAATATCTTACTATACGATTGGAAGTTAAAATCATCAAAAAAAAATCGGGTATAATATCACAAGAGAGTGAGAATAAATCGAAAATAATGCGACAGTTTTTCGAAAATTTGTTGTCTGGCAATAGACACGAGAGCCCGCAGGGCTCGAGTGGCTATTGCCCAATGACAAAAATTTGAGTAAAAATGAAGCATTATTTTCTTATTTATTCTTACTGTCGTGTGATATTCGTAAGATTATTTTTTAATACGTATATTACGGATATTTTCTTAAATGTGACAGTTGTCAAACCTAGGAAACTGGTTGCCATTAAACAGAAACAATCTACTTAAAAAAATTCTATCGGTAATTTGCTACAGTAGATAATTCTCAGTAGTAATTGCACAAGAGCTCTAAAATTATTGAATTTTTCCCGAGTGACACTTTGACAGTTTTAATTTCACGAGCCGAAGCCGAGTGAAATTATGTCAAAGTGTCACGAGGGCAAAAATTCTATATTAATTTTAGAGATCGAGTGCAATTTGTTGCGATTATTTCATGAATGAAACTGTTCAAAACCAAAATTTTATTGTAATTTATTTATGTAAGTACAAAGTAGTACAACTAAACACACAGTTGTTATAAATATTTTACGGTTAAAAGTCATCACTTTTATAATTTTTAAAACATTAATTGTCATTAATGTCACTGAATGTATTTTTTCGTAGCAACGAAGGGCATCTGACTGTAATATACTTGACGACGCGCAATTATCAAAAATTATCAATTTAATTTAGATTTCTGTAGCTTTCTATTGGTCAGAATCTCCTATGAATGAAATAATCAGTATAATTTTAATCTGATTGGACAGAATTAAACACGTGATCAAATATCTTACTATACGATTGGAAGTTAAAATCATCAAAAAATAATCTACTTTCTATTCGGCAGAATCTCCTATGAGTGAAATAATCTATAAAATAAATAATGAATTGACAAAGGGGGTTTAGACTTTATCTTCTGACTACCTGCGTTAATATTGCTGTAACGATATAGACGCTACACTTTTTATCATTTATCAAGTACACAGACAAAGAATAAAGTCGTGGGCCTGAAATATTTAAAACGTGTTTCAATCTCGTTTGCAAAGCCAATTTGCCCTTGTAAAAAAATAATATAAAAGGAATTCAATTTCAGAATTATCTTGGGTCGCAGGAGGGTTATCAAAAACTAGCTGCACTGAAGTTAAATTAGTTATCAACTTCTTTTCTCATAGGAAACGTATAATCCCATTCCGTTTCTCCTTTTCGAATATTAAAGAGAAAATATAATTTTCTGTTCGCATTTTCACTGAGAAGGTGTAAGGTGTGATTCGGAATTGGGACTTTTTAAGGTTTCTACCTTTTTGTAGAGGATCTGTGTCAGAAATTATGTCTAGAATATAAAAAATGCGTAGAAATTTTTTTAATACCTTACTATATAATATGTACTAAATTAGGGTAGGTACCTACTTATTTATGTATCTGAGAATATTTGACTTTCTTTTTCTCATTTAAGCATATCAATATAACAACAAGATGCTATATGAAAAAGTGATTACAAAATAAAACTATACCTTATTATCACCAAAAATTGAAACAAGAGGAGCTTTGTTGGATATTCATGTCTTACTGAATTGTTCTTAAGATTAGTTAGTACCAGCATCTATGTCATATATTTATGAAATGCCTTTTGATGAAGTGCATGAAAAACTACCATATACTGTTAATAAGTTTGGAAAATACTATAAAAGATATTTGTCAAATTACATCCATGATATTTATCTAATATCTGTATTTATACAGTGCGGTGGAATAAGTGTGCCCCCCCCCCTGTTAACTTGTTTATTTTAAGAATATAAGCAAAACGCTCGGACAGGTCGATTTTTAAACTAATCATAGTATATCATAGCATCAACGTTTCGACCTTTACGCGATCCCTCTTCAGGTGACAGGCATAATTTTGATTTTTTTAAATGGTAAAGTACATCATGTGACACCTCATTTAACAGCTTTTAAAATACTGATTTCAAAAATGTATAATACTTTAATCCTTTTTGATATCTCATGCCCAAAATTTCGGTCGAACTCGTTGTAAATGCATTTATTTTTTTCGAATTCTGAGAATACTAATAAGTATTTTTGAAAAATTTAAACGCAGAATGAAAGATTGGATTATTACCGAGGGCTGATAGTCCCTTATAATAAACAAAAAGGTTCTTTTGAATGATATATTTGAAATTAAAAATAACACACTAAATTTCTCTTTTTCCACCACTGTGACTTATTAAAATAAACATTATAGGAGTTCTCAGGGACTTTGGACCATCGAGAATAATGTAATATTTCATTCTGCGTTTAAATTTTTTTAAAATATTTATTAGTTTTTTCAGGATTCGAAAAAAATGATTGCATTTAGAAAGAATTCTACCGAAATTTTGCGCCTACGCTCTCAAACAGGATTAAAGTATTATACATTTTTGAACTCAGTATTTTAAGAGCTTTTAAATGAGGTATCGCATGATGTGCTTTCCTATTTAAAAAAATCAAAGTTATGGCTGTCACCTGAAGAGGGATCGCGTAAAGTTCGAAACGTTGATGCTATAATATACTATGGTTAGTTTAAAAATCGACCTCTCTGAGCGTTTTGCTTATATTCTTAAAATAAACAAGTTAACAGGGGGGCAACACTTATTCCACCGCACTGTATATTCACTTTAAATTAAAATTAATGAATAAAATGTCAAGGAGATTATCACTCATCGAACTAAAAATAACCAGCCAATAATAAAAAATGTAGCAGGATAGGAAGTGGTAACTCGTTTGAATTACTTCGTTTCAATTACTTGGGCTCCATAACCAATCATATAATCCATAACCAAGAGTACCAAACTCTTGTCTCTTGCCTCTTGCCAAGCCCGTACCGTTGGTATGGGCGCTTATCTTTCATACGGCTGCCTTCGTTGCACCAAAAAGTCTGACTTATAACGTATATTTAAAATTTAGATGTATCGCAGGATTACGCACATATCCTGGACAGAATACCATACAAATATCTCAATATTATAGGACTCCAAATCACCACTAGGCTTACCACAATCATCAACCAAAATATATTGAGGTATTTTGAACTCACAGCCAGACCAATGGAAGGTAAGGAGAGGTTGATGGTTGAAGAAAAAGTAAGTAATACAAGAACTGGAGTAGGATCGCCACTTCGATGGCAGACCAAATAAAGGGCGCCACCGGTTACTCTTTTCCTCTCTAAAGAACCACACCAAGTGTAGGAGAGGGAAGAATGGATAACAATTCTATATGTCGAATGTCATACCGTCACCAAAACTTTACGAAAGATAAAGGACGGGAGAGGAGGACGTTATTTAAGATATGTTTAACAAATATTAAAATTTACAGAACGTGCTAAATCAAGCTTCAACCAATCGTAGCAAATTCGGGATTAACTGAAATATAGGAAATGAAAGTTATTGATGAAAAATCATGGATTGGTATCTAGTTTTGGTAGTTAAGCAAGTAAACTGGCATTTATGTTTATGGATTTTACAAAAGCGTTTGCCCGAGTACAAGTACAAGATGTAATAAATGTATGATATGACAGAAGCATACCAGGTCACATCATTAAAACAGTGAAAACACGGGGGTGAAATGTTTTTCACCCCCGAAGTAAAAGATACCAACTACACAAGTTCAAAATTGAAATGGAAGGTAAAAAGAACTTAAATCCAAATTTATTTTCATGCAATTAGGTGATGACACGGAAAATTACACGGTATCGCCGTATTTCACGTTCATTTACTGGGCTAATAAATTTGTTGTTTTTTTGCATAATATTATTGTACCTGAGAGAATTTTTACTGTAATATAAAAACAAATCTTCATAAGATATGCGATATCATAATAATGAACCCGCTAAACTCTATATAAACGCTGAACTCCCAAAACAAACTCTACCATTGTTAAATATTAAATATATTATTTAAGCACAAAGAAAAAGCCATGTAAACCTAGAATTTATTCAACTATTTATATAAACTATAGAGAATGTGGTTGCAGTTGGGTCCAAGTTTGAAAATATCTGTAAAGTAGGTATACAGAATGTAAATGGCTACCTGGATATGGAACTAACAATAGCTAGCAGGAACGAGCGAGAACAAAACATTGTAAATTATATTTTGGGTTTGGGCACTGGTAATAAATGTTTTTGTTTTATAATAGGTCTTATGTATGTGTAGGAATATCTGTTGCAGTAGCGCACGAAATAATAAACATATCTTTTTAAAAATTTTAATTATGAAGCCCTGGCTAAACGAGCTTTATAAGTATAAAATTTTTTGAAAAAATGTCGTAAAGGATTTTTACATGTAAAGAAAATTTAAATTCGTTAGATATAACAACTTAACAAAAATTTTGGTGCTATTTAACAGTATTTAAGAATCTGATATCATACCGAAAGAATGAATATTAATAAAAATCACAACTATACCACTGGAACACCGGATCATGTGCCTCGTGTGTCAAATTTGAAAACTACATATTCTTAAAAATCTATATAATAATTAATGCTCATTTATTGATTCTGTTAGTTAGTAGCCCCAAATATTGAAAGGGAACACTCTCTTTTCTACATTATGTATCTTCTTTTAATAATTATTTTATTTCGTCTTTTAATTTCTTTGCCTTTGATTGATCTTTAATCTTTTCAGTTAAACTTCGGTTTTAATCTTTCGCCATATTTCGAAATAAAATGTTACCTCTAATACTATATTAAATATAGTATTACAGGTAACATTTTATTTCGAAATATGGCGAAAGATTAAAACCGAAGTTTAACTGAAAAGATTAAAGATCAATCAAAGGCAAAGAAATTAAAAGACGAAATAAAATAATTATTAAAAGAAGATACATAATGTAGAAAAGAGAGTGTTCCCTTTCAATATTTGGGGCTACTAACTAACAGAATCAATAAATGAGCATTGAATGATTTTTAAGAATATTTTTCAAATTTGACACACGGGGCACATGATCCGGTGTTCCAGCGGTATAGTTGTTATTTTTATTAATAGTCATTCTTTTGGTATGATATCAGATTGTTAAATACTGTTAAATAGCACCAAAATTTTTGTTAAGTTGTTATATTTAACGAGTTTAAATTTTCTTTATATGTAAAAAACCTTTACGGCATTTTTTCGAAAATTTTTTTACCTATAAAGCGCGTTTAGCCAGGGTTTCATAATTTCTATCTAAAACTTTGCTAGGTTGAAACTACCGAATTTTAGAACGTATTTCTGGACGTCATTAAAAACGCGATATACCTCTAAAAGTTCAAGTCTTTTCCAACAAATCAAACTAATTATTTAAAAATATATTTGAAGTACCATTCAGTATATGCTGTATGTTATAGGTAATTGTAATAATTATAAGATTATTTTTCTATGGATGCTATACAATGTGCAACTTCTCTCACTACTTACATACATTCAAAACGAACAATTTCTCATGCAGTGAGAAAAGTCGGCCATTGCAGTGAGAAATATTTTTTCTCACGGGTTCTTGTACGGTTTTTCATATATGATCGCCGTTTCCATGGTAACATGCACAATACAAACACAATTAATGTTGTCAAATAAAATGTGTTGGAGCGAAACTTACCAGGAATTACCTTTCAAATCTGTTCGAAAATAACTGTTAATTATAATTTTAAATAAATAACGTAAGTATATAAATTTTAAGAATATTAAATACCTACATGTATATGTATTTTATTTTAATTTATGTATGTAATATACGTAAAAGCATCTAAATTATTTAATTTTGAAGTTTTAGTATAGTATAGTTGATCCAAAAGATGACATAACCCAGACATCCAAAGTGAAAGTTATCCTTTAACACCAAATTGTTCTATTTGGTCCACACAATGTCCAGAAAAAAGTCACATCATTGTGAGCGTCGGGTTTGGGGGGGAGAGGGGGAAGAAATATGTAAATTCTTAGTTTTTTAAGTTTTTCGCCAATATTTCTAAAACTATGCGGTTTAGCATGAACAACCCTCTATACAAAATTGTTCTACATTAAATTTGAAATAAAAAAGGTCCTATGCATAATCTTTCTAAAATGAATGGTTCCAAAGTTACGGAGGTAGTATAGTATAACTGGTCCAAAAAAAGGCCTAACCCAAACATCCAAAGTAAAAGTTTTCCTATAACACCAAAATGTTTTATATCGTCCACATATGGTTCAGTAAAAAGTTACACCATTTTGAGCGTCCGGTTTGGGAAGGAGATGGGAGAGAAGCCGGTAAATTAGTAGTTTTTTACGTTTTTCGTCAATATTTCTAAAACTATGCTTTAGCGTAAACAATGTTATATACAAAAATGTTCTACATGAAATTTAAAACAAAAAATGTTCGATACATAATTGTTATAAAATCGGTTCCACAGTTACGGAGGGTGAAAAGTCGAGGTTTTCGATATTTTTTATATTTTTTGGGCAATATTTATGATATAACTATACCAAAAACCCAGACATCCAAAGTGAAAGTTATCCTCTAACACCAAATTGTTCTATATGGTCCACAAATTGTTCAGAAAAAAGTCACACCATTTTGAGCGTCGGGTTTGGGGGAGAGAGGGGGAGAAATCGGTAAACATAAAAAGTATCGAAAACCTCCACTTTTCACCCTCCGTAACTCTGGTACCGTTGATTTTATAGCAATTATGTATAAAACCTTCTTTGTTTTAAATTTCATGTAAAACATTTTTCTATAGAACATTTCTTACGCTAAAGCATAGGTTTAGAGATATTGACGAAAAACGTAAAAAAAACTAAAAATTTACCGACTTCTCCCCCATCTCCCCCATCTCCCCCCCCCAAACCGGACGCTTAAAATGGTGTAACTTTTTACTGAACAATATGTGGACCATATAGAACAATTTGGTGTTGAAGGAAAACTTTTACTTTGGATGTCTGGGTTAGGTCTTTTTTTGGACCAATTATACTATACTACCTCCGTAACTTTGAAATCGTTCATTTTAGAAGGGTTATGCATAGGGCCTTTTTTTATTGCAAATTTAATGTAGAACAATTTGGTGTAGAAGGTTGTTCATGTTAAACCGCTAATTATGTTATCATAAGAAGATATCCCATGGAAAGTACCATTGTTGTTGTTTACTATAATTGTTGTAAACACCGACCTTATAAATACAGCTACAGTGTTTGTTAGCATTCATTCTTTCTACAACATTCATTCTACAATATTCAGTCTATATTGTTAGCATTGTAACTCAGTAGTTATTATTCCATATATAAAAGTGTACAAAGAAATTATATGTATATCAGTTTTGTTGAACACTGTATACATATTTCTCATTTTCTGTAGAAATAAAGTTTTTAAAAACAAAGTCTACGAAAGTGAAAACTTATTTCGCTTAGTTTTAGAAATATTGACGGAAAACGTAAAAAACTACGAATTTGCAGATTTCTCCCCCCTATCCCCCCAAACCCGACGCTCAAAATGGTGTGACTTTTTTCTGAACATTATGTGGACCATAGAGAACAATTTGGTGTTGGAGGATAACTTTCACTTTGGATGTCTGGGTTTGGGTCTAACTATACCATACTCTTTGAACTCTTGACAAAACCGCATCCATAGAAAACATGTGTAGTACAGTGTACAACACATGAGAAAATAACATATTTCTCCCTCGCTTGATTTGCGGCCCTCGCCCGTGCCTCGGCTCGTGCCAACAAACTTCTGCGCTCGTGAGAAATATGTCTTTTTTCTCACTTGTACAATATACTATTTTCTATGAATGCTATAAAATGTGCAACTTCTCTCACTACTTGCATACATTCAAAACGAACAATTTTTCAGGCAGTGAGAAAAGTCGGCCATTGCAGTGAGAAATATTTTTTCTCACGGGTTCACCGCTGGTTTACATACATATGATCGCCATTTCCATGGTAAAATGCACAATACAAATACAATTATTATTTTTGTCAAAAAAAATGTCAAACATCAAAACTTATCAAAAATTACCTTTTAAGACTGTTTAACTGTGGATTATAATTTTAAATAAATAAAGCATGTAAATATTAAGAATATTAAACACCTATGTGTATATATGTATTTTATTTCAATTTAGGCATATAATATACCTAAAAGCACCTAAATTATTTAATTTTGAAGTTTTAACTCTTGACAAAAACGCATCCATAGAAAAAGTACAGTGTACAACACGAGAGAAAATGACATATTTCTCTCTCGCTTGATTTGCGACCTTCGCCTCGTGCCTCGGCTCGTGCCAACAAACTTCTGCGCTCGTGAGAAATATGTCTTTTTTCTCACTTGTTGTACAATATACTATTTTTCATGATTCTAATTTCGTGTGGTAAGATTTTTCATCACATGTTCTGTCCAATTAGGTTATTATTATACTGAGAATAACAGACCTGGATCCCGCGTACCAAAAAAAAAGTTGATTAATGGCAAGCTGAAAATTTGTTAATAGCTTAACGGTGTCTAGTCGGACAAAATTTGATGTACGGGAACACTGTAACAGGGGAAGTTTTAATTGTGGAACAGGTTAAAAATTTGGAACTTCAAACTACGAAAACATGTATTTTGTAGGACGGAACTTCCAATTGATTTGTTACCATTTCATTAAACTCTCATGCAAAAATCAGACTGGTGTTTATCACCAACTGGGCATATTAATGAGTGGAACACGAAGAACATGTCAAATGGCAGGAATCATGTCAATGGCAGTAATAGCAGTCTGATTTTGGCATGAGAATTTAATGAAAGAGTAACAAGTTAATTGGATGTTCTGTCCGAAAAAATACATGGGACGTTTTCGTAATCTGACGTTCCAAATTTTTAAACTGTTCCACAATTAATACTTCCCCTGTTCCAGTGTTCCCGTACATTAAAGTTTGTCCGACTAGACACCGTTAAGCTATTATAAATTTTCAGCTTCCTATTAATCAACTTTTTTTTACAGGGAATTAAGGCAGATAATCTACATATACATTATTAAATATACTAGGAATGAATTTTAAGTATTTTGTTTCTGTTTAATTACGAGTTTCCTAGGTTTGACAACTGTCACATTTAAGAAAATGAACCATAATTTGCGATGCTAAGTAATAATGACTTCTCGTGGATTTCAGCTGAACTAGCTTCGAGGGTGTTTTCAATGTTAAACGCTGAGCGTACATGCGCTTGAAAAAAGTAGGTAATATTCATTTTATTTATTTTTACAGGTTTTTTTACATATATTATATACCAGGGGTGGCCAAACTGTGGCTCGCGAGCCACATGTGGCTTTTTGAAGGATTATTTGTGGCTCTCAATAAATGCCCCTGAATTACTTTTATTTTTTTTCAAAATGTGGCAACAAATATAAAAGACTAAGTGTAACATCAGGACTTGGCCAAGGAGACCTCTTATCACTGTTGCTGTTCAGTTTGACCTTAGAATATCTAATAAGTAAAATATCATCTGAGCTGACAGGAGGATTCGCAAATCGAGGATCAAAACCATTGCTGGCCTTTGCTGATGATATAGGTGCAGTCGATCATCCTACAAAAGACGTGAGAGAGGTGTTTTC
Organism: Diabrotica virgifera virgifera; assembly: GCF_917563875.1. Lineage (NCBI taxonomy): Eukaryota > Metazoa > Arthropoda > Insecta > Coleoptera > Chrysomelidae > Diabrotica > Diabrotica virgifera. Next base: position 244,118,489 of record NC_065443.1, on the reverse strand, counting down.
ACAACTCCAGGAAGAAGCAGGTAGTCTGGGCCTTCGAATTAATGAAGAGAACACGAAATACATGCTCTTAACCAAAAATCTAGGATCAAGAGTTAGGCAGAACATAACTATTAATGACCACAACTTTGAAGTAGTAAGAGAGTTTAAATATCTAGGAACGGTAATCACAGATGACAATCACATTATAAAAAGAGGTCTTAGCAAGTATAGCTGCGTGGAATAGAGCATTATGTTCCCTATCATCATTTCTAAGATCTAAATCTAAGCTACTAAAAAAACAATCTAAATTCAGACTATACAGCCGATTATTCGCCCAATTGTTAAATATGGAAGTGAAACTTGGACTCTACATCAGTGGGAAATAAATCTTCTTCAGATGCAAATCCAGTAATCGATGTTAGCGATGGTATTTTTCATTAACTCTCTGTTTCTTGCAAAATGTATCAGAGATTGATTGTCGTTAATATCTGTCCATTGCCTTATGTTTCGGAGCCAGGACATTTTATTGCGTCCTATTCCTATCTTGCCTTAAATTTTACGCTCGATTATAAGTTGGAGGAACTGGTATTTTTCATTTCGCATGGCGCGACCTTGAAACACAGTTTTCCTTTTCTTGATGGTTTCGAAAAAATGGCGTTCTTGGTTGATTCTTTTAAGAACATCTACATTTGTGACTTTCGCTGCCCATGGTATCTTTAGGATATGGCGATAAAGCCACATTTCGAAAGCTTCTAATCTGTTGATATCACTCGTTTTGAGTGTCCAGCCCTCTACGCCATATAGCAGCACCGATCATACGTAGCACTTAGTAAACCTTAGTCTCAGTTGAAGATCGAACTTTGTCAGTACCTTCCTGAATGTTACGAAAGCATGTCGAGCTTGCTCAATGCGACCTTTTACTTCCCTGTCCGATGCCCAGTTTTCAAAAAGCCACGTTCCCAGGTATTTAAATTTGCTCACTTTTTCAATGGACTTGGTATTCAGTGTTATGGTGGAATTTAAAAGTGCATCCATGTTTCTGGGGATGATCATGAATTTGGTCTTTTTGGTATTAATCTCTAATCCCATTCTCTTACTGTATTCTCCGATTATAGTGACAAGTTGTTGAAGATCGGCTATGTTGTCACAAATTAAATAAATAAGCTACTGGGTAATAAGTAAGCTGCTAGTATTTGAAAGCAAAGTCCTCAGAATTATATTTGGTCCTCAAATATATGAATTGACAGGAGAGTGATACTGAAAACATCGTCAGATATACAAAAGCTAAGATAAGATGGCAGGTCATGTGGTAGATCATAGGAAGACATAGTGTTAAAGACGATGTTTTTTGAGAGGCGATTTTCTGTTCTTTTGTATGGTGTGGAGACATGGACTCTCGATAAACAATGCCTCAATAGATTGGAAGCATTTGAGATGTGGACGTATCGAAGAATGCTGAGAATCTCCTCGACAGACAGAATAACCAATGAGGAAGTACTAAGGAGAATACAGAACAGCAGGGAGGTACTGGATTCCATCAAAATAAGAAAACTTCAATACTTTGGTCATATAACACGTGGTGACAGATATGAACTCCTAAAATTAATTATGCAGGGAAAGATTCAAGGAAGGCGCAGCATAGGTAGGAGAAAAATGTCCTGGCTGAGGAATCTCAGAGAATGGTTTGGATGCAGCTCAACTGAACTCTTTCGGGCTGTAGTGTCGAAAGTGAGAATAGCAATGATGATTGCCAACCTTCGTCGCGGAGATGGCACGTAAAGAAGAAGAAAGAAGATCAAAAGGCCATCCCAGAAAATGGGATGGAATGATGATGAAGAATCGAAGTATCCTGAATTAGCAAAGGCTGCTTGTAGAATTATTTGCATATTTGAAACAACGATGTGACCCATTTTATTTCACTTTAAAATTCTTGAAATCCAAACGGTAAGAGAAAAAATTAAATACCTTTTATACACTTTTTAGATAGGTAATTGTTTAATTGCGGCTCGTGAAAAATTTCAAATTTTGAAAAATGGCTCGGACTATCAAGGAGCTTGGCCACCCCTGTTATATACACAACATCGACGCCAACTTTTATTGAAAGGTGAAAATTTCGTGTTAATCATCTTTATTGTCCAATAATTAGTTTAAAACATATAAAAATAAATAGTGAATATCACCTTCTGTTTCAAATGCAAGTGCGCTCAGCGTTTGACACAAAAATACCCATAAAGCTAGTTCAGCCGAAATCCAGGAGAGCTCGAATAAACTTTTAGTTTTGCACCTAATGTCAAATTGTCACGAGGACAATACAAATCCGCAATTTTAAGCGCTTGAGTGTAATTCGGTAAAACTATTTTATGAATAAAACTGTATTTATAAATAATTATAACTAATATTTTATTGATATCTTCGTTTGAATATTTGCTAAACTGTGCTGTTCACTTTGAATAGTTAAAATACAATAATTTTGGTAAATGTCACTGAATTCACAAATACTTGAATTTTGTATGTATGTAAGTATTAAAAATAATCTCCCGAATATATCGCGATAGTAAGAATAAATAAGAAAATAGTGCTCCAATTTGTTTCTCAAACTTGCTTCCATTCGGCAATAGTCACTCGAGCCATGCGGGCTCTTGTGTCTATTGCCAGGCAACAAGTTTTCAAAAGATTGTCGCATTATTTTTAATTTATTCGCACCCTCTTGTGATATTAATGTTGATTAATAGCACCATCTAGAATTTTTTCAATTAAGTTTTACACATTTTCTGTTGGAATTTACCAGCTAAACAGGCGGGGTCGTGAATTGTAAGTTTTTGAATTCCCTCTTGTCTTCTTCGCTTCAGCATCCATCTGGCTTGCAAATTTTAGAAGCCATGAATGGACCAATAAGTTTTCAATTTAAAAATCTTGTAGTAATATTTTAATATTTTTAAATATTATTAATATTTCTATTAGGATTGAAAACTACTTCATCTTTTAAGTTTTAGTTTATTATTGTGGCGTTCATAAGATAACTAAACTTAAAGATAGCTTTTAGCGGAAGTGGTTATAATATTTCCCCTAACTATAAGTTTTTCGAAGTTACAGTATTATTAATTTGTTTTAAAAGCTTTCCTTTTAGATAGTAAAGTTATGTTATTATATTAAATAGTATAATTATTAAAGTTATTAGCAAAACCAGCCGTTTATTACCTTGGAATATTAATAGTGTAGGAAACAAAGGTTGAACCTTGCAAAATGGACACAAGTCCGGTTTTATTTTTTTTCTGGTATATCAAGGGGTGCTTATTATAAGACTAACTTTTTCTGAAAAAATTTCGCCCCGGAACCTCCCTTTTCACCCCTTTAAAGGGGGTAATTTGTGGTTTTTGCGGAACGTAGCCCTTCCTGTAACTTTTACAAAAAATTTCTTTTATAGAAATATGAAGAGGACTATATTTTCTACGATCTATTTCCGACACCATCTCCCTATCATCCACCGTTTAGCGGGGGTGGCGCCCTAACGTTGACAAGTTTTTAAAAAAGATGTTTTTAAAAAAAATTTATTTTTCCCTAACTGTAACGGAAATTAAGAAGAAGTCCTGCGGCAATTATTCACAAATAATTGACTGATTTTTTGGTATAGGTTTCACTTAAGGGTAATTGCCCTTTTTTTAATTACAGGGTGTTACATTTTAAAAAACCTCTTTTTATACCATCTGAACCGTTTATGCTAGAGTAAAAAGACTTTCAGTGATTACCCATGTACTGGTGCTATTTACAAATTTGTATAATGCATCCCCATTTTTTCCCCGGAACCACCCCAAAAAAAGAAGAATTAATAAATAAATTGATTTTCTTGAAATCCTTCACACACAATGCCCTTTATTAATTTGCTTCATATATCATTTTGTGCACGTTATTATTACCCATGCATGGACACCAAAAGCAATTTCCTAGTGCAACCCCTGTAGCAAAAAAAAATAAATAAAATGGGGGGTTGAAATTTTTTTTTGTTTATTGCTTTTTGATCCATATGGGCATATGCTTCATCAATAGTGCTTTTCAAAAATATATATGGTTATTGCAACATCTCTGCGAAAACCACCCCTATCCTTGAAAATATACTGCAGAAACTACCCCTATCCCTTGGCGAGCATGTTTTTACGATTTTCTCATTACCTATGTATTCTTTTTAAACAAAACTTATACAAGGTTAAAGACCACTATTTACTCTAAAAATTATGTCCTATTAATTTTTTCGTATAAGCAACCGTTACGGCACAGTGGCGCCGTAAACCTCATATATGCTTTGGCGGGCTCCAGTTTTTGTTTTTTTTTTTCGTCATCTGTTCGTTTTATTGATAAAGTACTTATGCAAAATAAAACAACACAGTGTAACCTACAAATTATGACTTATGCACATTTTACATTCTTTGCTCCCCAAAGCCACAGTGGTGGCCCAAAATAAATTTTTGCATATTTTCGCCACCTACATGCATTTTATTGCATTAATGCTGCCTTAACAGCACAATATTTACCCTTAGGTGGTCGCTACGCAGTGGCGGATCCAGGGAGGGGTGATGGGGTGATTACCTCCCCCCTCTCAAACCAAGTGATATTATATTCAAAGATTATAAAAATATTCATTTATTTTTATAGAAATTTAACCAATTGGCACCCCCTCTTAACTATGCTGGATCCGCCACTGTCGATTAAGCATAAAAAGTCATTCTTATAAAAATAATATTAATATAATATAAGTATTTCTATAAAAATAAATGAATATTTTTATAATCTTCAAATATAATATCACTTGGTTTGAGAGGGGTGGGGGTGATCGCCCCCATCACCCCTCCCTGGATCCGCCACTGCTTAGCGACCACTTAGGGGTGAATATTGTGCTATTAAGGTAGCATTAACGCAATAAAATGCGTGTAGGTGGCGAAAATATGAAAAAATTTATTTTGGGCCACCACTGTAGCTTTGGGGAGCAAAGAATGTAAAATGTGCATAGGTCATGATTTGTAGGTTACACTGTGTTGTTTTATTTTACATAAGTACTTTATCAATAAAACAAACAGATGACGAAAAAATAAACAAAAACTGGAGCCCGTCAAAGCATATATGAGGTTTACGGCGCCACTGTGCCGTAACGGTTGCTTAAACGAAAAAAATGAATAGGACCTAATTTTTAGAGTAAATAGTGGTCTTTAACCTTGTATAAGTTTTGTTTAATAAAAATGAATAGGTAATGAGAAAATCGTAAAAACATGCTGGATAAGGTATAGGGGTAGTTTCTGCAGTATATTTTCAAGGATAGGGGTGGTTTGCGCAGGGATGTTGCAATAACCATATATATTTTTGAAAAGCACTATTGATGAAGCATATGCCCATATGGATCAAAAAGCAAAAAACAAAAAAAATTTTCAACCCCCCATTTTATTTATTGTTTTTGGCTACAGGGGTTGCACTAGGAAATCGATTTTAGTGTCCATGCATGGGTAATAATAACTTGCACAAAATGATATATGAAGCATATTAATGAAGGGCATTGTGTGTAAAGGATTCCGAGAAAATCACTTTATTTATTAATTCTTCTTTTTTTTGGGTGGTTTCGGGGAAAAAATGGGGGTGCATTATACAAATTTGTAAATAACACCAGTACATGGGTAATCGCTGAAAGTCTTTTTACTCTAGCATAAACGGTTCAGATGGTATAAAAAGGGGTTTTTTAAAATGTAACACCCTGTAATTAAAAAAGGGGCAATTACCCTTAAGTGAAACCTATACCAAAAAATCAATCATCTATTTGTGAATAATCTCCGCAGCATTTCTTTTTAATTTCCGTTACAGTTAGGGAAAAATATATTTTTTTTAAAAACATCTTTTTTAAAAACTTGTCAACTTTGGGGCGCCACCCTTGCTAAACGGTGGATGATAGAAAGATGCTGTCGGAAATAAATCGTAGAAAGTATAGTCCTCTTCATATTTCTATAAAATAAATTTTTTGTAAAAGGTACAGGAACGGCTACGTTCTGCAAAAACCATAAATTACCCCCTTTAAAGGGATGAAAAGGGGGGTTCCGGGGCGAAATTTTTTCAGAAAAAGTTAGTCTTATAATAAGCACCCCTTGATATGCCAGAAAAAAAATAAAACCGGACTTGTGTCCATTTTGCAAGGTTCAACCTCTGTTTCCTACACTATAAAAGGTTTACAGTTTTTTTGGAAACTCATGCACTAAGCCCCTTTATCCAGGGTTTAATAATTACTATTTTTTTAAAACTTTGCTGAACGAAAATATCATGTTTATAGTTTCACGTAAACTGCACTCGTTAGTACCTATTTCAAATTATCCGAAAAATTAAGATTTTTATGCAGTTATAACAACTATGAATTTTACGAGGTATTTCTGAGCGTCATTTTTACTAAACATTAGAAACCTAAATCACGGTTGAACCTCTAATACAGCAAGTTCAACACCTTTTTCCAACAGATCAAACTCATTTAGAAGTATAATTCCAACACCATCCATTAAAATTCTTTAGCAACGCGCTGCAATGTAGATGTATAATATGTAAATGCAATGTTTACAAGATTAGTAGCGTCATCTGGCATTTTTTCAATCAAGCTTTTGTGCTGAAAACAAACCGCAGACGTGAGTGTTGAATCGCATTTGCTGAGCCAGGTTTTATTGTTATGCGAGAGTTGATGGAGGTCATCCGAAAAACGATGGAAAGGGGGTTTACCAAAAAACGCATTTTGTAAAACTTGAGTTTTATGAGAAAAATATACATACCGAAAATATGGACAGTATTTACAATGCTTACAAAAATTGCGAAATTTGCCTGTTTTTTATTTGATCACGATGACATATTTATATTTCTAAAAATAAAATGTGCATTTTAATTTTGTCAGCTGTTTTTAATTACCGGGCGTCCAATTGTATTTCACACAATTTTTATTTTTTTTTTTCATTAAGAATGTGTCACACAAAACCACATTAACCGCGCAATGTTATTAGTGGATATGTTACAGCCAAACCCGATTTCAGGACAAACTACTTTATCCTGCCTGATATTAATACGGACACTGCTGGACCTACTACTAGTAAGGCCTAGTATAAACAATATAATATACCTACAAAGCCAAAATAAATAGATAAACTGAACAAAATAACCTGTAATTGGAAAATCATCATTTTTATTAAAACGATAATGATTCATCGTTAAAACTACAAATGGTCAATTAATAATACACACTCTCATATTATAAAAAAATTTAGTGTTTTTTATAAAAGCAATAATTATACAAGTTTCTTGTAAAAGGTATATATTAAAATACCCTAAATAAGGGTCACAATACAAAACGTTTTCGGATTAAGGAATCCATCATCAGTGTTTAAAAGCCAAAATTTGCATGCCTGAGCCACCAAAATGTATTGGGTAAAAGCCCTTTAAATGTAAATGATAAAGCTATTTTACATATTTATATAAAAATCATCTGATGTTAAAGATAAACCTGGATGTTACTCAGGACAACACAGGACTCTCCCCACGTGGTTGGAACTTTTTTTGGAGAAAACCTCACATATTGGATTTCAATGGCCAACTCATTGAGTTTCAATGATATTGGTCATCAATGGCCAACTCAAGCCATTCAGCACTATCTATTTCAGCCATATCTATGTCCAAATGTTTATACAAACTTCTCACATCCTTAATCTTTGCCTCACTGACTTCTGGAAAAGGAACTGTCAAAGGTTGAACTTCTTCTAATTTTTCAATGCTCTGTTCATATACTGGAAGGGAGTGAATGCTGGGTGGTAGTTTTTAGAGGTGAGGATTGTTCCATTTGGACTGAACTTTATCATCACATACTTCATGATGGTAAATTTTTCATGAATAGAAACTGGAGTTTTTTTGAAAAAAGGAGCCAAGGCTGTCTCCTGTCTCCCAGTTTTTTTTATAATGGATCAATCCATTAACATCTCAAAGTTGGAAGGGTTCTGTCTTGATGTTACAATGGCTTCTAGCCAAGGTTTTGCAGTTCCAATCTTTTCTGTTTTCTTAATACTAGAGCGCACTATCCCAAGTTCCTGTCGCACTGTGAAAATGAATGGCCTCTAACAGGATAAAGCTGTGTTATTGTAACCTTACGAATTTTTGAAAGCCAAGAACAAAACTTAAGTAAAGTTGCATTTCTGTTTTGGCCACCTGTTGCGTCTGATAATAGAACTATATTTTTTACATCAGGATACTTAACAAAAATTTTGTTTAAACAGTGGAACAAAAATGACACAACAGAATTGGCATTCTTATTTGCCTGTGTTTCCATAAAACAATAGAAATAGGATGAATTATCTTTGTGATTGTGAATATTAAAAGCATATAGCCACAACATTCTTTTGTAAAATTGGCTGTTTACGTTGAGTTTGGGGATAGGATAGTTTTGACCGTAGTCAAATTCTAAGACTACCAGAGTAGGATCTGTCTTTGACTGTTCAATGTAATGTTTCTTCCAGTACTGCCGCGTCTTTATTTTTCTTTTATGTAGTTCGAATTGGACTCTACACTCGTCTAAGGGGTTTCGCTTCAGTTTCTCCACACTTTCAGAACAGAAATCACAAACATCTGTCTTAGGGGCCATAAACCCATAGTTGAAATGAGACTTAAAAGTTCTAAAATAATGCACATAGGACATTTTAACTTTCCGCCCGGTCTTGTCTTGATAATATTCTTGAAAACTTCTATAAAGTTCTTTCACGCCCAATTCTGGGTTTTCAAAATACAAAATGGATGTTTTCTCTGCACAATAATGGCTTTTGTCATGTGGAATAGATGATAAATGAGATCCCATAAAGTCAGTGACATCCTTAGTCAGTTTATGAGGGCGATTTTTATGTAAGCCACGTTTCTCTTCAAAGTCTAAGCCCTCTAAGATTTTTGACTGAATAATTCTGACACGTTTCACTGAAATTTAAAATAATAATAAAATAAACTTTTGGCACACTTTTAGTTGTAGACCATTGATATTAATCACATAAGACCACACATTTACACGAGGTTTCTTTTGGTGTGTCTTGACATTTGTGTTGTCAGATTTTTTCATGCAACTAGCCAAATGGGCATCTTGAAGTGATTTAGATTGACTATAAAAAGTATCGTAAAGTTGTAACTGACAGTCTACATCGATATTACTACAGCAACTGTCCAAGCAACAGCTACTTACAATACAAAACTCCTTTGCTCAATCTGAGAACTCAATCTGAGGACGATTGATGTATGATTCTCCTTTACACTTTCTCTTCTTAGAACACTCACGTTTCACACTTTCATGAGAATAAATTTTACGTTTCTTTTTAATAATACCAACACCTTCCATGACAGAAATGAATACTCTTATTAGTTACCTAAAATAAAACGTAATCTTGAACTCAACAACAAAGCAGAGACCGTCAACAGTTTGTTGTCAACAAACACCACATGATATTGCCCAAAATAGGTGTTATAATGAAATAAAAAATTTTAGTAGTTCCAAAATGACACAAAATCTAGGCATCGGATAAAAAAGTTTATTTGAAGAAAGTGTATTTTTTTGTTCTTCTTAATGGCGGTACAGGGTCGTTTTTTTAACATTGTATTTAATTACAGAGTAATTTCCACATATTAATATATTTTTCAAATTGGGCTCTGTACCGCCATTCTTTTTTATATTACGAATACGTGTGCCAAATATCTCGAAAAAATATTCAAAATTACAGCCGCAATCTTGGAACGCGTTTTCGCTACCTGTTGATCGCTACTGTTTCCTCTTAAATCAAGTATTTATCAAATGCACTATTAATATTATTTAATAAACAACTCAAAATATTCCTGAAGCCGTGTCAAATATTTAGTAGCCTTGTTGGTCACTGAACTGTCACCACATTCTGTTCGACTGAGTGCGTATGACAAAGATAGCGAATGTTCAATTTGGAAAATATCACTACGGACTAGTGTTTATTTTTTCCGGATCCTGAAAAAACTGATAAATTTTTTGAAAAATTTAAACTCAGAATGAAAGATTACATTATTGACGAGGGCCGAAAGTCCCTTAGAATAAACAAGAAGTTTTTTGAATGAGACATTTGAACAGTGGCGACGCGTGTCTTTTTCTAAAGTGTTACCAAACCCACATGTGGAAAATCTTGTTTAAAAGAACCTCGCAAATATAAGTCGGTGACGGATCTACGGAGAGGGAGAAGGGAAAATTTTCCCCCTAACAAGGTCCAAAATTAAGAAAAACAATTGTTGTAACATAAAAATATATTAGCTGACATGAAACTTAAACCACGGACAGACAAATTCAATCCAATAAACAAGCTATATAGGAAAATTAAGGGAACTTAATGCATATAACTTATTATTTATGTCTTTTATGTTGTTTTGGTTTATCTTTATGATGCTTTTGGTTGGTGTTGCATTGGAAGTTCCCGCCTACGGAAAATTTCCCCTCCCAATGGAAATGTCTAGATCCGCCAATGATATAAGATATAAGTTTTTGTTTATTTTATCTGGAAATATGTTAATAACAGAGTCGTAGAAAGAGGGTACTGTCATTTATCCATTTAAAAAGCGTTACTCAATGAAAATTAAAGAAAATGACTACATTCGATCTTGAAATTGGGCATTTCTTTGGCATGTTTTAATCCGTTCCGTTCCTAAAAAATTTCTTTCAACGGATATACTTGTACAACGAATTGATACAATTCTTGTACATATTTCTCGATATAATCTGGATCATTATAAAGAACTGTCCATTCTGTGTTTTAACTTTACTGCGCCAAATTTTTCCCCAGCTAGCTGTATAAATTGATGAAAGGCCCTATCTGAAAATGTTTTGCTTTAAATTAAAAAACCTACTATTTTTAAGTTGGATAATAATTGTGTCAATAATTTAAAAAAATCGTCAACGACACTCATCCATGTTTAATTGCACACACACTGTAATAGGCAAATAACCAGTAACCATTGTAACCATTCCAAAAAGTGGTAACGTGCCTACTAATATCCACAGCGCGCTTACTAGTACATTCTTTCACGGTTTTTGCTGTCAATTTTAAAGACCCGCTTAGATTGACATGAAATTTGGCATACGCATAGCTAACATGTCAAAGAAAAAAAGTGATATGGTGCCGATGTGTGTTTTTGCCCTGGGGGTGAGTTTCACCCCATCTTGGGGGTGAAAAAATGTATGTCAAAGAGAAGTCCCGAAATGGATAAACTGACTAATTTTAAGCAACTTTTGTTCTATAGAGTTTTTTCACCCAATCAATACTTTTCAAGTTATTTGCAAGTGAATATGTTTATTTTTTAACAAAATAACCACGTTTTTAGACGGTTTTTCGCAAATAACTCATAACGTAAGAATTTTGTCGAAAAAAATATTCTTAACAAAACTATAGCCTATCAAAAAGTGAAAAAAACGGTGTATATAATATTAGGTCTCTATACCTAGCAAAAGCAGACTTATAGCTAATGAAAAATAGGTTCATATTCGAAAAATTCCAAATAGAATAATTCAATGTGAAATATCCAAATAATGAAACATTCTTGGGAAAAACACATTAAACTTTTTCAAATTGTTTAAAAAAACCTTTATCTCTGTTTTATAAAAAAAATTTCTAGCATCAAATGTAAGCAAGTTACGCTAAAAATTAAGATGGTCCCTTTTGTTTTGGCAAAAAAAATCAGGAAAATCACTACTCTGGGCTAATTAGCAAAATTCATGGAAAAGTTATTTACCAGCAATTTTATTGCTGGAATCGAATTATAAGATCCTATATATTAATAATATAGGTATGCAAAATCCGCAGATAGTGTGCTACTTTTTTAATAAACAAAATGGCGCCGAAAAATCGTATTTTTTTCAATTATTGCTCTATAACTCCGAAGATTTTAACTTTACAACTAAAACACCTTAATAAAAATTCACCGCAATTAAATTCTGCATAGAGATATGTTTTTCACGATTTGCTCAGACGAAAATTTTCCTCGGAAAATGCGGGTTTTCCTAACAAAAACTCTAATTCTCAAATAAAGTTTTAGGTAAGTAATTATTAATCAATAATTAAATAACTTAGTGACATTAAAGCTTTCTTGGTATAGATTGTAATTCCAGAAGCCGGTGAAAATTAAACGAATATTTTAGCAACAATTCAATTGTTAATTAACAAATTACGATCGCAATAATAACCAAAATAATCATGATACATTGATCAAACTTATAAAGATTATAAAGATGAGATGCTTATTTAATATTTTATCGACAAAATATAAATTTTTCTTTTTTTTGCATAATCTTTAAATTTTGAAAAAAAAATAGTTATAATACGCTGGTCTAATTAGTAAAGTACAAAGAAAGGTTATTTACCAGCAATTTTATTGCAGGAATCGAATTATAAGATCCTATATATTATTAATATAGGTATGCAAAGTCCGCATATAGTGTGCTACTTTTTTTATAAACACAATGGCGCCGAGAAATCGTATTTTTTCAATTATTGCTCTATAACTCCGAAGATTTTAACTGTACACCTAAACACTCAAATAAAAATTTACCCCAATTTAATTCTGCATAGAGGCATGTTTTTCCCGATTTGCTCCGACGAAAATTTTCCTCGGAAAATGTGGGTTTTCCCAACAAAATCTCGAATTTTCAAATAAATTTTTTGGACCAGTAATTATTTATCAATAATTATATAGCTTGGTGAAATAAAAGCTTTCTTGTTATAGATTATAAATTCAGAAGCCGGTAAAAATGAAACGAATATTTTAGCAACAATTCAATTGTTAATTAACAATTTACAGTCGCAATAACAACCAAAATAATCATGAGACATTGATCAAACTTAGAAAGATTATAAAGGTGTGATGCCTATTTAATATTTTGTCGACAAAATATAAATTTTTTCACTTTTTTGCATAATCTTTAAATGTTTAAAAAAAATTGTTATAAACAAATTAACATTTCTCAGAAATTGTTTATTATATTCTAATTTAAAAAAATACTTAAAATGCGTATTTCATAGGTCTTGAAAATGAATGTTTTAAAAAAATTTTCCAACCATTTGCAAAAAAGTTATGAAGCAGCAAAGTAAATATAGGAAATCTTGTTTATAATTTGTTTTAATTGTTTCAAAGCTTAAAAGTGAGTCTATGGTACCACCTAATTACTCACAAAGAATGTCAAAAATTAGTGCAATGGTTATATTTTAATCAAAGATTAAAAATACTTTTTTTTGTAATTTTTAGCGCAAACGTAGGCCTGATACAGAGTCGGAGCTAAAATGTTCACTCGAAGCGACTGACACGCAGCATGCATTATTTATTAAAAGTGTACATCACGCGGCTGGTCGTCGCTCAGAGTGAAAATTTTAGCTATAGTACTGTGTTACTCTACTTTCGCGCGTGTAAATTACAAAAAAATATATTTATAATCTTTAATTAATATATAACCATTAAACTGAGAATCGATATTTTTTGTAAATAATTAGCTTGTACTTTAAACTCACTTCTACGCTTTGAAAGAATTAAAAAAATATATAAACACAGTAGTAATCGTATGTTAACTTTGCTGTTTCATAACTTTTTTACAAATGGTTGCAAAAAAGTTTTAAAGCATTCATTTTAAAATATTTAAAATGCGCATTTTAGCTATTTTTTAAAATTATAATATAGTAAAAACTTTCTGAGAAACGTTAATTTGTTTATAACTATTTTTTTTAAACATTTAAAGATTATGCAAAAAAATAAAAAATTCATATTTTGTCGACAAAATATTAAATAGACATCTCATCTTTATAAGATTTCAAATCTTGATCAGTGTATCATAATTATTTTGGTTATTATTGCGACCGTAAATCATTAATTAACAATTGAATTGTTGCTAAAATATTCGTTTGATTTCCATCAGCTTCTGGAACTATAATCTGAATCAAGAAGGCTTTAAAGTCACCAAATTATTTAATTATTGGTAGATAATTACTTATCTAAAACTTTATTTCAAAATTAAAGATTTTGTTGGGAAAACCCGCATTTTCCGAGGAAAATTTTCATCGGAGCAGATCAGGGAAAACGCGTCTCTATGCAGAATTTAATCACGGTGAATTTTTATTTGGGTATTTTTGTTGTAAAGTTAAAATCTTCGGAGTTATAGAGCAATAATTGAAAAAAACACGATTTTCGTGCGCCATTTTGTTTATAAAAAAAGTAGCACACTATCTGAGGACTTTGCATACCTATATTATTAATATATAGGATCTTATAATTCGATTCCAGCAATAAAATTGCTGGTAAATAACTTTTCCCAAAAATGGCCTATTCTCCGGTAATCAGCCCAGACTACACCCCGCAATTAGCAACTTAAATGAAATTAATCGTTACCGCTTCACAAGTTACTTTACTTATGTTGTGTTTATATGATCTGTAAGCTTCATCGATTCAAAGTGCCTATTTTTGAAAAAATTTGGTTTTAAAGTAAAATTTTTAAAAAATTTAATTTTGAAAAAAATGCTTTTTTTCAAAATAACTTAAAAATTGTTAGAGAAACCAAAAATCTTAAACAATAAAAAAGTCAGCTTTACTTTTCTGAATATTTTGTATTTTTTTGTTTTTCTATAAGACAAAAATTGGTTAAGATTCGGTGTTTCTAAATTTGCATACACTCGTGATAAGTGACTCGTTCAAGCCCTTTTAACTACAGCTCTTTCAAAAATAAGGACTTTGAACGGATGAAACTTACAAATCATATAATCAATACGTACGCGAGTAAAATACTTGGGAAGTGGTAACAATTAAGTTCATTTGAAATGCTAATTAGGGGGTGATTTTCCCGATTTCTTACCAAAAAAATGGACCAACTTTATTTTGAGCGTAAGTTGTTTACTTTTCATGCTAAATTTTTTTTTTAAACAAAAATAAGCATTTTTTTAAACACTTTAAAAAAGTTAAAATGAGTTTTCCCACAAAAGTGTTTCGTTTTTTGGTTATGCCACGTTAAAATATTCGATTTGGAATTTGACGAATATGAACCTATTTTTCATTAGCTATAACTCTGCTTCTACTAGGTATATTGACATAATATACATACACCATATTTTATGGTGTATTTATTCTGATAAGAATTTTTTTCTCGATCAAATACTTACTTTTTGAGTTATTTTGCGAAAAACCGTCTGAAAACGTGGTTATTTTGTAGAAAAATTAACATATTCACTCGCAAATAACTCAAAAAGTATTATTTTGTCGACAAAACTGTATAGAACAAAAGTTGCTTAGAATTAGTCATTTTATTCATTTCCGGACTTATTTCGAACATATATTCTTCACCCCCAAAAGGGGGTAAAACTCACCCATAGGGCTAAAGCACACGTCGGCACAATATCAGTTTTTTTCTTTGACTTGTTAGCTATGTGTATGCCAAATTTCATTTCAATCCAAGCGGAACTGTTACTAATGGTTACAGTGGTTACGTGGACGCTTCGCCAGTGCATTTGAAATTAAAAATCTAATCTAATCTAATCACAGTAAATTTACTCTTTTTTTTCACCCCTGTAACTTATTAAAATAAACATTTTAAGAAGTTTTCAGCGACTTTCGGCCCTCGTTATTAATGTATCAAATCTTTCATTCTTGGTTTAAGTTTTTCAAAAATATTTATTAGTTTTCTCAGGATTCGAAAAAAAAAATGAATTCATTGGTCCGAAATTTTGCGCCTACCCTCTTAAAACAAAAAATGCCAAATGTATTTTTTATTACAATAAATAAGGGGTTTAATCCCACATGAATACAATATTTAAACAACCATTTTGGATAAGCTATCAAACATTGCATATTGCGTTTAATCACAGTTTCGATATAAATGTATTATTTATAAATGTGCCATGTAACTGACAATAGGCATTTTTAGTTAAATACTGATTACTGTAAACAAAATTTTGATCTAACAATGAGGACTACTCACTGCTCACTGCTCACTGCTCTACTTCCATTATTAACAAATATAGTTATTATTTTGAAACAAATAATATTTTTAAACCAAAGTTGTAATTCACACTATGGTGCAAATGTAAAGATAATAATGGATTATCCATAGTTATTCATATGTGTGAGATAAAACGTACCAGGGACACGGAATTTAGTAACTTATTCCCTTACTGCTAGTCTATCCGATTTAAGGACGATCTGTACCGATCTGTTTAATGGATAAAAATTATTTTGTCCCGACTCTAATTAATCAACAAATAAACTTTTTTTTATAAATTCTACAACAATTTTTTCGGCTCGTGCAGATATTATTTTAGATTTTTTGGATCGCTCTCAAAAAAAGGTCTTTTGTAATTTTTCTATTATGTTGATCGTTTTCGAGTTATAAATAATTTAAAACAAAAAAAAATTAAAAAACGATTTTAAGGCTCAAATACATAAGTAACATTTTTGAAATTCCCAAGTAGCTAAATTTCAGTTTAAACCTTATTCTATCTAGACCAGACTGTATCGTCGCCCTCGTTAGGTAAATTATCCCTATTCGTTTTTTTGCACAATATTACTCAAACATAGTCTAAGAGCTGAGAGCGGATTTTGTGCGTGATAAGTAATATGGAAAAACTATAAGGGGATATGTTAAATTAGTTGTGTACATGACTTTCACCAACGACCGGAAACCAGAGTTGGGGCCGAGGGTAGTTATAAGGGGTCAAAGTCGCAACTTTTATTATTTTTTTTATGACGCTCATGATCGAGATAGTGCACCAAAATTTGGGAATAAGTAGGTCATGAGGTAAATAAGTACAATCTCCAGCGGTGGAACGCTGCGGGGCCGATAAAGGGGTGGGTGTAGGTGTGAATATAAAAAATATAAGGGGTTTTTGTGACGTGCTAGATTGAGATAGTGCACCAAAATTTGGGAATAAGTAGACCATGACATAAATAATTAAAAGCCCTAGAGTCGGAAACCAGAGTGGGGAAGGAAGGTAGTTATAAGGGGTCAAAATTCCGCTATTTATTATTTTTTTTTGTGACCCTCATGATCGAGATAGCGCGCCAAAATTTGGGAATAAGTAGATCATGACGTAACTAAGTAAAATCTCCAGGAGTGGAACGCTGCGTGGGCGACAAAGGGGTGGGGCAGGGGTGAATATAAAAAAATGTAAGGGGTTTTTTGCGACGTTCGTGATTGAGATAGTGCACCAAAATTTGGTAATAAGTAGACCATGACATAACTAAGTAATATCCCCAGAAGCGGAAACCAGAGTGGCGGACGAGGGTAGTTATAAGGGGTAAAGTCGCGGTTTTTATTATTTTTTTCTGTGGCGCTCATGATGGAGATAGTGCACCAAAATTTGAGAGTAAGTAGGTTATGAGGTAACTAAGTAAAATCTTCAGGGGTGGAACGCTGCTTGGGGTACAAAGGGGTGGTAGGCAGGGGTGTGTATAAAAATATATGGGGTTTTTTTTGCCGTTCGTGATCGAGATAGTGCACCAAAATTTGGGAAGAAGTAGATCATGACATTACTAAGTAAAATCTCCAGGGGCGGAACGCTGCGTTGGGGTCAAATGTTGTGCCGGGTCACAAAAAAAATAATACACACTGCGACTTTGACCTCTTAAAACTACGCTCATCCCCAACTCTGGTTTCCGGCTCTGGGGATTTTACTTAGCTAAGTCATGGTCTACTTATTCCCAAATTTTGGTGCACTATCTCAATCTAGCACGTCACAAAAACCCCTTATATTTTTTATATTCACACCTACACCCACCCCTTTATCGGCCCCGCAGCGTTCCACCGCTGGAGATTGTACTTATTTACCTCATGACCTACTTATTCCCAAATTTTGGTGCACTATCTCGATCATGAGCGTCACAAAAAAAATAATAAAAACGGCGATTTTGACCCCTTATAACTACCCTCATGCCCAACTCTGGTTTCCGGCTCTGAGGATTTTACTTAGTTATGTCATGGTCGACATATTCCCAAATTTTGGTGCACTATCTCAATCACGAAAGTCGCAACAAAACCCCTTATATTTTTTGTATTCACCCCTGCCCCACCCCTTTTCGGCCATACAGCGTGCTACCCCTAGATATTTTACTTAGTTACGTCATGACCTATTTATTCCCAAATTTTGGTGCACTCTCTCGATCATGAGCGTCACAAAAAAAAATAATAAAAACGGCGATTTTGACCCCTTATAACTACCCTCATCCCGAACTCTGATTTCCGGCTCTGGGGATTTTAATTAGTAATGTCATGATCTACTTATTCCCAAATTTTGGTCCACTATCTCAATCACGAACGTCGCAAAAAACCCTTTATATTTTTTATATTCACCCCTACCCCCACCCCTTTGTCGGCCACGCAGCGTTCCGCCACTAGAGATTTTACTTAGTTACTTCATGACCTACTTATTCACAAATTTTGGTGCACTATCTCGATCATGTGCGTCATAAAAAAAATAATAAAATCCGCGATTTTGACCCCTTATAACTACCCTCGGCCCCAACTCTGGTTTCCGGCCGTTGGTGAAAGTCATGTACACAACTAATTCAACATATCCCCGTATAGTTTTTCCATATTACTTATCACGCACAAAATCCGCTTCTATCTCTCCGACTAACAGAGGTCCTTATAACAAATCGACAGGTTGCTGGGAGGTGCCGCAGTCGGAAAATTGTTTAAAGATTTTTTTAAACAAATTAAAAAAATCAATTTTTTCACTTCGTGCAAATTTTTTTAAATTCTTTGGTCATTCTGAGCAAAAAAGGTCTCTTGTGATTTTTCTCCAAAAATTGATTGTTGTAGAGATATACGCGATTTATAATTTGAAACTTTTTTTTTTGTAAGCATTTACAGTGGAACCTCGATTATCCGTCTCTCCATTAACCGTCACCTCTGTTAACCGTCAGGGTCCGTACATAAGTTGTATTGAGTACATAAGAAGAAATTTGTACAATATTATTGTACAAATTAATGTACAATAATAACGAATGAAGTTATGGCTGAATCAACTGTTTTGTTTTCGTTGCCTAAAGATGACTTAAAGTAATGGTTAATTTGTGATGAGGACGCAAGCGGCTTTCGATTGCTGACAGATGATGGAATCGTTGAAATGGCACAACAGAGACTGACGAAACAGCTTCAGAAGCTGACACAAACTTAGAATTTGACGGTGGCCATGTCGATGATGCTTTTGCAACTGACAAAGATTTGCCTAAAGAAGCCAGAGAAGCTGCATCGCACATTAAACCATTCATCGAGTGGTATTCTCGACAAGAAGAATCCAATAAAGTAGATTGCATGATCTTACGATGATTAAGAAATTCATCCCTTGCAAAATGTGAAACATCAGTAAAACAAACAAAGATTTCAGAATATTTTAAACCAAATTCGACAATATTAACACGAACACAGAGTCCTCTTATTGTATTATCAAACAAAACAAACAAATAAAATTTGAGAGTTGTATTATCAATTTTTAACTTTTTTTAATGTTCTGTTAACCGTCTTTTCGATTATCCGTCATACCCTTGGTCCGGTGCCCTGACGGATAATCGAGGTTCTACTGTATTAACAATCAGAATTACATATTCTATGAGTTAATTTGATAACAAGTACAATAACTTATATCAATGTAGTATTGTACACTAAAATGGCGTTATGAGGTACATCACCCACCGGTTTCACCTCAGTTTCAGCGAAGATCTATGGGCCATAATCTTCGCAATCTTCTGTTGTTTAGTGGCTGCAGTAATGGTACTATTAATTGGTTGGGGTGGCCTTCCAATTTCTCGTGGTGTCTGTTGGCTCTTTCTTGAATTACTGTGCTGACTAACGGGATGTTTAGGTCTGTATGAAGGGTTTGGTTGGAAATGTACCACGGGGCATTTGCGATGGTGCGTAGAATTTTTGATTGAGTTCTTTGGATAATTTTTGTGTTTGATTTGCTGGCACAACTCCATAGTTCTATACCGTACGTCCATATAGGTTTGATGACTGTTTTATAAATCAGCAGTTTGTTCTCAATTGAGAGTTGAGATTTTCTAACTATAAGCCAATTAATTTCTTTCACTCTCAACTCAATTTGTTTCTTCTTCTTTAAGTTTAATTTAGAATCAAGATGAAGCCCCAGGTATTTGACGATGTTCTGTTGTGGTATGTTGACTTGATTAAGGCTAATATTTGGGCATTGGTCTTTCCTTAGTGTGAAAGTTATATGTGTTGACTTAGTTTCATTAGCTTTTATCTTCCATTTTTTTAACTAGGTGTTCTTGAAGTTTTAATACTGCAGCTCTTGGATCCTCTTCAGTTGCAAATATTGCTGTGTCATCAGCGAAAGTTCCAATGGTGGTTTTTGGAGAGGTTGGTAAATCGGATGTGTACAGTACATAAAGAAGTGGACCCAATATACTACCTTGTGGGACTCCTGATTGAATTTTGTTACGGTTTGATAGTTCATCCTCCACTTTAGTTTCAAATTTTCTGTGATTTAGATATGATTTTAATAAGTCAAAGTATTTGTTGGGTAGGGATTTTTTGATTTTATAAAGTAATCCTGGGTGCCATACCTTATCAAATGCTTGGCTGATGTCCAGAAAGGCTGCTGTGCAATACTGTTTATTGTCCAAAGCTCTATTAATTACATTTGATATGCGATGGCATTGTTGCACTGTAGAATGACCTTGCCTGAATCCAAATTGGTGTTCTGGGATCCAGTTTTGGAATTCTAGGTCGCTCATAATTCTTTTAAGTAACAGCTTTTCAAGAAGTTTTGACATTATTGGCAGTAGACTTATTGGGCGGTATGATGAAACAGCCGTTAAAACTTTACCAGGTTTCGGTATCATAATTACTTGGGCAATTTTTAGTGATATAGGCCAATAATTAAGTCTTAAGATTGCATTTAATATATACAATAATTTCATTGTACCTTTTTTAGGAAGTTGTTTTAGCATTGTTGCTGTTATGAGATCAGTGCCTGGTGCCTTCTTTTCATTCAAATGATTAATTTCATCTTTGATCTCCTTCGGTGTAATTAAATTTAGTCGCTCTCGTTGATTAATTGGTAAGGCTAGTTCCTGCTCTACTTCTTGTACTTGCTCATTGTCGTGTGGCTTGAAGACTTCAGTTAGATGTTCAGCAAATAAATCAGCTTTTTATTTGTTGCTTTTTGCCCATGGTCCTGGTGGTATTGAGTTTTTCCGAATTGGAGGTGAAGTGTTTATTGGTTTATTTTTGTTTTTGATTGGTTTCCATATAGAGTTATCTTGACGCGAAAGGTTTGATACATAGTTTTCAAATGAGTTATTTCTCATCTGTTCTAGAGCTGTTTTTAAGTTTCTAGTTTTGTTATTATAAATTGTCCTGTCGTCTGGTCTGTGAGTTCTTTGCCAATTTGATCTGGCTTTTAGTTTTTCTGCTACTAGTCTTTGTATTTCAAGAGAAATGTTGGTTGAAAATTTTTTTTGTCCAGGTTGAGGGGTAGACTGTTTGGCAGCATTTTGAAGTAAGTTGATTAGATTATTAGTTTCTGTTTCTATTTGTTCGGGAGTTTGCAATCTCACTAGTAGATTTACTTTCTTTTCTATGATTAGTCGATATGTGTCCCAGTTTGTTTTGAAGCTATGCAGTCGAGGTGTTGGTTTTTTGATTATCACCGTTGTGCTAATTGTGGCAATTATGGGACTATGATCTGATGATAAATCAAAACTTGGTACTACATCTGTATATGATTGAGATATTCCGTTTGTAATAAAGAAATCCAATAGGTCTGGTGTTTTATTTGGATCGGTTGGCCAATATGTCGGTGATCCCGTCGATATGAATGAGTAGCTTTTATCCTGGATAACTTTTGCTAGCTCTCTGCCTTTATTGGTTGTTAGGCGTGAACCCCATAGCGTATGTTTACAGTTGTAATCTCCACCTGCTATAAATTTTGGCCCTAGAGTTTCGAAAAAGTGTAGAAGATCTTCTTTTTTAAGTCTATGCCTGGGCGGACAATACATTGCTGTGACAGTTATATCATATGGAAGAGTTTGTATTTTTATCGATTTTGCTTGAATGTGATTTGTTTCGTATTTTAGCATTTCATAATGTTTTATAGTTTCCAATAGTTTATAGAAATCCAGTATGTGAGGTTTTCACCAAAAAAAGTTCCAACCACGTGGGGAGAGTCCTGTGTTGCCCTGGGTAACATCCAGGTTTATCTATTACATCCGATGAATTTTATATAAATATGTAAAACATCTTTATTATTTACATTTAAAGGGTTTTTACCCTATACATTTTGGTGGCTCAGGCATGCAAATTTTGTAAGTATGACCTCTTGTTCTTGAAAACCTCTGTCAATTTTAACTTTTATCTCATTTAATTAGGTTATACTTAATTTTAGGGCTTTGAAACACTGATGATGGATTCCTTAATCCGAAAACGTTTTGTATTTTGACCCTTATTTAGGGTATTTTAATATATACCTTTTACAAGAAACTTGGTATTTTTGTGATTTATGGTATACAGCCAGCTACAGGAAGTTTATTTTCCTCGTGGGTTTTATAGTTTCTCTTATCAATATGGCTGAACCTCCGTGAGCTGTACCATCTGGGTGATTTGTGTAATATAATTTATACTTAGGTATCTTGAAGTAGGTTCTGTCTGTAAAACGGGTTTCACTTACTAGTAGTATGTCTATGAAATTTTGTTCCAGAAATAGTTTTATATCTTCTTTATGATTAGGAAGACCATTGGCATTCCACTGGGCAATTCTTATGAACTTAGACATTGTTAGTTTACTTTATTTACTAGCATGGAAAAATTTGAAAAATGCGAAAATAGCAATTTTCAAGGCTTAAATCGGTTAAAAATTATTATTATGAAAGTCAGGAAGTGTCCAAATAGAAGTTTAAAGTCCCCCTACATAATCCTGAAGAAATTTGAAGAAATTTGTGTCTTTAGTTTATTACTAAGCTGTTATTTTTAATTATTATCCATGAGCGCTAACAGCGTATTGAGGCGGCCTTCAATGTGAGTGCGAAAGAGATGCACCATTCCGGCAATCCGATGGTGCATCTTACTCTTTTTGAGTAAATTTGTGCAAAAAAAAACGAATTGGAATAATTTACCTAACGGGGGCGACGATATAGCCTGGTCTAATCAGTTCTTGATACGTATTTTGGGCTTTTTTTTTCCTGGAAGCTGTCCGTGCGTGCACCCCGGTGGCACTGAAGCTTTTCAGCTTATTGTGCTTCGTATTTTGGGCTTATTTTATCTTAAAACGTTGTTTAGTTGTTAATACAGCCCGATCGCCGCCCTACCATAAGAAACCTTCGTCATTTACAATTTAAAAAATATATTTTAGAACAAAACATCGCAAAAATTCTTATCGTGACCTGATAGAAGAAGGTTTGAGCTTGAATTTAGGTTTTTCAGCCTTGAGAATTGATATTTTTCGTTTTTTAGTTTTAAATTGTTGAGAAAAATAGTAGGAAAAACGAAATTGGAGAGAATAAGAAATGAGAATATTAGACAAAGACTGAAACAGGAATCGGTAATAACAAAGATCCAAAAAGCTCAATAACATAAATAAAAAATAACATTTTCGAAATTCCCAAGTAGCCTAATAAATTTATTACAATGCTGTTATTTGTAATTATCATCAATTAGCGCTAACAGAGTATTGAGGCGGCCGTCAATATGAGCGCGAAAGAGATGAACCGTTCCGGCAGTCCAATGGTGCATCTTACTCTTTTTGAGTAAGTTTGTGCAACAAAAAACGAATCGGAATAATTTACCTAACGGGGGCGACAATTCAGCCTGGTCTAATCAGCTCTTGATAAGTACTTTGGGCTTATTTTATCTTAAAACATTGTTTTTTAGTTGTTATTACAGCCCGATCGCCGCCTTCCCATAAGAAACCTTCCTCATTTACAATTTAAAAAATATATTTTAGAACAAAACATGGCAAAAATTCTTATCGTCATCTAATAGAAGCAGGTTTGAGCTTGAATTTAGGTACTTAATGATTACAAAAATAGTATTTTTTACTTCTGTTTTCAGCCTTGAGAATTGATATTTTTCGTTTTTTTAGTTTTAAATTGTTTATGTGCAAAAATAGACATACAATAACAGTACAATAAACGCAGCGGATGAAAGCAATGAAGCCGATGAGAAAAATAGCAGGAAAAACGAAATTTTAGAAAATAAGAAATGAGGTTATTAGACAAAGACTGAAACAGGAATCGGTAATAACAAAGATCCAAAAAAGAAAATTAAAATGGTACGGACACATTGACAGAATGGATCAGGGAAGACTACCAAAGCAGGTGACGGAATCAAAAAGGTATGGTAAAAGAAGGAAAGGGAGGCCAAGGAAAAGATGGATCGATCAGATTATAGAAATTGGACAGGAAAAAGGAAAAACACATCAACAAATGAAAGAGTTAGCAAAGGACCTTAAGAAATGGAAGATATGGATAGAGAGTGAATAAAACCTCCGACGCCCCTGAGGGCCATAAGGAGTTTCGAGAAAGAAGAAGAAGAGAAATTGTTTATAAATCGAAAATGATCAACTTAGGAGAAAAATTACAAAAGACCTTTTTTGTTTAGAATGATCCAAAAAATCTAAAATAATAATTGCCCAGACCGAAATTTTTTTTGTAAAAGGACGTATGGAAAATATAATGTCACTCAAATTCAATAAAATTTATACGAATAGATTCGTTTTAAATTAACGGTCAAATCTTATCATTGCGCCAACTCCATATTTTCAATAATAAGAACAGAAATTGATATAAATAAATCTGAAATCAAATGGATACGTACATAAGTTAGAGAGAGAAAAAATATTTTATAATACCCAAACTGTCGGTACTCCATAAATCAGCGGATTAGTTTCACTAATCCGCTTAGGCCCAGCGGGGTTTAAAGCTCTTTTGAATACCACCCAGAGCAATAGTTATTGTAACTGACAGTTTTCCTGACTCCAAAAATGTGATTTCGATAAACTTTAATTGCAATTTGCGCCGTAATTAATCATAATTAAGAGTTGGCGCAATGATAAGATTTGACCGTTAATTTAAAACGAATCTATTCGTATACATTTTATTGAATTTGAGTGACATTATATTTTCCATAAGATGTGTGCGATGTCCTTAAAAAAATGTATTTTTTTAATTATTGGATAAAAATTAAGTCCCTTAGAATAAACAAAATGTTTCTATGAATGAGCTATTTGAAATTAAAAATCACACTAAATTTTCTGTTTTTTTTTTTTTCACCACTGTAACTTATTAAAATAAACATAGAAGTTTTCAGGGACTTTCAGCCCTCGGTAATATTGTAATTTTTCATTATCCGTTTAAATTTTTTAAAAATATTTATGAGTTGTCTCTATAAGAATATATGATTAGAAACAATATTTTGTCTTCAATGCAGCAGAAGAAAATAGCTTCTGTAATTACAAAAAATATATATATATTTTGAAAGCTAAAACGTTAAAACTAATTTAATTTACAATTTGTGATACATTTTCTACGAGATATTTTGTGAAAACTGAGATAGATGAAGCAAGAACAATAATAGACAATATTTAATGGAATAACGTGCAAACAACTCGGCTTAATCCGTTAATGAGTATATTCCAGTAGTTAGTCTGTCGTTGCCAATTGCAATTTTCGGTCCATTGAAAGACGCCTTGTTCGGAGCATTGACTGCACATAATTCTATGCACTTCTATCTTTCAAGAACACACTGGCATTCAGATGTCGAAACCAGAGATGCTGTTCGCGTACTTCCCTCGCGAGTGCATTGCTCTCCACTTGGCTAACAAACTGATAAAGTAGGTATTCCAATCGGTGGAGTTGGAATGGATTACGAGTATCACATTACAATGGACTAAATTAGTAAACGCTTTAATATTATGAACTCTTTTCTCATGAAGTGAGTTTCATAGCAAAGTGAAATTCTGATTAATGTATTTTAATGGAGATTGCATATTATATTGGAGTAATCTATTTTTATAGTTTCTCCAGATTTAAGCCATATATTTTTCATTCCGTCTAAAAGGAAAAATTACACTTATTCTAGATAGCTAGAGTATCAAAGCATTGGTCTATGGGGGTACTCTTTCTGGTGCTATTATAGAGCCGCAAATAACCTGTCTAAGTGCATTGTTCTTCACTTGGATAACAAACTGATAAAGTAGGTATTACTTTACAATTCTTTCCCAAAAGTTTTGGTCTTCCATTAATCTTCTGGAATATTTAATTTTTGAAGATCTGAATTGATGTCGTCTTTCCATCGCATTCTGGGATGCTCAATATTGCTCAATTAGTCTTTTTTCTATGGATACCTCGTGGAAATCCAGTTTTACAAGTTTTTAATGACTAATTATATGTACCTGTTCTGCTTATCCTAGTCTTTGAGATTTAATCTCTTTGACAATACCGTTATTAATAGAGAGTTGTTTTATTTCAATATTGGTTTGTGGGTACAACGTAAAGAGCTCCAAGTATTTTTCTTTCAAAACGTTTAAGTTTTTGAAATAAATACTTCTCATCGTTCGGTATGATTAGTCCTGTCGCCAGGGGGGGTACAACGGCCTCCTGTATTCAGATGGACTTACCGAAGATTTTTTTATGTATTTTGACCTGTAGAACACGAATTTTTTGGGTAACAGTTGATCCGGATGTCGATAATATTGTTATAAACCAAGAAGTTGAGGAATCACATAACAGCGATTTCTTGCAAAAGAAAACATTTTTTTGTATTTTTTGGGTCTTTCTAACCAAAAAATGTTCCTACAAATTTTTTCGTAGGATGCATAGTTTTCGAGATAAACGCGGTTGAACTTTCAAAAAATCGAAAAATTGCAATTTTTGAACCCGAATAACTTTTGATTAAAAAATAAAATAGCAATTCTGCTTACCGCATTTGAAAGTTCAAGTCAAATTATATCGGTTTTAATTATTTGTCTTGCTAAAAATTTATTATTTTATTGTTAAAACAAAGCTATAAACACCTAGTGCTTGAGTGATGTGTTCAATGATTTCTCATTTAAAATCGAATGAGTAGGTAGAGGAGGTAAAAGTGCAAGCGGCGCTATTTCTACGTAGCATGCATTAAAACGCATGTACTAGGCACGGGAAACACTATGTGTTTATAGCTTTTTTTAACAATCAAAAAATAAATTTTTAGCAATGCAAATATTTAAAACAGATAAAATTTTACTCAAACTTTTAAAGGCGGTAAGCAGAATTGCTATTTTATTTTTTAATCAAAAGTTATTCGGGTTCAAAAATTGCAATTTTTCGATTTTTTGAAAGTTCAACCGCGTTTATATCGAAAACTATGCATCCTAAGAAAAAATTTGTAGGAACATTTTTTGGTTAGAATCGCCCAAAAAATACAAAAAAATGTTTTTCCGCAAATCGCCAGGAAATTTTGACATTCCTGTCAAAATTTCTTGAAGAAAAAGTCAGGACTTCCTTACTGTAAGGAAATGTCATTTCCTTACTGTAAGGAAATGATATTTCCGTACAGTTGTTAGTGTTCTATTTATAAGCGTCAAGTTTGGCAATTCAACCTCAATACGTTTCCATAGTAACCCAAGTAATTTTATTAGGAATTTCAAAGCACCATTTATTTGGGAATAAAATTATCGCGTTTTTTTAAATCAATCAATATCTGTCGAATTTTAAACGATTTGCGGAAAAATAGTATGTTTACCTCGTAGGAAAAGCCACATTCCTGGACTCTGTGTTGCTAAGTCTCGGCTTGCGCCTCGACTTAGCAATCTTCACAGTCGTCCAGGAATGTTAAGCTTTTCCTACCCGGTAAACAATGTACTATTGTTTTGCGAGAAATCGCTGTTATGTGATTCCTCAACTTCTTGGTTTATAACAATCTTATCGACATCCGGATCAACTGTTACCCAAAAAATTCGTGTTCTACAGGTCAAAATACATAAAAAAAACTTGGGTAAGTCCATCTGAATACAGGAGGCCATTGTACCCCCCTTGGCGACAGGACTAGATGTTTTGCACGGGCCCGAAATCCTAATTAGCGCCATTTTATATAATATTTTATCTACATACTCTATGTCATATTATGTATAAGTTTTTATTTTGTGAAAACTGTCATTATAGATAGCAGTGCGTGAAGGGTTTAAAGTGTGCGTGAAATAACAATGTATTTTAAATGGGATTTACTTTTTTGCACTGTTTCTGGCTCACTTTCATATAATCAAACATCCTTAACTTTTGCGTTGTCATGGTGATGACATAATGAGCAATAAATTACAACAAAAGTTTTGACAGTTTTGTGGTTTGAAAGAAGTTAGAATTTTTAAATGTGAAAGTTCCAAAAATTATAGAATAGAAATGAATTCTAGTGACGAAGAGTTACATTTTTTTTATTTGTTTATCGTAGATAAAATATTGTATGAAACTGTACGTGAAGTATTTTTTGTGAACTTACGCGATGTATAGCACTCGCTCAGCAGTCGCTCGTGCTCTAAACACCGCGTGCGTTCGCAAAAAGCATACTTCACGAACTGTTTTATAAATAACTCTGTATTTTTGTAACAACTTGAGAACGACTGGATTGATTTTGATTTGAAAATGTTTGTATAAAATAAAATAAACCAAATAAAATTAAATATCATTAGATAATCGAATCAAAACCAATCGAATGGTATCGAATCGAAACGAATCGAGTGGTATCGAGTCAAATCGAATCGAATAGGATCGAGTCGAATAAAATAAAATTTCATTAATATTTGTTTTTTATTTTATGCCACGTTTTATTTTTCTAATACTTGATTTTTGTTTCAGGTGAGTTTCTTGTTAAAAGTAGATCGTAGAGCTAGATGGTAAGTGTAATAATAAATCGTCAGTCGCCAGATGATATTTTTCTTCTTATTCTTCTTCTTTCTCGTTATAAGCAATTCTGCTTATTCATTGGCGGATTGATACCTCTATGGAAGGTTGTCACTCCATTTTTGCACGGTCGGCCGATACTTCTTCTACCGATTGGTGATTTATCTCTTGCTATTTTGTCCACACGTGTCTCCCCCATTCGGGTTATGTTGTTGTTCCATTCCCTTTTTCTATTTAGTATCCATTCGTTCATACACTGTACGTTACATTGTCTTCTGATATCTTCACTCCTCTTTCGATCTCTCAGTGTATTTCCTGTAATTCTTCTCAGTGCTCTCATCCCTGCCGTTTCCAGTAGTCTTTGTATTCTGGCTGTATCGGTTCTTGTTTCTGATGCATATGTCATTATTGGTCTTACACTGGCTTTATAAATTCTCGACTTCATCTTAGTGTTAATATGTCGGTTTCGCCATATAGTGTTATTAAGGCATCCTACTAGTCTATTTGCGCTTTGTACTTGATTTCTCACTTCCTTGCCCAGGTCTCCGTAGCTTAACAATGTAATTCCAAGGTATTTTATTTCCATAACTTGTTCAATACTGATACCATCAATTTCTATTTTACATCTGATTGGTTCTTTACTGATTACAATTGTTTCGGTTTTCTGAGATGAAATTGTCATATTGAATTCTTTTGCTCTTATGTAAAATCTGTGGACTAATCTTTGCAGACTATTTTCATCTCGGGCTATCAATATTGCGTCATCTGCGTAGCAGAGTATTTTTACTTCTTTGTTTCCCATTCTGTATCCTCGACCTTTATTGACGTTTTTCATGATTTTATACATGATTAAATTGAAGAGCATAGGACTCAATGAGTCTCCCTGTCTTATTCCGCTACCTATATCTATAGGTTCTGTAAGTTGTCCATCTATTCTGACTTTCATTTTGTTGTTTTGGTAGATGTTTTCAATAGCTTTGATATAGCAATAGTTTCAATAGTTTGATAGATGATATCTAGAGGGTTTGTTTCTGATATTTTTAGGTATAACTTATTTCCAGGACTATCAAACCGTGTACTAAATAATATTATAACATCATTAGTCCATTCACTCACGATAAAATATTGCAAAGACTCCGAATTTTTAAAAAATATTGTGCCAATATGTGCTTTTGCCCTAGGGTAAGTTTCATCCCTTCTCGGGCGTGAAAAAACATACGTTCAAAATAAGTCCGGAAATGATAACTGACTAGTTCTAAGCAACTTTTTTTTATAGAGCTTTTTTTAACTAAGTCAATACTTTTTGAGTTATTTGCGAGTGAATATGTTCATTTTTCAACAAAAAATAGTTTTTTCTTGTTGAAAAATGAACGTACTCATTCGCAAATAGTAAGATAGTAAGCTGATTTTTTTTTCTGAGATAAGATTTACATTATAATTTAGTATTGCCCTATTTGCGTTAAAAATGTGAAGAAATTTGTTTATCTGCAATATGAAATAGGATATAGGTACATTTTAGGTCAAATGAGGGAGATAATATTTTATAAGCAGTAAATAAATAGCAAAATTAATTTGTTTTGAATATAAGAAAGATAAAAAAGAATAAATCTGTACAAATTTATTCAAAAAATACTTAGCAAATGCAATAAGTCAGACTATCATTCTAGGGTGCTCGGTAAAAGAAGTATAAGTCAATTTAGACAACTTTTCAGGAGAAACAAAAATCGACAATTAATTGGCATATCTACTAAATCGTAGTATACAGAATTGTTATATTTACATACAGGTCTGGATCCTGCGTATGAAAAAAAATTTGATTAACAACAAGCTGAAAATTTGTTAATAGCTCAAGGGTGTCTAGTCGGATAAACTTTGAAATATGGGAACACTGGAATAGGGGCAGTTTTAATTGTGGAACAGGTTAAAAATTTGGAACGGTCACATCACGAAAACGGCACATTTATTTTGTCCGACAGAACAGACTTAAACTCTCCGAACAGAGATTAAACTCTCATGCAAAAATGCTATTTATCACCTGTCATAATTCCTGTCATTTGACATATTCTACATGTTCCACTCATTAAAACGCCCATTTGGTGATAAATAGCAGTCTGATTTTTGCATGAGAGTTTAATCTCTGTTCGAAGAGTTTAAGTCTGTTCTGTCGGACAAAATAAATGGGCCGTTTTCGTGGTGTGACCGTTCCAAATTTTTCACCTGTTCCACAATTAAAACTGCCCCTGTTCCAGTGTTCCCATATATCAAAGTTTATCCGAGTAGACACCCTTAAGCTTTTAACAAATTTTCAGCTTGCTATCAACTTTTTTTTCATACGCGAGATCCAGACCTAATATTTTACTTTGTAAAGACTAATCTTAAAGAAAGTATATATTTTCTGTTAAATAAATGGAAATGACAAAAAAAATGTGATTTATATTTTTTGGATTACGTGTACCAGATGACTTACTAGTCATCTGCTAGCTACAACTAGATACTATTTTGCGCAGTCCCTGTTGTTTATTTAAAAAATAACAAATATATGAAATATTTCTAAAAAAACAGTATAAAAATATAGGAATAATAATAATGCGGATTCGGCAGACCAATGGTAACGTTTCTTAATAGAGAAAATTATACTATGCGTCAGATGAAACTTCATTATCTGAAATTACATCAGTAGCTCCAGTTGTTTTTAAATTTTTATAAAAATTATGAAATACTAGACTTATCAAAGGAAGACGATCCAAAATATACTTTTTCTTTTGTACTGATACAGCAAGAGTGCTGTTATACAAATTGCTGGGTACCAACAAAACATTAGTTAGACCTCTACGTAGTACACTAGTACACTTAGCTTCATAGATTCCTATTTTTCGTTAAGTGGTGTTTTATAAAGGATAATTCTCTTTTCGAGAAACTTGTATAGCGAAATCGATTCACTTCTGGAGTTTCGAGGATTTTCGGTATTAAACTGATCCAAATAGTTTACTTATGAGTTTTTGGGATCGCTGAACCCGAATACACCATAAAAACCGGCACACAGAGTGCTTGGTGCCTAGGGTAACGTGATTTTCTGGAGTTTTGAGGAATTTCGGTACTAAATTGATGCAAACTGATTAAACGGGGTATTTTACAAATATGCCATCAGAACCGACCCCCAGAGAACCTGATACTCACAGTTACTGCTAAGGCATGTCATCTTCTGGAGTTTCGAGGGGTTTTGGGTTCCAGGTTCACGGGGGGGTCGGTTCTGATAGCATACTCTTGTTCAGCGACGCCAAAAACCGTCGAGTAATCTGTTTGCACCAATTTAGTGCCAAAAACCGTCGAAACTCCAGATGACGTGCCTTAGCAGTGATCTCGGGTACCAAGTGCTCCGGGGGTCTCTTTTGATAACGTATTTTAGTTCAGCGACTCCCAGAACAAATCATCCCAAAAGAACAAATCATTTTATTTCATTTATATTACAATATTGACTTGTTCTATTGATACCAAAGTAAAGATGTAGTCCTTTATAGTCTTTTTAGGAAAAAATAATATTTTGGTCATTTTTAACTTATATGTACTCTTTTTATCGAGCACTCTAGCATTATACAAATTGACTTACATATTATGGTACATTCTGGAACATGCGAATACCACAAGTATTTTCAACAACCGGAGAATCGCACTATTGCAACGGACATGAATCGAAACACTTCACCACCGAAGACCAAATTGAAAATTACGAACCGGTTATTTAGACATATAGATTTTCGTAATCATGGAGTGCTCCAGGATAGTGACAGCGTGGGCAGCTAGGACAGCAGAAGAGCATGTATCCATAAGGGAAAATCCAATAAGTATTTTCATTATTCATCCATACATCAATTAAAAATTTATCCAAAAGGGAACAAAGGGTAAATCTTTCAGCAACGGCATTATGTAGCTTTATTTTTAATTTATGTAACACTTACAATGTTAACTAAAGGTTTTTATATCGTTGTGTAACTGGCTTTTTGCAGATGTATCAAGTATCACTGATGAGTGTCTCATAAGACCAAAAATGTTTTAAAAATTTGTAATTTTTTACATGATTTATATGGGCCATTCCACGAACATACGCCTGTTTTGGATTACTTCGACAACGAATATTTTACTGTGCAACATAAGAAGTACGAAAGTAAATGGCGCTAATAATTATTCCAATAAACAACAATGTAATTTGCAATTTACTTTCGTTCTTCTTATTTTGCACAGTAAAATATTCGTTGTCGAAGTAATCCAAAACAGGCGTATGTTCGTGGAATAGGGTATATTAGATTTATTATGTTTGTATATAGGCCAGTAAATGACTGTTTTGGAGTGTAATTTTAAGGGTCAACTCCGATTTGCATGAAAATTTGGATTTAGGTTCTACTTACCCTCCACTTCAAAGTTGAACTTGTGCCGTTGGTTGCTCGTACTCGTGGGGTGAAAAAACGCGCGTTAAAAATAAGTCCGGAAATGGATCAATTCGGTAATCTAATTCTAAGTAGCTTTCGTTCTAAAAAGTTTTTTAAGTAAGTGAATACTTTTCGAGTTATTTGCAATTGAAAAAATATTTCCTTTTCGGCAAAAAACTATGTTTTCAGGCGATTTTTCGCAAATAACTCAAAAAGTAAACATTTTATCGAAAAAAATATTCTTAGCAAAAAGCTTCGATATAAAAGCAAAAAAAAATCTGTAGTTTATAAACAAAAACGAAAAAAATGTTTATTAATGTAATCTATAAACCCAGCAAAAGCAAAGTTGTAGCTCATGAAAAATACGTTCTTATTCGTTAAATTCCAAATCGATTATTTCAACGTGAAATAATCAAAAAATTAAGCAATTTTCGGAAAAAATTTATTAACATTTTTTAAACTGTTTAAAAGAAGCTTTATTTTTATGTTTTATAAAAACTTTTAGCACCAAAATTAAACGAGTTACGCTCAAAATAAAGTTGGCCTTCTTTTTTTTTGGTAAAAAAAAGTTGGGAAAATATCTTTGCATTTAGCAGATTAAATAAAATTAATCGTTACCGCTTTACCATTTACTTTATATATTATGTGTGGGTATTGTTATACGATCTGTAAGTTCGACCTGTTCGAAGTGTTTTATAGTAAAAAAAATGTTTTCTAAAAATTTTGGAAAAATGCTTTGTTTTTAAAATAAAAAATAGTATCAGTGATACGAAAAATCTGGAGTAAAAAAATGTAGGCTTTGCTTTATTAAATATGCTAGTTTAATTTTTTTCTGTACGACAAAAACTGGTTAAGATATGGCTGTTCAAAGTTTGCATATACTCGTGATTAGTGACTAGTTCAATCCCTTTCAACTATAACCCTTTCAAAAATAAGCACTTTAAACCGTTGAAATTTACAGTTCATATAAAAAAATGCATAAATAAAGTAAATTGTTTGTAAAGCGGTAACGACTAAAATTTGGGGGCTAAACAGGCGGAGAATTTCACGATTTTTTTCCAAAAAAAAAAGAGGGTCCAACTTTATTTTGAGCGTAACTCGCTTAGTTTTAACGCTAGAAACTTTTGTAAAAATAAAATAAAGCTTTCTTTAAACACTTTAAAAAAATTTTAATTGGTTTTCCCGAAAAGTGCTTCATTTTTTGGATATTTCACGGTAAAATATTCGATTTGGAATTTGACGAATAAGAACGTATTTTTCATGAGCTACAACTTTGCTTTTGCTGGGTATATGAACTTCACAAATACAAAACTTTTTTCGATTTTTTCTCTGCTACATATTTGCTAAGAATATTTTTTCAATAAACTACGTAGTTTTTGAGTTATTTGCCAAAAACCGCCTGAAAACGTAGTTTTTTTTTCGAATAATAAACATTTTCTATCGCAAATAACTCAAAATTTATTGACTTACGTGTACTTAAAAAACTCTATAGAATTAAAGTTGCTTAGAATTAGTCAGTTTATTCATTTCTGGACTTATTTTAAACGGACGTTTTTTCACCCTAGAGAAGGGGTGACTGTCACCCCCCAAATAAAAGCAACCAAGTGAAGGGTAAGTAGAACCTAAATCCAAATTTTCATGCATGGAATTCGGAGTTGACCTTGAAAATTACACGGTATTGCCGTATTTCCTGTTCATTTACTGGGCTAATAATAATTTGTAATATTATACCAATTACAGTAGAACTTTTACACTTCACTGTAATTTTTTTTTAATTATGGTATACATTCAACCACATGGTAATTTCAGTTTGTAAGATCTTGATTGCTCCTTTGCATTTTATTTACAGTCGATTCCGCTTATTAGAATACCGTTTATAGAAATATCCCCATTTATGAAATTCAAATTAAAGGTCACGAAACGTTTTCATTTACTCCTTAATAAAAAATATATACGTTTATTAGACCGGGCAGTATCGTCGCCCCCGCTAGCGCAATTATTCCGATTCGATTTTTTTGCACAAACTTACTCAAAAAGAGGTCCTTATAACATATCCACAGGGTGCCGTTGTCGAAAATTTTTTTAAAAAATTTAAAATTTTTTTTTTTAAACAAATTCACAAAAATAATTTTTTATTTCCAACAATTTTTTTTAGATAACTTGGGTCATTCTGAGCAAAAAAGGTCACTTTTCTCTAAAATTGACTATTGTCGAGTTATACGCGATTAAAAATTTTAAAAATGCGAAAATGGCCATTTTCATGGCTTCATAACTCGAACAAAAATGATTATTATGAAATTCAAAAAGTGACAAAATCAAGATTCAAATACCTTCTTTAGCGTTCTGAAGAGATTTTTGTCATGAATTTATTACAAAGCTGTTATTTTTAGTTATTAACAATTAGCGCTATAGTCTAACTGTATCGTCGCCCCCGTTAGCGGAACAATTTCGATCAGATTTTTTTGCACAACCTTACTCAAAAAGGGGTCCTCATAACATATCCACAGGGTGCCTTGCGGTGCCGTGGTCGAACAATTTTTTAAACAATTTTTTTTAAACAAATTCACAAAAATCATTTTTTCATTTCCAACAATTTTTTTTTAGATAACTCGGGTCATTCTGAGCAAAAAAGGTCTCTTGTAATTTTTCTCTAAAATTGATTGTTTTCGAGTTATATGCGATTAAAAATTTGAAAAATGCGTAAATGGCCATTTCAAGGCTTCATAACTCGATTTAACATGATTATTATGAAATTCAAAAAGTGACAAAATCAAGGTTGAAATACCTTCTTCAGCGTCCTGAAGAGATTGTTGTCATTATTTTATTACAAAGCTGTTATTTTTAGTTATTAACAATTAGCGGTATAGTCCAACTGTATCGTCGCCCCCGTTAGCGGAACTATTTCGATTAGATTTTTTTGCACAAACTTACTCAAAAATAGGTCCTTATAACATATCCACAGAGTGCCGGCCGGTGGTCGAAAAATTGGTTAAACAGTTTTTAGACCACGGCACCGGCCGGCACCCTGTGGATACGTTATAAGGACCTCTTTTTGAGTAAGTTTGTGCAAAAAAAAATCTAATCGAAATAGTTCCGCTAACGGGGCTGACGATACAGTTGGACTATAGCGCTAATTGTTAATAAATAAAAGTAACAGCTTTGTAATAAAATAATGCCAAAAATCTCTTCAAGACGTTGAAGAAGATATTTGAGTCTTGATTTTGTCACTTTTTGAATTTCATAATTGAGTTATGAAGCCTTGAAAATGGCCATTTTCGCATTTTTCAAATTTTTAATCGCGTATAACTCGACAACAGTCAATTTTAGAGAAAAATGACAGGAGACATTTTTTGCTCAGAATGATCCAGATTATCTAAAAAAAAATTGTTGGAAATAAAAAAAATATTTTTGTGAATTTGTTTAAAAAAAATTGTTTAAAAATATTTTCCACCGCGGCACCGCCCGGCACCCTGTGGATATGTTAGAAAGACCTCTTTTTCAGTAAGTTTGTGCAAATAAATCGAATCGGAATAATTGCGCTAACCGGGGCGACGATACTGCCCGGTCTATATAGGATTACCTTTTAACAAAATAATATCGCTTAATATAATATGTTTCGGTAAACAAATCAATTTTGATGTACAATTTCCTAAAAATTTAAATTATTTCTGGTTTATTAGGGTCTGTCAGGTAATACATATTTTATTACTTTGTTATGAGTATCAATTCGACCCTTCCAAAAATCCACATGTCAAAATATACTTCTGTATCGAATGTATCGACTTAAAGTATTTGGTGTCGAATGCTTCATATTTTTTTGTCATTGCCCAGGTTTCACAACTATACGTTACTACGGGTATAATCAATGCTCTGTAGATAAGTCATTTTGGTTCTTTTGTCTAATAATTTGGATGTTATCAATATTTCATTAGCATAGTATGTACGATTGCCGCTGGAAATACGTGCATTAATTTCGCTATTTATGCCTAAGTAAGGCATACATGAACGCCATAGCGAACATGTACATAAATGCAAAAAGTGCCGTTAAAATGGAAAATAAAATTTCACACCCGTTTCCTGTAACAAAAGGCTTAAGACAAGGATGTTCTTTGTCCCCAACCCTATTTAAAATCTATATTCAGGAATCATTAAACAACTGGAGGAGAAAATGCACAGGAATGGAAATAGAACTTGGAAACAAGTACCTAACAAATCTTTTCTTCGCAGACGATCAAGTGATTATGGCAAATGATGAGGAAGACATGAATTATATGATTCGAAAGTTAACCGAAGAATACGAAAATTGGGGACTCACAATCAATATAAACAAAACAGAATACCTTAGAATTAAAGACGAAGAAAGAGACCCACAACTCCCGATTAGAGATATAAAACAATGCGAAGAATTTAAATACTTAGGGACAGTCATAGCGAAGGAAGGAACATCGAAACGGGACATCCACCAGAAAATACAACAGGGTCGAAATGTTGTACAAACACTAAACTCGTCACTTCGGTCTCCTAAAATTAGTTTACAAACCAAAATGACAATCTACAAGTCGGTTGTAGAACCAATTTTGACGTACGGATCTGAATGTTGGCAAATGACAATGAATGAAAAGAAAAAACTGGAAGTAGTAGAAATGGACTATCTGAGAAGAGCTTGTCGGATATCTAGACTTGATCATATCCCAAATGAACAAATAAGAAGAAGGACAAGAAGAATCTACAATGCCGTAGATACAATAGAATACAGACAACTTTTATGGTCGGGCATGTAATGCGAATAGATGATGAACGATGTCCCATGGAATAGAAGAAGAAGAGGAAGACCAGCACTGGAATGAAGAGAAGGAATCAGAGAAATAGTGAGAGATAGAGCCATAAATGAGGAAGAATGGACCGACCGAAAAAGGTGGAGATCGAAATGCGGGATGCTGCAGAGGCTGTAGGACCCGCGTAGATATATATATATATATATATATATATATATATATATATATATATATATATATATATATATATATATATATATATATATATATATATATATAAATAGGCAAAATCATTGGCTAATACTCGTAAAGTGAATGTGAATTTAGTTGGAAATATATAAAATGATGAAGGGTTATCATTATATATATATATATATATATATATATATATATATATATATATAATTTCGCTATTTACCAAATTCTTAGACATCCACACGTTCAATGATATAGCTATCTATTGCGATACCATTTTCATTGTCAGGTGTTCTTTGGACGGTATTGTACTTCATTTTTGTTTTCTTAATTTTTTTTATTATTATCCCAGTTATTTATAGCGTTCTTGGCCTTCCGGTTCCCAGTTTCCAGCTTGGTCGGTCGTTACATTCGAAAGGGTGAAGATTCCTTTCCGACATTGCCTCCTGAATGCCGCCTAGCCAGGATTGTTTTGGCCTTCATCTCTTCATTCTTTCCCTTGGCGTCCATTTTAGAATTTGTTTTGACAGTCTGTCGTCGTCCATTCTTTCTACATGGCCATACCAGATCAGTTGTCTCTTTTGAATTTCGTCTATGATGGTTGACTTGACTCCCATTATATTTCTGATTTGGTCATTTTGTATTCTCTTAAGCCTTGATTTTCTAGCCGATCTTCTCCAGAAGTCCATTTTCAATGCAAGTAGGCGTCGTTCCCGGGATTTAGTAAGTTGGCATGTTTCGCATTCATAGAGCACTATACTTTTAAAGATGGACTTAAAAATAAGATGTTTTGTTTGATTAGATAGTTTATGATGATGCCTAAACCCGGTGATATGGTCTTTTGACCATAGCATCGGGTTTAGGCATCCAATCACCTTTTTACTTTCACGATCCTTTGCTCTATCTCTTTTTCGGTGGGACCACTCTTGTTGATTGTTGTTCCCAAATATACATATTCCTCACAGTTCTTGATTTCTTGTTCGCTAACTATTAGATCTTCTACTTCAGTTCCGATGCATAAGTATTGCGTTTTGTTTCTATTTACAGAAAGGCCCCACTCTTCATATATTTGAAATAACCGTCTCGTCATGAATTCTAATTTTTTATTTTAAGAGCTCTTATTCATACTTCAGAATCAATTTCCTTGAACGCTTCCATTAGTCGTTACTTGCTCCTAGTAATATTAGCTATATCATCTGCTTATACAGTCATTTGTACTGTTTTGGTATTTATATGTCCGGTTAGATTGCTTTTTTTGATGACTGCCTCAAGAACTAGGTTAAATAGAATGGAAAATATTGTGTCTCCCTGTTTCACTCAAAAAGATATTTTTATGAGGCTGATATCTTTTCTAGGTATTCATTACGAAGGTCTTCCAGCATTTTATCTCTTCATCTATCAAAAGCGTTTTAAAGTCTGTACAATGTGTACAAACGAAGACAGGAGACTCCTCAGATAATTTTAAGACAATTTAACCAAATCTACTTAGTCAGAAAATGCTTCCACATTAGGCTAGAGCTCTTTGAAGATGGCGTCTTGTATTTAGTTTTTCTTAAATGTCTCCAGAAGGCTTCTACTTAGAAAAACGAAAATTGATATGTATATTTATCTTCCAGAGATAAATCGATTCCATCTATTGCGAATTTCTAGTACCGGTCATAGGCGTCCGTTTTGGGTAGGGCAACGGGTATTTTATCGCATAACTTTTTTGTTCTTAACTTTAAATCATTTTTCACTCTGTATTATTAAATTGTAAGGTATTCTAGTACTAAAAGGTACTCTACTCTAAAATTGTCCAGTGGAAATACACGTAACAATAATTGTTACATGTACTTCGCTGGCCAATTTTTTGCGTGACACGGTGACAGGAAAATACAGCATGTTTTATATTATGTTCGTTCATGGGTATTCTTTCATTTTTCCTACTGTAAATAACATAACTGAGCAAATTGATATTATATTATGCGATTTCCACATTGCACCTCTCATTTTAAAAATTAATAGCTCAGTCATTTGATAACCGATTTTAAAAATGTTTATATCGCTGGATAGGTAAATGACCGTTTTATCAAGTTTTTAGGTAAATGACCATTTTTTATATCGCTTTCAAAAAAAAATTTCGGATTTTTGAAAAAAAACTTTGTTGACTCGTTTTATTAAAACACCCAGTACATTTTTTTGTAACTTGAAAAACATCCATTTACCTATCCAGCGATATAAAAAATTTTAAAATCGGTTGTCAAATGACTGAGCAATTAATTTTTAAAATGAGAGATGCAATGTGTAAATCACATAACAATAATAGGTATCATTTTGCTTAGTTATGATATTAGGTATGTGATATCCACGTTGCACCTCTCATTTTAAAAATTAATTACTCAGTGATTTGACAACCGATTTTAAAAAACGTTATATCGCTGGATAGGTGAATGACCTTTCTTTAAATTTACAGAAAAATATACTGGGTGTTCCATTAAAACAAATGTCAACAACGTTTTTTTCAAAAATCCGCCATTTTTTTTCGTATTTGAAAGCGATATTAAAAATTTAATCCTTCAGACAAAACTTTTGCTAAAATAAAACATTTCAGCGAAAACCGCATATTTCTATCTTGAGCCGTTTAGAGGTTATAGGCAGTTAAAATGGGGGAAAATATAAGTGGACACCCGGTATTAAAAAAAAAACGGTGTATTTTTCTAACTTAGGCAATAGTAACTTTTAGTACTAGAATACCTACTAATTTAATAATCTAGTGTCAAAAATGCTTAAAAATTAAAGACAAAAAAATTATGAGATAAAATAATAATAATTGACCTACCCAAGACGGAGGCATATGACCGGTACTAGAAATTCTCAATTAATGAAATCGATTCATCTCTGGAATAATAAAAAACGTACCAGTTTTCGTTTTTCTAAATAGTTTTTTTTGAAATTCAAAAAACGAAAAATTTTTTAAATCGATTTTTCTAGAAAACGGTGTATCTTATCGACTTAAGTAAGTGTATCTTTTAGTACTAGAATACCTCACAATTTAATAATCCAGAATCAAAAATGCTTAAAAATTAAAGACAAAAAAGTTATGCGATAAAATATCCGTTGCCCTTTCCCAAAACGGACGCCTATGACCGGTTCTAGAAATTCGCAATGAATTCAATCGATTTATCTCTGGAAAATAAATACGCGTACCAATTTTCGTTTTTCTAAATAGATGAGCACTGGAGCTATTTAAGAAAAACTAATTACCAGACGCCATTTTCAAATAGCTCTAGCTCCCTTTTTAGCTCCCTTTTTCAAATAGCTCTAGGAAGCATTTTCGGACTAGGTCAATTGTGCTAAATTGTCTTAAATTATCTTAGGAATCGCCTATCTTCGTTTGTCGGTAGCGTTTCTGGACACCCTGTATACATAATATGGTATATACAGGGTGATTGATTAGTGGGGTAAAGCTCAATAGATCCGCTATAGTAATAGATAGCAATAAAAGTTAACAACAAAAATTATAGCCAACTTTGAGATTCATATTACAAAATTATGGTCTAAGTCTAAGAGCTAGAGGCGAGAAATCATCGTCATAAGTAATATGGAGTTTGGCATGTGAAATTTGTCTATTGTATGTTGATAATTATGACCCCTTTCAGGCTGACACCTCAGTGGATACAGGGAGTAGCAATAAGGGATGAAAGGGGAAAGTTAACGCAGTCATTAAAGGTTTTCACCTCCTATTTTGTTAAACCTCCATCGATTTACATGAAAATTGGTGAGTAGTTAGAGCATACCTCAAGAAATAAAACTGATATGGTGCCAACGTGCGCTTTTACCCTGGGGGTGGATGCCACCCCTTCTCAGAGGTGAAAACTATTTTATTAAAAATAACCCCACTAATCGATAGAGGGACAAATTTTAAGCAAAATTTATTAAAAATGAATAACCACTTTCAATTTCGTTGCAAAACGAAAATACAGCCGAACCATATTCCAGTCCAATCAGAGAGTGCTGCAAGCACCTCTACCGGTTTCGAAACTTATTAGTCTCTCATCAGGAGGCACATATGCTGCTCTCCCTGATCCAACCAAAACAAACCCCAGCGTGCAGTCCCGAATTGCAACGAACGAAATGGCATAGATGCCCTAGCGGCAACTGCTAACAAAAGACTAAGTTTTCACTCTAATGGCATACAACATATCCCACCAGAATGAAAACAATGGGAACCTTCTCTGGTTACACCTCCGAGGCTTCTACAATTTGCAAGCCATACGGATGCTGAGACTAAGGAAGATGAGGGAATTCTACAATTTACAATTCACGTCACATCTGCTCAGCGCGGTAAAGTTCCAACGAGACTGGTTCCCTTCATACTCCACACAGAGTAAATGTAAATCAAAAATGAATAACCACTTTCAATTTCGTTGCAAAACGAAAATACAGCCGAACCATATTCCAGTCCAATCAGAGAGTGCTGCAAGCACCTCTACCGGTTTCGAAACTTATTAGTCTCTCATCAGGAGGCACATATGCTGCTCTCCCTGATCCAACCAAAACAAACCCCAGCGTGCAGTCCCGAATTGCAACGAACGAAATGGCATAGATGCCCTAGCGGCAACTGCTAACAAAAGACTAAGTTTTCACTCTAATGGCATACAACATATCCCACCAGAATGAAAACAATGGGAACCTTCTCTGGTTACACCTCCGAGGCTTCTACAATTTGCAAGCCATACGGATGCTGAGACTAAGGAAGATGAGGGAATTCTACAATTTACAATTCACGTCACATCTGCTCAGCGCGGTAAAGTTCCAACGAGACTGGTTCCCTTCATACTCCACACAGAGTAAATGTAAATCAAAAATGAATAACCACTTTCAATTTCGTTGCAAAACGAAAATACAGCCGAACCATATTCCAGTCCAATCAGAGAGTGCTGCAAGCACCTCTACCGGTTTCGAAACTTATTAGTCTCTCATCAGGAGGCACATATGCTGCTCTCCCTGATCCAACCAAAACAAACCCCAGCGTGCAGTCCCGAATTGCAACGAACGAAATGGCATAGATGCCCTAGCGGCAACTGCTAACAAAAGACTAAGTTTTCACTCTAATGGCATACAACATATCCCACCAGAATGAAAACAATGGGAACCTTCTCTGGTTACACCTCCGAGGCTTCTACAATTTGCAAGCCATACGGATGCTGAGACTAAGGAAGATGAGGGA
This sequence comes from Diabrotica virgifera virgifera, assembly GCF_917563875.1. Lineage (NCBI taxonomy): Eukaryota > Metazoa > Arthropoda > Insecta > Coleoptera > Chrysomelidae > Diabrotica > Diabrotica virgifera. The sequence continues at coordinate 244,075,011 of NC_065443.1, read as the reverse complement.
ATTCTACAATTTACAATTCACGTCACATCTGCTCAGCGCGGTAAAGTTCCAACGAGACTGGTTCCCTTCATACTCCACACAGAGTAAATGTAAATCAAAAATGAATAACCACTTTCAATTTCGTTGCAAAACGAAAATACAGCCGAACCATATTCCAGTCCAATCAGAGAGTGCTGCAAGCACCTCTACCGGTTTCGAAACTTATTAGTCTCTCATCAGGAGGCACATATGCTGCTCTCCCTGATCCAACCAAAACAAACCCCAGCGTGCAGTCCCGAATTGCAACGAACGAAATGGCATAGATGCCCTAGCGGCAACTGCTAACAAAAGACTAAGTTTTCACTCTAATGGCATACAACATATCCCACCAGAATGAAAACAATGGGAACCTTCTCTGGTTACACCTCCGAGGCTTCTACAATTTGCAAGCCATACGGATGCTGAGACTAAGGAAGATGAGGGAATTCTACAATTTACAATTCACGTCACATCTGCTCAGCGCGGTAAAGTTCCAACGAGACTGGTTCCCTTCATACTCCACACAGAGTAAATGTAAATCAAAAATGAATAACCACTTTCAATTTCGTTGCAAAACGAAAATACAGCCGAACCATATTCCAGTCCAATCAGAGAGTGCTGCAAGCACCTCTACCGGTTTCGAAACTTATTAGTCTCTCATCAGGAGGCACATATGCTGCTCTCCCTGATCCAACCAAAACAAACCCCAGCGTGCAGTCCCGAATTGCAACGAACGAAATGGCATAGATGCCCTAGCGGCAACTGCTAACAAAAGACTAAGTTTTCACTCTAATGGCATACAACATATCCCACCAGAATGAAAACAATGGGAACCTTCTCTGGTTACACCTCCGAGGCTTCTACAATTTGCAAGCCATACGGATGCTGAGACTAAGGAAGATGAGGGAATTCTACAATTTACAATTCACGTCACATCTGCTCAGCGCGGTAAAGTTCCAACGAGACTGGTTCCCTTCATACTCCACACAGAGTAAATGTAAATCAAAAATGAATAACCACTTTCAATTTCGTTGCAAAACGAAAATACAGCCGAACCATATTCCAGTCCAATCAGAGAGTGCTGCAAGCACCTCTACCGGTTTCGAAACTTATTAGTCTCTCATCAGGAGGCACATATGCTGCTCTCCCTGATCCAACCAAAACAAACCCCAGCGTGCAGTCCCGAATTGCAACGAACGAAATGGCATAGATGCCCTAGCGGCAACTGCTAACAAAAGACTAAGTTTTCACTCTAATGGCATACAACATATCCCACCAGAATGAAAACAATGGGAACCTTCTCTGGTTACACCTCCGAGGCTTCTACAATTTGCAAGCCATACGGATGCTGAGACTAAGGAAGATGAGGGAATTCTACAATTTACAATTCACGTCACATCTGCTCAGCGCGGTAAAGTTCCAACGAGACTGGTTCCCTTCATACTCCACACAGAGTAAATGTAAATCAAAAATGAATAACCACTTTCAATTTCGTTGCAAAACGAAAATACAGCCGAACCATATTCCAGTCCAATCAGAGAGTGCTGCAAGCACCTCTACCGGTTTCGAAACTTATTAGTCTCTCATCAGGAGGCACATATGCTGCTCTCCCTGATCCAACCAAAACAAACCCCAGCGTGCAGTCCCGAATTGCAACGAACGAAATGGCATAGATGCCCTAGCGGCAACTGCTAACAAAAGACTAAGTTTTCACTCTAATGGCATACAACATATCCCACCAGAATGAAAACAATGGGAACCTTCTCTGGTTACACCTCCGAGGCTTCTACAATTTGCAAGCCATACGGATGCTGAGACTAAGGAAGATGAGGGAATTCTACAATTTACAATTCACGTCACATCTGCTCAGCGCGGTAAAGTTCCAACGAGACTGGTTCCCTTCATACTCCACACAGAGTAAATGTAAATCAAAAATGAATAACCACTTTCAATTTCGTTGCAAAACGAAAATACAGCCGAACCATATTCCAGTCCAATCAGAGAGTGCTGCAAGCACCTCTACCGGTTTCGAAACTTATTAGTCTCTCATCAGGAGGCACATATGCTGCTCTCCCTGATCCAACCAAAACAAACCCCAGCGTGCAGTCCCGAATTGCAACGAACGAAATGGCATAGATGCCCTAGCGGCAACTGCTAACAAAAGACTAAGTTTTCACTCTAATGGCATACAACATATCCCACCAGAATGAAAACAATGGGAACCTTCTCTGGTTACACCTCCGAGGCTTCTACAATTTGCAAGCCATACGGATGCTGAGACTAAGGAAGATGAGGGAATTCTACAATTTACAATTCACGTCACATCTGCTCAGCGCGGTAAAGTTCCAACGAGACTGGTTCCCTTCATACTCCACACAGAGTAAATGTAAATCAAAAATGAATAACCACTTTCAATTTCGTTGCAAAACGAAAATACAGCCGAACCATATTCCAGTGGGTACCATATTCGGGACTGCACGCTGGGGTTTGTTTTGGTTGGATCAGGGAGAGCAGCATATGTGCCTCCTGATGAGAGACTAATAAGTTTCGAAACCGGTAGAGGTGCTTGCAGCACTCTCTGATTGGACTGGAATATGGTTCGGCTGTATTTTCGTTTTGCAACGAAATTGAAAGTGGTTATTCATTTTTGATTTACATTTACTCTGTGTGGAGTATGAAGGGAACCAGTCTCGTTGGAACTTTACCGCGCTGAGCAGATGTGACGTGAATTGTAAATTGTAGAATTCCCTCATCTTCCTTAGTCTCAGCATCCGTATGGCTTGCAAATTGTAGAAGCCTCGGAGGTGTAACCAGAGAAGGTTCCCATTGTTTTCATTCTGGTGGGATATGTTGTATGCCATTAGAGTGAAAACTTAGTCTTTTGTTAGCAGTTGCCGCTAGGGCATCTATGCCATTTCGTTCGTTGCAATTCGGGACTGCACGCTGGGGTTTGTTTTGGTTGGATCAGGGAGAGCAGCATATGTGCCTCCTGATGAGAGACTAATAAGTTTCGAAACCGGTAGAGGTGCTTGCAGCACTCTCTGATTGGACTGGAATATGGTTCGGCTGTATTTTCGTTTTGCAACGAAATTGAAAGTGGTTATTCATTTTTGATTTACATTTACTCTGTGTGGAGTATGAAGGGAACCAGTCTCGTTGGAACTTTACCGCGCTGAGCAGATGTGACGTGAATTGTAAATTGTAGAATTCCCTCATCTTCCTTAGTCTCAGCATCCGTATGGCTTGCAAATTGTAGAAGCCTCGGAGGTGTAACCAGAGAAGGTTCCCATTGTTTTCATTCTGGTGGGATATGTTGTATGCCATTAGAGTGAAAACTTAGTCTTTTGTTAGCAGTTGCCGCTAGGGCATCTATGCCATTTCGTTCGTTGCAATTCGGGACTGCACGCTGGGGTTTGTTTTGGTTGGATCAGGGAGAGCAGCATATGTGCCTCCTGATGAGAGACTAATAAGTTTCGAAACCGGTAGAGGTGCTTGCAGCACTCTCTGATTGGACTGGAATATGGTTCGGCTGTATTTTCGTTTTGCAACGAAATTGAAAGTGGTTATTCATTTTTGATTTACATTTACTCTGTGTGGAGTATGAAGGGAACCAGTCTCGTTGGAACTTTACCGCGCTGAGCAGATGTGACGTGAATTGTAAATTGTAGAATTCCCTCATCTTCCTTAGTCTCAGCATCCGTATGGCTTGCAAATTGTAGAAGCCTCGGAGGTGTAACCAGAGAAGGTTCCCATTGTTTTCATTCTGGTGGGATATGTTGTATGCCATTAGAGTGAAAACTTAGTCTTTTGTTAGCAGTTGCCGCTAGGGCATCTATGCCATTTCGTTCGTTGCAATTCGGGACTGCACGCTGGGGTTTGTTTTGGTTGGATCAGGGAGAGCAGCATATGTGCCTCCTGATGAGAGACTAATAAGTTTCGAAACCGGTAGAGGTGCTTGCAGCACTCTCTGATTGGACTGGAATATGGTTCGGCTGTATTTTCGTTTTGCAACGAAATTGAAAGTGGTTATTCATTTTTGATTTACATTTACTCTGTGTGGAGTATGAAGGGAACCAGTCTCGTTGGAACTTTACCGCGCTGAGCAGATGTGACGTGAATTGTAAATTGTAGAATTCCCTCATCTTCCTTAGTCTCAGCATCCGTATGGCTTGCAAATTGTAGAAGCCTCGGAGGTGTAACCAGAGAAGGTTCCCATTGTTTTCATTCTGGTGGGATATGTTGTATGCCATTAGAGTGAAAACTTAGTCTTTTGTTAGCAGTTGCCGCTAGGGCATCTATGCCATTTCGTTCGTTGCAATTCGGGACTGCACGCTGGGGTTTGTTTTGGTTGGATCAGGGAGAGCAGCATATGTGCCTCCTGATGAGAGACTAATAAGTTTCGAAACCGGTAGAGGTGCTTGCAGCACTCTCTGATTGGACTGGAATATGGTTCGGCTGTATTTTCGTTTTGCAACGAAATTGAAAGTGGTTATTCATTTTTGATTTACATTTACTCTGTGTGGAGTATGAAGGGAACCAGTCTCGTTGGAACTTTACCGCGCTGAGCAGATGTGACGTGAATTGTAAATTGTAGAATTCCCTCATCTTCCTTAGTCTCAGCATCCGTATGGCTTGCAAATTGTAGAAGCCTCGGAGGTGTAACCAGAGAAGGTTCCCATTGTTTTCATTCTGGTGGGATATGTTGTATGCCATTAGAGTGAAAACTTAGTCTTTTGTTAGCAGTTGCCGCTAGGGCATCTATGCCATTTCGTTCGTTGCAATTCGGGACTGCACGCTGGGGTTTGTTTTGGTTGGATCAGGGAGAGCAGCATATGTGCCTCCTGATGAGAGACTAATAAGTTTCGAAACCGGTAGAGGTGCTTGCAGCACTCTCTGATTGGACTGGAATATGGTTCGGCTGTATTTTCGTTTTGCAACGAAATTGAAAGTGGTTATTCATTTTTGATTTACATTTACTCTGTGTGGAGTATGAAGGGAACCAGTCTCGTTGGAACTTTACCGCGCTGAGCAGATGTGACGTGAATTGTAAATTGTAGAATTCCCTCATCTTCCTTAGTCTCAGCATCCGTATGGCTTGCAAATTGTAGAAGCCTCGGAGGTGTAACCAGAGAAGGTTCCCATTGTTTTCATTCTGGTGGGATATGTTGTATGCCATTAGAGTGAAAACTTAGTCTTTTGTTAGCAGTTGCCGCTAGGGCATCTATGCCATTTCGTTCGTTGCAATTCGGGACTGCACGCTGGGGTTTGTTTTGGTTGGATCAGGGAGAGCAGCATATGTGCCTCCTGATGAGAGACTAATAAGTTTCGAAACCGGTAGAGGTGCTTGCAGCACTCTCTGATTGGACTGGAATATGGTTCGGCTGTATTTTCGTTTTGCAACGAAATTGAAAGTGGTTATTCATTTTTGATTTACATTTACTCTGTGTGGAGTATGAAGGGAACCAGTCTCGTTGGAACTTTACCGCGCTGAGCAGATGTGACGTGAATTGTAAATTGTAGAATTCCCTCATCTTCCTTAGTCTCAGCATCCGTATGGCTTGCAAATTGTAGAAGCCTCGGAGGTGTAACCAGAGAAGGTTCCCATTGTTTTCATTCTGGTGGGATATGTTGTATGCCATTAGAGTGAAAACTTAGTCTTTTGTTAGCAGTTGCCGCTAGGGCATCTATGCCATTTCGTTCGTTGCAATTCGGGACTGCACGCTGGGGTTTGTTTTGGTTGGATCAGGGAGAGCAGCATATGTGCCTCCTGATGAGAGACTAATAAGTTTCGAAACCGGTAGAGGTGCTTGCAGCACTCTCTGATTGGACTGGAATATGGTTCGGCTGTATTTTCGTTTTGCAACGAAATTGAAAGTGGTTATTCATTTTTGATTTACATTTACTCTGTGTGGAGTATGAAGGGAACCAGTCTCGTTGGAACTTTACCGCGCTGAGCAGATGTGACGTGAATTGTAAATTGTAGAATTCCCTCATCTTCCTTAGTCTCAGCATCCGTATGGCTTGCAAATTGTAGAAGCCTCGGAGGTGTAACCAGAGAAGGTTCCCATTGTTTTCATTCTGGTGGGATATGTTGTATGCCATTAGAGTGAAAACTTAGTCTTTTGTTAGCAGTTGCCGCTAGGGCATCTATGCCATTTCGTTCGTTGCAATTCGGGACTGCACGCTGGGGTTTGTTTTGGTTGGATCAGGGAGAGCAGCATATGTGCCTCCTGATGAGAGACTAATAAGTTTCGAAACCGGTAGAGGTGCTTGCAGCACTCTCTGATTGGACTGGAATATGGTTCGGCTGTATTTTCGTTTTGCAACGAAATTGAAAGTGGTTATTCATTTTTGATTTACATTTACTCTGTGTGGAGTATGAAGGGAACCAGTCTCGTTGGAACTTTACCGCGCTGAGCAGATGTGACGTGAATTGTAAATTGTAGAATTCCCTCATCTTCCTTAGTCTCAGCATCCGTATGGCTTGCAAATTGTAGAAGCCTCGGAGGTGTAACCAGAGAAGGTTCCCATTGTTTTCATTCTGGTGGGATATGTTGTATGCCATTAGAGTGAAAACTTAGTCTTTTGTTAGCAGTTGCCGCTAGGGCATCTATGCCATTTCGTTCGTTGCAATTCGGGACTGCACGCTGGGGTTTGTTTTGGTTGGATCAGGGAGAGCAGCATATGTGCCTCCTGATGAGAGACTAATAAGTTTCGAAACCGGTAGAGGTGCTTGCAGCACTCTCTGATTGGACTGGAATATGGTTCGGCTGTATTTTCGTTTTGCAACGAAATTGAAAGTGGTTATTCATTTTTGATTTACATTTACTCTGTGTGGAGTATGAAGGGAACCAGTCTCGTTGGAACTTTACCGCGCTGAGCAGATGTGACGTGAATTGTAAATTGTAGAATTCCCTCATCTTCCTTAGTCTCAGCATCCGTATGGCTTGCAAATTGTAGAAGCCTCGGAGGTGTAACCAGAGAAGGTTCCCATTGTTTTCATTCTGGTGGGATATGTTGTATGCCATTAGAGTGAAAACTTAGTCTTTTGTTAGCAGTTGCCGCTAGGGCATCTATGCCATTTCGTTCGTTGCAATTCGGGACTGCACGCTGGGGTTTGTTTTGGTTGGATCAGGGAGAGCAGCATATGTGCCTCCTGATGAGAGACTAATAAGTTTCGAAACCGGTAGAGGTGCTTGCAGCACTCTCTGATTGGACTGGAATATGGTTCGGCTGTATTTTCGTTTTGCAACGAAATTGAAAGTGGTTATTCATTTTTGATTTACATTTACTCTGTGTGGAGTATGAAGGGAACCAGTCTCGTTGGAACTTTACCGCGCTGAGCAGATGTGACGTGAATTGTAAATTGTAGAATTCCCTCATCTTCCTTAGTCTCAGCATCCGTATGGCTTGCAAATTGTAGAAGCCTCGGAGGTGTAACCAGAGAAGGTTCCCATTGTTTTCATTCTGGTGGGATATGTTGTATGCCATTAGAGTGAAAACTTAGTCTTTTCCAAAATTTATTACCTCTAATTATTAAAATAAATCAATACTTCTTGAGTTATTAAAGATCAAAGATTTGAATTTTTCGTGAAATAAATGCATGATGTAAAGCGGTTTTTCGTAAATAATTCAAAAACTGTAAGTTTTATCAAAATAGTTATGATTACCAAAATTGAAGATAATAAAAAATAAAAGAGATTTCTTATTCGAGAAACCTTTGAGAATTAATAAAAAGTGAGTTATAGGTGATGGAATGTATATTTTTTTTTCGGCTACTACCCAAATTTATGTATTCAAGCTCAAATAACGGGAAAACGATGCATTTTATAAAATATATTTACTGAACACTTGTCAAAGTACTTAGAAATATGTATCAAATGAGCTCCCGGAAAAGTTGATACCATTAAACATTACGCTACAAACATTTTTCAAAGTTTAGGCTCCAAAAATGTGGAGCTTAATTATTATATTATTTATATAAGTTTTTAAAATTGTTTTAAGACATTTATATAAAATATAGCAAAAATGTATTTGAATATTATGTCAAATGTGCCCATTATTGGACACCCTCAGTTTCTGTACATATTCAGTTTATACAGGGGCGGTTCTAGACCAAAAAAAGTGGGTGGCAAGGGAACACAACCGGTGAATAAACAAGATAACGTGCCTTTTTAACGAAAATTATAGTACAAAAGTACTGTAAAAACAGAAGGAGGGGCAGCTGCCCCCCTGCCACTGGCTAGAACCGCCACTAAGTTTATATCGATAGAAAAAATTCAATTAAATATCGAAATAATATAAAAATAATATTTTAGTAACATACATTTAATTAATAATAATATGTTCTTTTTATCATTCGTAACTTCACGCATGTGCTCTTAAATTGACGCTATTGTATAGGTACTTGCTACTGTCATTTCGGAGTCGGCGTTTGTATTGAATATATATTATACTATACCTATACTCCAAAAATATAACTGTTTTCAACATGGTAACAGAATACACTTGCGTGCTTAAAATAAATTGTACAATTGATACAGAAACTGCTGTGAACTTATTTAGTGAAAAAACATTGAAAACTGCAAAAGAACAATTAAATATTAGAAAAATGTGCAAGGTAAAATACTGTGATATTATTCTACCAGAAGCTGTTGATAATACGAGCGGATACCATCATGCTTGCTACAGATTTTTACATCTGTAAATAAAAAAGTTTAGAAGTTAATCAAAAAATGACATCTTCACCTGTGACTTCTAATAATGCTGGTTAGTAATTTAATATATATTTAATATATATTTTGATGCATCAACTTTACCACCATCTCAATCTGAGCTATATCAACATCTTTTACCAGCACGATACATTAAAAGTATTTAGTTGAACGCCTATAAAAAAAAACGCCAGATCTGGTTATTGAACAAAATGGTTGGGAACTTGCTGAAGATAACACATATAAATTCAAATGTTTTGAAGGGCCTCAAATGCCAGAGATTGTTAGAGATATTATTTTTGAGAATGAAACAGACGATGAGATGGATGATGAGCAAGCTGATGATGACATTCATAATAGCGAAAGTGATGAAAATAATTATGATAGCGATTTTAGTGAATGTGACAGCGAAAGTGAAAAATAAATAGTATTTTCAACGAAAATTTTGATTTCGTTTATAAATTCACAAAGACCGTTCGTTCGTTCTTGCGTCGCCACCCCTGCAATATCTGGAGCTTATGTACCAATGTCATTGTAGTTTTGTCTCCTGAATCCAAATCTGAAAACGGCATTTCGATATCTCAAACCATCTTCGAGATAACCGACCTCAAAGACAAGTTGCATCTCGGGACAGCAATTTATGATTTTTTAGCAATTTTAGATAGCGAGATAATTCTACAATGGAGACACTGTACGTAAAAATGTTAATGAAAGTTTCATATTATTTCAAAAATATATTACTTCATATAAACTGTAAAAGAATTGAAATATCAAATAAATAAATATTACTTATTAATTTTAATGTAAGTAATGTTAAATGGCAGGTTACAAATTTTTGGTGCTGTCTACCCAATGATTTATGTATTATGTATATTATATTGTATAATATACAGTGTGTCTACTTAAGTTGGACACATATATTACGGGACACTTTTTTATTTTTAATTTTACGAAATAAAGTTATAATTCATAAAAAGTTCTGCATCGTCTAAAACCTACGATTCACTCATCAGATAGAAAATTTTATCTATATTATAGGACGTATTTTAAAAAATATGAATTTCGCTCAAGATTAAAGTACCTTTTTTCACACTGTTGTAAATTATTGTTACTACGAAAAATTGTTTGAAATTAAAAACTGTGTTCTAATATATGCAATAGTAGTTTTTATTATAATTAAATAATTAATAATTATTATAATAATGTAACTATTATCTACATTCTTTTAATAAAAAGAAAATATTTATTTTTTTTCTCAAATTAGAGATACCACCAATCATCATTTTCATTTATAACTCTTTTATTATTAATTTTACGAACAAAAATTATTCTTCATAAAAATATCTGCACGGTCTAAAATCCAAGATGCAATCATAAACATAAGATTATATAAAATTGTATCCATTTTAGTCGATGTGTAAAAAATATGAATTTCGCTCAAGAAATTCGCTCAGTAAAGTGCCGTTATAGCTCACAATATTTAAATAGTAGGATATAATTGCACATTAAACATAATTTTTAATTCTAAACAACTTTTCATAATAGCAATTTTCCATATTAGGAATTTAAATACATAAAAACAAAGTTTTCGTTATAATAATGCTCGCATTTTAAACTTGTTATATTTAAATTGTAATAAAACGAACTTGATATTAAATTATAATCCTAACTTCATTCCCAAAATTCCTTTAAAAATTATTCTGTTATTAACCTGTATAAATAATTATGTAAATGTTTACATTACTGAATAGAGAATTGAAGAGCCTTTCAAATGAGCTACCACACGATCCCTATTCTCATTTAAAAAAATCATCGATTACGTCATCACGCCCAGACGGATGACGTCACTAGTATACCATATATGCCACAATATCATAACTTAAAAATAAAAATCGACCTGTTTCGGGATTTTTCCTTAAAGTCGCCGGTTTACGAAATAACGAATTTATTCCTTTCATTTGCACCATACTGTCGGTGGAAAATAGTGTCGAGCACGCTTGATTAGCAATTAAAAAAAATAGGAGTTTTGAATATTGTATTGCAAAAAACTCTTCATGATTTCATCAATCCATGTTTAAAGAATATCTAACTACCTTGGCAACATTCAAATTTTCAGTTTTTCACATAGTTTTTGAGGGTTAAAAATGGCCGATTTCGCAATTTTTCAATTTTTAATCGCTTATATGTCAAAAACTATCATTTTTAGGGAAAAGTTACTAAAGACCTTTTCTGTTTGGAATGCTCCAGAAAACCTAAAAAAACTTTTTCCATGCAAAAAAAATAATTTTAGGAAAAAAACAAAAAAAAAACGTTTAAAAAATTTTTGACCACCTTTTGGTCCTGGCAACATGCAAATTTGTTAAAAGGAGTCCTTTTTGAGTAAGTTTGTGCAAAAAATCTGAATTAGAATATTTTTCCTAGCGGATGCGCAGTGGCTTTCTGGACTAACTTTTTAATAATTCTCAAAGGTTTTTCGAATAATAAATCTGTTTTATTTTTTATTATCTTTAATTTTGGTAATCATAACTATTTTGATAAAACTTACACTTTTTGAATTATTCACGAAAAACCGCTTTACATCATGCATTTATTTCACGAAAAATTCAAATCTTTGATCTTTAATAACTCAAAAAGTATTGATTTATTTTAATAATTAGAAGTAACAAATTTTGCTTAAAATTTGTCCCTCTATCGATTAGTGGGGTTGTTTTTAATAAAATAGTTTTCACCCCCGAGAAGGGGTGGCATCCACCCCCAGGGTAAAAGCGCACGTTGGCACCATATCAGTTTTGTTTCTTGAGTTATGCTCTAACTACTCACCAATTTTCGTGCAAATCAATGGAGGTTTAACAAAATAGAAGGTGAAAACATTTAATGACTGCACCAACTTTCCCCTTTCATCCCTTATTGCTACTCCCTGTATCCACTGAGGTGTCAGCCTGAAAGGGGTCATAATTATCAATATACAATAGACACATTTCACATGCCAAACTCCATATTATTTATGACGATGATTTCTCGCCTCTAGCTCTCCGTCTATTAGTTGGAATGTTATAGGGCAGGGTGTTCGTTGACCTAGTGGCAGACCAAACTTATGTCTTTTTAAATGGAACACCAACACCCTGTATTTTATTTTATATTCGAAATCTCCTTAACTGTCCCATCACAACAATATAAAGGTTTCTTATGTTATACAGGGTATGTACAAAGTTATAACCAATTTTCTATGAAAATCGTAACAAGTTCAACTCCCTATACAAATAAAACTAAGCCCAACAGAATGGTTTATTAATGCCATATTTTTGAGTGATTGTCAAAATTTTCAGAAATGATTTATATTGCTAATTTTCTTTATATTCAATACAGGATGAGTCAAAACGCAAGTACATTATTTTCTCAGTAATTTTAAATAGAACTTCCTGTATTTTATATCACTATCGAAAAATACCGTTACCGTACTTTAATTTTTATATAATATTCCCTATGTCTAAATTTATTAGTTTTCGAGAAATTTTTATTTTTCAGAGCAAATGATTAATGAGGGGTTTAAATCGTTCCAAACTTTAAGTAAGCCATGACTGAATGGTCTAAAAGTGACAATTTACGATTACTGATTATCAATCCAGTAATAAATGTAACAATGTAGCAAATAAAGAAAGAAACATAATTTATTAGTAATAAATTTTGCAAAAAAACACAACCACAATTAAAAATTACTTTTGTATGTAAATGTAAGGAAAAAAGAAAGATAAATAATTTATTAGTTATAAATTTTACAAAAAGCGAACACAAACACAAACACAAAATACTTACAACATTTTGTGAAAACAATTAAAACTACTTTTGTATGTAAATGTAACAATGTAACAAATAAAAAACGAAAAATAGTTTATCAGTAAAAAAATTTCCAAAAAAAACATGAACACAAAATACATTTTTGAAAAAAATAAAAGCTACTTTTAATAAAATATTTTAAATATTTAACTATATAAGGTGTTCAAAATAACCTTCTAACACATTTATGCATGCCTAAAAACGGTCATTGAATGAGTTACTTACACTACAAAGCATTTGTAAGTTAACACTTCGAAATACAGTATTCTATTTTTCATCTCATCCCTTGTTGTTGGAGGCATTTTATAACTTTCATTCTTAACGTAACCCCAAAAAAATCAGTCCAGTTTATTAAATGCTGGTGATTTGGGTGGCCGCGCTACTGGTCCATAAAGAATGAAAATATCTCGAAAACTAATAAATTTAGACACAGGGAATGTAAACAAAATAAAGTACGGTGATAGTACTTTTTAATTCTTATATAAAATACAGGGTATTCCATTTAAAATTACTGACAAAATAATGTACTTGCGTTTTGACTCACCCTGTATTCGATATAAAGAAAATTAGCAATATCAATCATTTTTAAAAATTTTTGACAATAAGTAAAAAATACAGCATCAATAAACCATTGCCGTTGTGCTTATTTTTATTTATACAGGGAGTTGAACTTGTTACGATTTTCATAAAAAATTGGTTATAACTTTGTACATACACTTTGTAACATAACAAACCTTTATATTTTTGTAATCGGACATTTAAGGAGATTTCGAATATAAAATAAAATACAGGGTGTTCCATTTAAAAAGACATAAGTTTGGTCTGCCACTAGGTTATCGAACACCCTGAAACATTCTAACTAATTTTGTAATTTGAATCTCAAAGGTGTCTACAATTTTTGTTATTAAATTTTATAGCTATCTATTACTATAGCGGATCTATTGAGCTTTAGATAATATCAGAATAAACCTGATTGAAGAAATCAACATACTGTACAAAAATACAAATATTACAATCAAAATGCAATATCTAGAAACAAAACCGATAACAACAATAAAAAAAGCTCATTTGTTTGACTACCAAGCCGTATTGAACTCCTGCATACATATTTAAACTTTAAAATACCAAACTATCATGCGACAAAAAGAACAAAAACATTTTTGTTTGCAAAATGTTGTCTCCGTTGTAATAATCTGCGGCATTTAAATCTACAAGCGTCTCATGTGTTTACACAAACTTCAAAATCGACGTATCGAAAAAGCTACCCTTAGCGTTTACAAAGTGTTTGTATAAGCATGCAGACAATACCCTGCACTTTAATGTTTTCTATATAGCAAGGCAGGGAAAATTGTGTTTGTTTCCTGCAACTAAAATCCTTAATTCGCAGCGTACGAGAATACCCTTTCAGGAAATACCTCTTGCGTAAAATAGAGAAAATTTTGAGAAATTCCTTTTAAGAATTTATTCCCAGGGACGTTGTGCCTTTCAATTTAAGGCTTGTTTAAAATTTTCCTTGATATAGCGAAGGTTGTTCTATACATATATAATATAATCTATCTATAACATAATACATTAATTAACTGCTAAGTAGGGATTGTGCATTTATGAAAAATCAAATACTTTAAATAAAATTAAAAGGTTAACACGGTTGGTAATATATTTTTTGTTTTAACTGATATATAAAATAGAAATTAATTTAAGTATTCATTTTTTGCATTTTACTATATTCGAAGTTATTGCAATAAATAGCTTCATATTTATATAGATTGACTAACATACAAAGCACGTATAATCTAAGAGGGTAGTCCGCTCCAAATATTTTTTGACCCGTGTGAGTACTTTCATATGGTATCGATAGACTGCCCCTAATGGTATCGCTAGACTGCCCATAATAATACTACAGTTTTTTGGAAAAAGCTCGAAGAACTTAATTAATTTTTTATTTAAAAAACTCTAACATGAAGTAAAACCACTTCTATATAATAGGTATATTTAATAAAATTTTAAAAATCCCAATGGATCGAATAAAATAGGTTCATTCAGAACGTTTCCGGACCTATCAGTTCATCATCAGTGTATTCAAATATACTTGCCAACTAGCCCCAGAACCAAACAATGATTGTACTTATAATTCAATCTATATTATAGTATTGTAAAATTGGAAAGGCTAAACGCCGATGTTAAAAGAATACCTCCGGGAAGCATCTAAACATTCCGTATATGTATTTGGACCATAGGAGTTTTCTATTGGTTCGTTGCAGCACGCGGTAATATTTTAACCAATAGGCGGCGAGGTTCCAAATGCATATACGGAATGTTAGTCGGTCCCAAATTCATATACGGAATGTTAAATATCGTAGACCGAAAAAGATAAGTTTTTTTAGAGTCTTTTAAAAGGAGATTTATTTTAAAATACTTGTTACTGTATTATTAAATAAAAAAATAAAACAATTATAGTATTTCGAATGTTATTTGGTGCAAAATTCATATACGGTATGCTAAATATTCGTAGAACAAAAAGACGATTTTTATTAAAACCAGTTAAAATGAGACTGGTTTTTAATAGTATATTATGCAACGAACATTTAATGATGGTCATTATGAAGCGAGTATAAAGGATGCGAAACGAGTTTCGTATAGAGTACGAGCGTCATAATCATAATTAAATGCAAGTTGTATACACGATTTTTGTTGTATGATCATTCACAAAAAATATATTCAAATTTATTAATTTTGTTTTAATGCCATCCCCTCTTTGTGAACACACACACACATTAATTTTGTAACGCAAATAAATTAAGTAGTTTGTCAGTCTGACAGTTTCCTTACATATTGAGAACTGTCAAAGCGTATGTATTTGACTCGCCATTGGTTACTGCGCGTGTGCCACCTTTATCGCGAATGTCATATCGCGATTCTATTAGTTAAAAATCTGTATCTTAATGAAAATCTGTATCATAATAAAGTTCATTATGATACAGGTACTGACATCATAATTGGTATATTCGCAAAATTAAATTCCAACAGAGGGCGCTCAAAATTTCAAAGATGGACGACAACTCTAGGAAAACAATTCATTTTGTCATTTGAATTCACAGTTCTAAAACGTTAAATTAAAATCATTTACAGGAGTGTTTTGCCAAAGTAACCACTAAGTTTTGCAGCTAAGACATCTTATAAGGTAAAGACGACTCAAAATTATGTCTAATCTGTTTGCATTCATTAAAATTTGATGCTAACTACTACTGATTTGTTTTTACCTTTTTTTCATAAAAAAATCTGGCCCCCGATAATCACGCAGCGTTCTAAAAATTATTAATCTATCTTAGGATTTCTAATTTTGTTTTTAATTTAATTAATAGGTGCACTACAGTTTATTTTACACCAACAGATAACAATTTTTAATTAAATAAAAACTGGAAACTTGGAAACTAAGTAGGTGAATTTATTTTATAATAATTGTGTTCTGGAAATTACGAAGTGGTCGGGATATTTTGCATAACAATGTACATTCTATGCACAGAATATATACTACATTTTATTCATTTATTTAATTTTGCAGTCGCTTAAACATTAAAAAATACTACGTTTAATACAAACGTTAAATTAACAAAATGTGTGATTTGGCATTGGTTAATTTAGGTCATTACGTAGAGTATAATAGGAATGAATACTGAGGAACACTGCAATAGTTTTTTAAGTCGAAATTATTGTTAATTACAACATAAACTGACCGCAAATATGTACACAAATTAATGGCAAAGTCAATGTTTTCCTTGAGTTGATGCTTTTCAAATTCGCCACCAGGCGTCGCCCACTTTGTGGTTCCTCGCCAATAGGGCTTTTCATCTATTGTCATTTGTTTCGAGCTTCTGTCATGTGTCACATAATATTAATATATCTACGTCATACGTTTTTGTTTTGTATTATTGTATATACCAATAACGTATGTCGTACATATATTAATATTATGTGACACATGACAGAAGCTCGAAACAAATGACTGTGAACGAAACACCTGCAAGTCATTAAAAATTCTGAGAAAGCGAAACCTTAGGCAAATAAAGAAATATGTCTCTCAAATCTATACCATCCCATTTATGAATTTCGCGGCAAATAGGTACCTAATCATTGTTTTATTTTTCTTTAATAATACATTAATGAAATAGGTATTCTAAAATCAGTCTCCTTTAACTGATTAATAAAAAGAAAGTCCCATTTTTTGGCCTACGAATAACTAACATTCCGCATATGAATTTCGCACCAAATAACATTCGAAATACTATAATTGTTTTATTTTTATTTAATAATACAGTAACAAGTATTTTAAAATCAATCTCCTTTTAAAAGACTTTAAAAAACTTATCTTTTTCGGTGTACGATATTTAACATTCCGTACATGAATTTGGGACCGACTAACATTCCGTATATGCATCTGGAACCTCGCCGCCTATTGGTTAAAATATTACCGCGTGCTGCAACGAACCAATAGAAAACTCCTATGGTCCAAATACATATACGGAATGTTTAGGTGCCTCCGGGAACATGGTGAAACTCTAAACGAGAACCCTAACCAACTATCTTGGGCCAACGAGGTTCCCGTTTAGAGTTTCACCATGTTCCCGGAGGTATTCTTTTAACATCGGCGTTTAGCCTTTCCAATCTTACAATACTATACAGTCGGAAAAGTGAAAGAATACCCGTGAACGATCACATTAATCGCATATTTTGTATTTGCCGTTTTTATTCATGTGATCGGTCATGGGTATTCTTTCATTTTTCCGACTGTAATGTAGATTGAATTATAAGTACAACCATTGTTTGGTTCTGGGGCTAATTAGCAAGTATATTTGAATTCACTGATGATGGACTGATAGATCCGAAAACGTTCTGAATGAACCTATTTTATTCAATCCATTGGGATTTTTAAAATTTTATTTAATATACCTATTACATACAAGCGGTTTTACTTCATGTTAGAGTTTTTTAACTATATGGTATACAGCCAACCCAGAGAACTACCCCTTTTAATGTTTTATTTCTCCACATCATATTAGTCGTTGTAATAGTCGAATTACCAGGGAAAGTTTCTTTAAGACTTAATTTTTAAGATGTATATTAAAAAAAATCAAAGTTTTATTAAAGGGCCTAGCCGGGTAAGATGGTGAAAAGTGCCCCCAACTCAATTTAAATTCCATATAGGTCACTTTTTAGCACATATAGAGGAACTCACTTTCTGAAATTTTTAGCACCCTAGGTGGTCACGTGACCCCCCTAGAGCCTAATTAGGCTTTTTATGTTTTTATTTTTTATCTCAGCCGCGTCAAGAGCTAGCCAAAAACTTTATTTAAAAAAGTTGTAAGTTTCAAAAAGATCTATATGAAAATTTTTTTTAAAATTTTTTGGCGGGAAATTCGAATTTTTAGAACAATTTTAAACTTTTAAGTAACTCTGAAAAAAAAACTAAGACACTCATTTTTACGAAAATCAATCATAATGTGTATTTTTGCACAATCTTTCACCCTGAATTTTTTCAAATTTTTAAAATTGGTGAAACGTACCTTTAGAAATAAAAAACCGCATTTTTTCGGTTTTTTTTTCGTTTTTTGATACAATCTTATACATATTTTTCAAAAAAGGTAAAATCGTCACTAGAATAGGTAAAAAAATTAAAAATAATTGGGATTTGCTTAATAAAATTTTTTTGTAACGCCATCCATTTTCAAGATACAGGGCGTTGAAGAAAACAAAATTTTACACATTTTTTACGATTTTGCCGAAACTACTGGCAACATTGTAATACAATTTGGCAGGTTTTAAGAGGTAGTTATTGTGCATTTTTTGACATACAATTAAGAATTTTATATTCATCATTGGCGCGCATAAGGGTAATGGTCTGAACTTTTTAAAGAAAAAAAGATGGTACGCCACTGACATATTTCAAATTAACAATCATTTTTTAATTCCTCGTTCCATTTGTGACAGAAAATCTATCTTCAATTTTTTCATACAACGCGCCGTTTTGTTGCAAAAAATAAAATACCATAACGCTTCCAAAGTATTCGAATTAATTTTTATAATGGATGTACGAGTTTATGTATGTAGATGTAGAAACTATACTAGAAGTTCCAATGCTTTGTAAGGATTAAGATTCTTATTTTTTGAATAAAAATGGCGCGTCGTATGAAAAAATAAGAAGATAGATTTTTTGTCAGAAATTGAACGAGGAATTCAAAAACGATTGTTTATTTGAAATATGTCAGTGGCGTACTATCTTTATTCTTTAAAAAGTTCAGACCATTACCCCTATGCGCGCCAATGATGAATATCAAATCCTTAATTGTATGTCAAAACATGCACAATAACTACCTCTTAAAACCCGCCAAGTTTTATTACAATGTTGCCAGTAGTTTCAGCAAAATCGTAAAAAATGTGTAAAATTTTGTTTTCTTCAACGCCCTGTATCTTGAAAATGGATGGCGTTACAAAAAAATTTTATAGAACAAACCCCAATTATTTTTCAGTATTTTACCTATTCTAGTAACGGTGTTACCTTTTCTGAAAAATGTATAAAATTGTATCAAAAAACGAAAAAAAAAACCGAAAAAATGCGGTTTTTTATTTTTAAAGATACGTTTCACCAATTTAAAAATCTGAAAAAATTCAGGATGAAATATTGTGCAAAAATACACGTTATAATTGATTTTCGTAAAAACGAGTGTCTTAGTTTTTTTTTCAGAGTTATTTAAAAGTTTAAAATTGTTCTAAAAATTCGAATTTCCCGCCAAAAAATAAAAAAAAAAATTTTTCATATGGATCTTTTTGAAACTTACAACTTTTTTTAATAAAGTTTTTGGCTAGCTCTTGATGCGGCTGAGATAAAAAATAAAAACCTAAAAAGCCTAATTAGGCTCTAGGGGGGTCACGTGACCACCTAGGGGGCTAAAAATTTCAGAAAGTGAGTTCCTCTAGATGTGCTAAAAAGTGGCCTATATGGAATTAAATCGAGTTGGGGGCACTTTTCACCATCTTACCCGGCTAGGCCCTTCTTTTAAAAAAACAGTTTAAAAAAGTGCTGATTTTTAGCTTATAAATATTTATAATAACTTTGACCTTTTATGTCACATGCTTGTAAGTACGCTCAATGAAAAGCTGGTGAAAAAACACTCTTTACATTACAAAAATCGAACCTCTTATTTCCAATGGGAAAGAAGATAGGATTGTTTCTTTAAAACGATATTTCCGCTATTTATTAATTAACATTTAGAGCTTAAAAATGGAACGGATTCCAAAAAAAGATCTACACTTTATGATCCAACTTATAGATATCATGTACATTGAAGGAGTAAATAGTTATAACCTATTAAAATGATGGTACTCGTAAAATACCGCCACGGAAAAGTAGAGGGGAGAAATGTCATCCTCAGTATTATGTCGGCTTTTTCTTATTATTGGTCATAGAAGTTTCTGTTTATTTTGGGAAAGTGTATTGTTCCTACAGCTTTTGAGCTGGCCAAAATGTTGAACTTTTTTTAATCAAACTTAAAAATGAGGTCTCAACGGATCGACTGCGATTTACAAAATACCTGTAAAGAAATTGTTTGTAATTGTTTGGACAAGAAGAGTTGTTTAAATATTTGCTCTCCGAAATAAACAAATTGAATAATTTATAAACGATCTGTTTGAAATTTAGCACACTTCAATAACTAATTAACTGCTATAATTTTTGGTGGTTATATTACGTATTATTATACAAAAAAATAAAGTGATTAGTATTTATAAGTTACTGCAAAAATTAGGGTTTTTTGCAATTATCTCGGCCAACTGTTTATTTATTCAACTTTAAAAGCCAAAGAAAAATTTATGATCTACAACATTTATTTAAACCATTTTTCTGTTAAATGTACAAGAAACGTTTTAAAGGGCAAAATATTTTTTTTTACTTTTTACGATTATTTAATAAAAAAACCAAAAAAAGATAAGCCGTACGTCTTCACGGAATTGTCATCCGCTCATTCTTACATACATTTTAGAACCTTTAGGTACCTGTATAACGGCCGGTTTCACAATCTGTGGTTAACCCTAGCGGTCAACTAACCTTTACCCACAGTCTAACTGACAGTTGCTGTTTCACAACCACAGATTCAATCATGGTTAGTTGACCGTAAGTTTTGTTTTATTTTTCTTATGTTGGTAGGAAATTATGGACAATAATCACCAGAAATAACATTTTTATGGAAGAATTATCAAATCAGCTGATCAGTCAGATGAGTTTCGATTGATTTTTATTAGGATAAATTCAATAAATTGTTATATTTCTGTATGACTATTAATTTGTTGTATATATTTTTTAAGGATTTTATATTTAGTTGTGGAGTTTATTTTGCAGATTAAGGAAAAATAAATGTGTGTATATGTGTGGTTAGGATATTCAGTCAGACTTGTAGTTGATTTGCATAATCATATTTTTGATGTTGATTCTTGCTACCTTGCTTTAAAAATTTATATATTTTAACATACCTCCTATGGGATTAACAAAATTTGATACATGATGGTTGCATCTTAGATTTTGGACCATAAAAATTACTATGCAAAACTTTTTTGAAGTATCTTTTTTTCGTAAAATTAATATTAAAAATGCTTCCCATACGTGGCCAACTAAAGTACACACACTGTATATTACATGCACATTATACATTTTAAGTTTTGTTTAAGAATAATATTTGTTTTGAGGTCTTTCGCCAATATTGTTAAAATTAAATTGTTAATATAAAAACATGTAGCAAGCAAGAGACTATAGTATGTATGAATAATTACCCCAGGAAGCAAATCATTTAAAAATTGAACAATTATTGGCCGCTGAAATGCTAAACGCATTTAAGTACATCATATAAATTCATATCTGTAATTAATAATTTACGTGTATACACTCTGTCCTGTCAATAAAACGAAATTAGGTTAGGATAACCTCTGGTTAAGAGCTTAACCATCACTCCAAGCTCTGGTTAAAAATTCTGTCGGTTAACCACAACTTCGCCGTTGACCTGATATTGTGAAACATATATTTCGGGGTAACTTCTGGTTATCTCTTAACCACAAGTTAACTTCGACTTGTGAAACCGGCCGTAAGATCTTTTCAGCTTTGTCCTTCCCTGATTCGCTATTGTTATTCGACAGTTCAGTTTTAAATGGTGACTGTCAAAGAGAAATGGTATATGCTACCCCTAAAATATTGCAGTCTTTAATTTTTTTGGAAAGCCGTCGAATAACTCAATTTATTATTGAATTATCTGCAAGATCATAAATATGTCGTCGCCCCAAAGCAACAGTAGGATATGTAAAACAATTAAATGTAGTTTCGAGAAAAACGCAACTGAAAATTTTACGAAACTTCAGTAATTAATAACTTTTTTATATTTGAATGGATTTACATGGAATTTTGTTTGAGTAGGTACCTAACTTTACAAGCGTCACAAAACAATTTATATTAATTCAGAAAAAAATGAAAAATAATTGGAAAAAAAGTTAGTTGTCCTACTGTCGCCCTCAAAGATAATCTGTTTTTTAACGATATCCGGAAATTTCTGTTATGTAAACTTATATTGCACTAAAGTTTTGTTTAAAATTTTACACATTTCAATACAAAAAACAAAAAAATTTTGTTGTTCAAACATGTTATTACATAAATTATATCATGAACATACTTGTTTTCCAAAAATTTAAAAATTTGACAAGATAATAAACAAAATAAAATGAAAAAATCATCAGAATCAGTTTTAGTAATAGCGGATGCTGAAAGTTGTGAAAGTAAAAACTTATGGCATCTTCTTAAATCAGCCAGAAATTTCTAAATCAGCCCGAAATTTCTAAAGGAGAATTTATTATGAATTTAACTTACTTACCTTTTTCCTGTGCTTGATAAATTCCAGATAACAACTCAGAGCAGCATTAATTTTTATTCGCTAAATACACTAAATACTGACTTCTTCTACATACACATAATTTTTACAATTTAAATTGGCTGAATTATTCATTTTCACTACTCTTAACATACACCTTTTAACATCAATGTAATAGAACTATTGTTTAAATTACTGAAGATAAAATTGTGACCGAAAGCTGGATGATATAAACTCATAGCTCAGACATAATCGCAACTCAGCAATAACTACATGGTAACAGTAGGACATGTGCGTAAGATAACTTAGTGTTGCATTAATATTTATGACCAAAATGGGTAAACGACAAAATATTGGTATGATATGTACGTTGTCTTAGTGTTGCATTATAGAATTTGGGCTAAAAGGAATTAAGCTACACAAGGATATGTAATATTATGAAAAAAGTTTTTCACTTTTTATACAGCGTGTCTACTTAAGTTGGAAACATATGGGAAACTTTTTTAGTATTAATTTTACGAAAAAAATTTATTCTTTATAAAAAGTTCTGCATGCCCCAAAACCTAAGATTCAATCATCAGATATCAAATTTTCTCAATATTATACGAGGTATGTCAAAAAATATGAATTTCGGTCAAGGGTAAAGTACCTTTATTTCTCTCAATATCGAAAATTCTTATGATAAAAAGTTGTTTGGAATTAAAAACTAAGATCAAATATGCAATTACATACTTCTAATTGAATTTTTTTTTTCAAATTTATGGATACCCAACGTCGTTTTTAATTATTACAAATATGATAACTCGTTTATTATTCATTTTACGAAAAAAAGTTATTCTTCATAAAAAGCTTTGCATGGTCTAAAATCTAAGACACAACCATGATATATCAACTTTTATTAATTTTATACGAGGTGTGTCAAAAAATATGAAATTCGCTCATTATTATAGTACCTTTATATTTCACAATATTTCAAGTAGAAGGATGTTATTGCATACTAAAACATAGTTTTTAATTCTAAACAACTTTTTTAATAACCGTTTTCAATATTGTGAAAAATAAAGGTACTTTACTCTTGAGTGGAATTCATATTTTTTGACATACCTCGTATAATATTGACAAAATTTGATATCTGATGATTGAATCTTAGGTTTTAGAGCATGCAGAACTTTTTATAAAGAATAACTTTTTTTCATAAAATGCATAACAAAAAAGTTTCCCATATGTTTCCAACTTAAGTAGACACGCTGTATATCTTAGTGTTACACTCAAAAGAAGGGTTTATTTCGAATCATTTGACATGGATATCACAAAAGTCTTTTTTTTACATATCCTACTGTTGCTTTGAGGCGACGATGTATACACTATCAATCTATCATTCCTTCTACTATTTTCAAATAAATAATGATTTTTACACACAAACTTTAAAAGCATTAAATAAATGTCTGATGGAATCAACAGTATAGAATAATTAATCTTTACCATGCAAAAAAATAAAGTTTTGTTCCATTTTTGTATATTTTAATCACAAAAAGAGAATACAGTATATGGTTACATATACTGTATAGAGTTTACAGAAAACTAACTCATGCCAACAGATATTTAAATTACCGGTCCAAGCACAACATAAACAATGAAAAGGGAATTATAATAGTTATTTATGATATAAGTGTTAAAAGTACACGTTTAAGGCACGCATGTGAAACATTGCAGAATGAGCGAAGCATTCCATTTTTATATTTTTTTGACATTACATCAAAATTGTCTATACGGTCAATATGAACTGCAGTGCCTTAAAAATATTTTAAAGCGCTAATGCCTTAAAGTAGCATTTTTAACGCTCGTATGGAGTGCTAAAAATTGCATTTTTAACACGGTTGTAGAAAAAATAATTTATGATACAGTCCAAAACACCTGCTCCAATGAAAATTCAGTTCAGAAAAAAGAAAACCTGTTAACAAAGGTTTTAACGCAAAAGTATTACCCATTCTCATTTATAAACAACGAATTTCACACGATTGAAGAAAAAAAATAACAAAACAACACAATCAATCCAGAAACGCTTACAACCAAGAATTTAGAGATGACAACAATACCATATATTTAATCGGAAAAATTAAAAAATATAGGAAAGAGTTATAATATTCAAAACAATCAATATACTGAGGTTTCTCTTGTCATAACGTGAACTCACATGAATTGCCAAGAAACTTAAAACATCTTATCTTGTACACATATTTGGACACAACAGGTATAACTTCCTTCAAACATTTTTTCAGGATTTTTTCCTCAGAACATTTATTAAACATGAACATAAAACTTTTTGCACAATAATATCTAACTCTTAGAGAATACAAAAAATATATCTTTTTTTATTTATGAATGTACACTAATATTGTAGAGGGCGCCAAAGTCGTGGCCTCGAAAAAAAGGATTTCCGATGGCGGACAGTTAATCTCGGGATTGGGGTCTCTGATACAAAAAAATCGTTCGGCAATTGAAAAAGGAAGGTCTCCTGCGTGACAATTTACCACCGTTAGTGAAAAATTCCGTAAAAAAAAGATATTACGGAAATTTGAAAAATTTTTGTGAAAAAATTGCCCGTTTTTCTTTAGTTTTTCATGGTTAAAAAATATTTATTTTTTATTTTTTGATCAAATTGTGGTAAATTGTCACGTAAGAAACCTTTCTTTTTCAAATGCAGTACGATTTTTTTGTTGTAGATATCCCAATCCTGAGATTAACTGTCTGCCATCATTTTTCGAGGTCTCGACTTTTGCGCCCCCTACAATATTAGTGTACGAGCATAAATGAAAAAAGATATATTTTTTATACTCCCCAAGAGTTAGTTATTAGTATCTAAAAAGCTTTATGTTCGTTTTTAATAAAGGTGCTGAGAAAAAAATTCTTGAAAAAATAATTATTTTTGGTCTTCTAAAGTGTACTAGTACCTTGAAGCAGTCCTCATTTATAATGAAGAAAACCCATCAGCATAATATCAGTAAGAATTGATGAAGAAGAAAAAATGTGAAATGAAGAAAACCCATCAGTTCTCGTTTCCAATACTAAATGAAGATGTCAGAGACAAGGATATACTTAAATATCACGTTAATGCACTATATAGTTCCAAATTTAATGTGTCATACATTGTATTATTAGATTTCACAATAACATACTGAAATATCTACCTAGTACGGCCCTGCAAGTAAACTCTTGTGATATGCAAAATTCAAGACTGGCTCAAACTGTTCGATCAGTCAATATCCTCGCTGTGTATATTCCACTATTGATGTTGGAATAACGCTGGATGTGGATCTCGCTGCATTTCCATTTTTATTCTTTTGGGTGTCGATTTAAAAGTCGTGTAGCTTTTATGGTGTTATAAAGTTTTTCACCATTCATCATCCATCATCATTAGATATAAAACTACACGTCAGAAGCTAGAAAATCCCCAATGGCCTTTTATTGGCAGACGTTAATTGCAATTTTACGCAGTAATAGAGCTTTGGCGGGATTTTAAAGGATTTTAGAGCATGGCTTTTCTCCTTTGAGATTTAAGAAAAATGCTTTTGGTAAAATTCAAAACATACTAACCTTTTGCTTTATAAATAAAAAAGTCTAACATAACCTATTCAATCTACTGGATTTATCTATTTGATCAGCTAAAAACAATCATATTTAGATTAGGCATTCATGATTTTTTCTTCAAGCTCCTCTATATTTAGGTTATTTGCACCCACCTTGCTTTAGCTTGTTGCTTTATGTTATTTAATCATAAGTATACATTTTTCAGATATTGCAGTTTTCTAACTTTAATTATATTTTTTTATATAACCCCTAATGGATTCTGCAATCTGCCGGAAGGGCAATAAGCGTTTGCTTTGACAAATGTGATATTGACATGTAGAGTATCACTCCAGTGAGTGATCTCCTTTAAATAACTAGCTAAATTTAAATTTAGTGTTTTTTTGACAATGAGAGTACTTATTGGTGTCTATATGTCCTTAGAAGCTGAAACTTATCTGAGTCCTTTAGACAGGTCGGCAGGCAGGAGGCGTCCAAGTCTACGCACTTCGTTGACATCGGGCACGTTTAGGCGGTTGACCAACACGTTAGGGTGCACTGACACTCTTTCACTGTAACGAACACTGAACTGGTACATCACTGCCTTAATGGATTCCAACTTGACGTCGTGTAGAATGACCCTGTTGTGGATGTTAATTATATCTAAAACCTCTGTTTCTTCTCCCATTCTTGTCAACACCTCGACATTCGTGACTCTATCCACACAACTTATTCTTACTATTCTTCTGTAGCTTCTCGAAGGCTTCTAATATATCCTAAACATCTTTCTTTAATGTCCAATCCTCCAAACCATAAAATAATACGGAGAACACGTAGCAGAAGTCTTATGCTTAAAGAAATTTTAATATCCCTTTATTTATTATCTACCAATAAATAACTACTTCACCACTTCATAAATCACAATAAAACCAAACCAAATATAATATCTTGAAGTAACATTATAAAACCTATGATTAAGCAATAAGTAGTATTAGAAAAGATCTACACACACCCAAACTATTATGGAATCATCTGATATTTCTTACTATTTCGTGCGAATTTAAAAAAACAAATACACGAAGTCAAACAATATTTATTTTAAAACAATTTAATAACAAATACATAACAACTAAATAACACAATAAAGTATTTAACAAAAAAATTGAAAGTAGTTGTTTGAAAGTTAATAGCATACAAAATTTCAATGTAAAATGAATATTGTTTAAATTGTTTTTATTTATTTTTTTTTGTATTTTGTGGACTCACTTCTAGTCCTTATGCAAGCGTCAGTTTGCGTGTAGTCGGAGAGATAGAAGCGGATTTTGTGCGTGATAAGTAATATGGAAAAACTATACGGGGATATGTTGAATTATTTGCGTACATGACTTTCACCAACGGCCGGAAACCAGAGTGGGGGCCGAGGGTAGTTATAAGGGGTCAAATTCGCGGTTTTTATTATTTTTTTTTGTGAGGCTCATGATCGAAATAGTGCACCAAAATTTGGGAATAAGTAGCTCATGATGTAACTAAGTAAAATCTCCATGGGTGGAACGCTGCCATGGCCGATAAAGGGGTGGGGGTAGGTGTGAATATAAAATATATAAGGGGTTTTTTGCGACGTGCTAGATTGAGATAGTGCACCAAAATTTGGGAATAAGTAGACCATGACTTAGCTAAGTAAAATCCCCAGAGCCAGAAACCAGAGTTGGGGATGAGGGTAGTTTTAAGGGGTCAAAGTCGCAGTTTGTATTATTTTTTTTGTGACACGGCACAACATTTGTCCCCCACGCAGCGTTTTGCCCCTGGAGATTTTACTTAGTAATGTAATGATCTACTTATTCCCAAATTTTGGTGCACTATCTCGATCACGAACGGCAAAAAACCCCCATATATTTTTATACTCACTCCTGCCTACCACCCCTTTGTACCCCAAGCAGCGTTCCGCCCCTGGAGATTTTACTTAGTTACCTCATGACCTACTTACTTACAAATTTTGGTGCACTATCTCCATCATGAGCGCCACAAAGAAAATAATAAAAACCGCGAATTTTACCCCTTATAACTACCCTCGTCCGCCACTCTGGTTTCCGGCTCTGGGGATATTAGTTAGCTATGTCATGGTCTACTTATTCCCAAATTTTGGTGCACTATCTCAATCACGAACGTCGCAAAAAACCCCTTACATTTTTTTATATTCACCCCTGCCCCACCCCTTTGTCGGTTACGCAGCGTTCCACTCCTGGAGATTTTACTTACTTACGTCATGACCTACTCATTCCCAAATTTTGGTACCCTATCTCGATCATGAGCATCACAAAAAAAATAATAAAAATGGGGAATTTGAACCCTTATAACTACCTTCCTCCCCCACTCTAGTTTCCGGCTCTAGGGATTTTACTTACTTATGTCATGGTCTACTTATACCCAAAATTTGGTGCACTATCTCAATCACGAACGTCGCAAAAAGAACCTTTTATTTTTTATATTCACCCCTACCCCGACCCCTTTGTCGGCCAAGCAGTGTTGCGCCCCAAGCAGAGATTTTACTTAGGTACGTCATGACCTACTTATTCCCAAATTTTGGTGCACTATCTCAATCATGAGCTTCATAAAAAAAATAATAAAAACCGCGATTTTTACCCCTTATAACTACCCTCGGCCCCCACTCTGGTTTCCGGCCGTTGGTGAAAGTCATGTACACAACTAATTCAACATATCCACGTATAGTTTTTCCATATTACTTATCACGCACAAAATCCGCTCCCAGCTATTAAACTAGTGGGCACGCTCCTAATCAAATTATCAATGTTGTGGTATCCATCCTTTAAGAGCAGCTTGTACTAGCCGTGCGGTATTTTGTGGATTATCCCGGCGAGCTCTAATTTTTCTTTTAAGCATATCTCATAAATACTCTATAGGATTAAGCTCGGGTGAGCAAGCAGGCCACTCCAAACAAGAGACACATTCTACTTCAATGATGTCTGTAGTCACTCTAATGGTATGTAGAGGTCCATTATCATGCAATAAAATTAAATTTTCTCCTGTTGCACCTCTCCAGAGCCTGACTACAGGTTATCAACATACCTGTGAGCAGTTAAAGTTGATTGGACGAAAATTAAAGGAGTTTTTTTTACGGATCACAATTCCTCTCCAGAACATTATTCTTCCTCTTATATATTTGTGAACAGATCTGACAGTTTTCATTCTTGCTTGTCTTCCTCGACCTCTAAGTACACGATTTCATGGGTCATCTGATTTTACACAAATCCTGACTTTTTTGAAAATAGCACATTTTGTTCCAGTTTTGATGGTGAAGACACCAATTTAGGCGATCAATATTGTGCTGCCTGAATAACTCGGGAACCCATAACTGTCTCCTGCTGTATACTTCTTGCTACGAACTCTTCTTCTTATCGTTTCAACTGAAACAGTTACACCTGTAGCTTCCAAAAGCTGCCTTTGGAGCTGCAGGTGAGAAATGGTTGGGTGTCTTCCAACTGATTGGAAAATTAAACGATCTATGAGAGCCGTTATTACTTTTGGCGACTTTCCCTTGCTTTATTTTTGAGCTTTCCTAGTTCCTGTTACCTAGCATAAGTTTTGGACAAAACGCCCTGTATTACGCCTAGCTCTGCAGCTATGTCCCTCTGAGAACATTACTTTCTCCACAAGACCAATAATCTTTCCTCGTTTTAAGTTCTATAACCCCAAATCAGGCATATTTTCGTTTTTGGACGCAAAAGCTAGTTTATTTATTTTCGTTCAATTTGTAACTCAAGCAAATAACCTATACCGTACCGAGCTGTACTATCCGATTGTCTTATATATTTGTTTATTTTCAATAAAAACCTTTGTTCTTCGCAACAACAACAATTTTGTTCAAAAGAAATAAATATTACTTTAATATACATGGTTTTTCCATATAAGTTGGTATGTGTATTAGAATACAATTAAGTGCTATAATATTCTATAAATCTAAAGAAGCCGGAAGTAAATTTACAGGTAATTTTTCATTAAAATTTTTTTAATAAATTTCATGCTTACAACCGAATATTTTCTTAACGAATAATCAAACTTTCATCTTTTTTCTTTATACTTCATTTAATTTTATCATTAAAATCTTTACAAAGAAAGCCTTGTCATCTTTACGGATTATATTCTGACACCCTTGAATGTGGGAGAGTAGATTTATATTGACGAGCTTTTTCTTTTTGAAGTACTTTTTACTACGATCTTAATTTACAGCCCACTCCTAATGAATTTAACCATTCAAAAGATCTTTCAGAACTCCGATAAAAATGACAATTTTCAGGGCTTTTATGCTCGACCTCGGGATTTTAGAGCTGTTTATTTTAAAAAATATTCTATAAAAAATGTTCGCATTTATATACGCATATAATATGCGTATGTAAAATAAGTAAAATAAAAAAAAAATAGAATAATATGATTGAAGCAATTTTTTTATTTATAGATAGATTACAGCTAATTTACAATTTACTCAGTAGTACAAGTGTATTTAGTACATGAATGAGTGATGTGTGGCTTGTAGTGGGTACCGTCCGCATCTAAACATTCCGTATATGTATTTGGACCATAGGAGTTTTCTATTGGTCCGTTGCAGCACGCGGTAATATTTTAACCAATAGGCGGCGAGGTTCCAGATGCATATACGGAATGTTAGTCGGTCCCAAATTCATATACGGAATGTTAAATATCGTACACCGAAAAAGATAAGTTTTTTTAGAGTCTTCTAAAAGGAGATTGATTTTAAAATACTTGTTACTGTATTATTAAATAAAAATAAAACAATTATAGTATTTCGAATGTTATTTGGTGCGAAATTCATATGCGGAATGTTAATTATGCGTAAACCAAAAATGGGACTTTTTATTACTCAGTTAAAGGAGACTGATTTTAGAATACTTATTTTATTGATGTATTATTAAAGAAAAATAAACAATGATTAGGTACCTATTTGGTGCGAAATTCATAAATGGGATGGTATAGATTTGAGAGACATATTTCTTTATTTGACTAAGATTTCGCTTTCTCAGATTTTTTAATGACTTGCACGTGTTGTTAAGTAGTTTAGATCTGTTTCATCTATTCAATTCAATTCTGTTGAAGTTAGGGCTGTGTGCTATCAGACGAAAATAAATGTTAACTTGGTTATAACGTTTGCGGCTGTGTTTTAAATATTATTTATTCTGGTTTATATATTTATTTTGGTCTACGAATAATTAACATCCCGCATATGAATTTCGCACCAAATAACATTCGAAATACTATAATTGTTTTATTTTTATTTAATAATACAGTAACAAGTATTTTAAAATCAATCTCCTTTTAAAAGACTCCAAAAAAACTTATCTTTTTAGGTGTACGATATTTAACATTCCGTATATGAATTTGGGACCGACTAACATTCCGTATATGCATCTGGAACCTCGCCGCCTATTGGTTAAAATATTACCGCGTGCTGCAACGAACCAGTAGAAAACTCCTATGGTCCAAATACATATACGGAATGTTTAGATGCGTACCGTCCATTAACAGTTCTCCAAGTCTTCACCTAATCCCCAAGGTCTTGGGGCTAGACTCTGTTTAGACGTCTAGTAGGTAGTGGTGGTTGGTATGTAGACAAGGACGGATCTGTTTTGAGGTGGATGTGAGGGGTGGCATTCGGAATTTTGCAGATAAAGTTAAGTGACAACTTCAATAATTATAATAATTGACTTATGGTCCTTCTCAAATATGCCCGGAACATTAATAAAAAAATTACAATATTTAAGAATTGTTAAGAACATCGATTTTTTTCTAGTTTCATTGCTTATAACTTTAAAATGATTAATTTTGGAACAAAGTCGTAGCGAAATAAAATAAAGATAATTATATTTTGTATGATATACGACTGGTTAAAAATGTCTTAAATTATTACCCTTTCTGCAAAATACCAATAAATTCAAAATAAGGGGTCAAAAAGCCTGTTTTTATTCAATGTTTTCAACCACTTTGGTTGCACTTAAAACCTTCGTCATTCGGTTAGAAAATTATTACAACATATTTAAACGGTCCACCAAATTTCATTAAAATCGACTTAATAGATTTTATACAATAATTTTGCAATCTAATTTTTTTTAAATTCAAATTTTTTAAAAGCTTTCTGAACAAAATGTAGACCATTTAGAAATTTTTTTACATATAAAGAGGCGCTCTACCTATCTAATACACTTTATAGACTAAAAATCGACTTATTAAAGAGGCCTCAGCACTGGTTTAAAGTTATAATCAATTTTTTGGCTTATAAATAAATACAGTGAGGACGTTTGAGTTGGAAATAAATTCATTTTCTCGAGAATGAGCTACTCTGGAGATTAATCCCGAAACAAGTCGATGTATATTTTTAAATTATAATTTTTTGGCATATATATATCATAATAGTGACGTCATCCATCTGGGTGAGATGATGTAGTCGATTATTTTTTAAATGAGAATAGTGGTCGTGTTATAGCTAATTCGAAAGGTTATTTAATTCTCTATTTACTAATATAAACATGAACATAATTGTTTATATAGGGTGCCCAATTTTTTAATATAATTAATTGTGACAAAAGAAGAATGTATATAATATATTTAGTTCGAAATACATTTTACTGTTGTCCTAACACAGGAAAAAATGTTTATTTGAAAAATAGCTATTGTTTTTCGCTTAAATTCAATAATAAAGTTGTTGTCACCCACCAGCCTCTTAGCTAGCAGTTTGATCATTTAATTTAAGCGAAAAGCAATGTTCATTTTTCAAATTAACAATTTTTCTGTTTTCTGACTGCAGTAAATTGTATTTTGCCTTAAATAAATTACCTACATTTTTCTTTTTGTCTCAATTAATTTAATTCAAAATTTTTTTTTTGGGCACCCTGTGTAAATAATTATGTTAATGTTTATATTAGTGATTCCAAATTTAATAACTTTTCGAATGAGCTATCACACGGCCCCTATCCTTATTTAAAAAAAATCATCGATTACGTCATTACACCCAGATGGATGACGTCACTAGTATAATATATCTATATCAAAAAATTAGAATTTAAAAACAAAAATCGACCTGTTTCGGGATTTTTCTGCAGAGACGCCCATTCTCGAGAAAATGAATTTATTCCAACTCAAACTTCCTCACTGTATTTGTTTGTAAGCCAAAAAATTGTTTATAACTTTAAAACAGTGGTGACGCCGCTTAAATAATCCGATTTTAATTCTGTAAAGTGTAATAGACAGGCAGAGAGCCTCTTTATATGCAAAACAATTAGCATACTTCTAAATGGTCTACTTTTTTTTATTTTTAAAAAAAATTTACTTTTTTAAAAACATTTAGATTGCAAAATTATTATGCAAAATTTATTAGGTCGATTTTAATG
The DNA here is from genome assembly GCF_917563875.1 of Diabrotica virgifera virgifera. Classification (NCBI taxonomy): domain Eukaryota; kingdom Metazoa; phylum Arthropoda; class Insecta; order Coleoptera; family Chrysomelidae; genus Diabrotica; species Diabrotica virgifera. Next base: position 244,041,567 of record NC_065443.1, on the reverse strand, counting down.
AAATCTGGTGGACGATTTAAGTATGATGTAAGAATGTTCTGAGCGAATTATTAAGGTTCTAGTGCAACCAAAGTGGTTGAAAAACATTGAATAAAAACAGGCTTATTTTGCCCCCGTATTTTGTATTTATTGCTATTTTGCAATAAGGGTAATAACTTAAGATATTTTTAACCAGTCGTATATCATACAAAATTCAATTATCTTTGTTCTGAACCTTTGTTGTTGTAACCTACGACTTTGTTCCAAAATGAACCGTTTTAAAGTTATAAGCAAAGAAAGTAGAAAAAAATCGATGTTTTTCGAAATTTTTAATTTATTTTAATTTTTTTATTAATGTTCCGGGCATATTTGAGAAGGAGCATAAGTCAATTATTATTATTGAAGTTGTCACCTAACTTTATCTGCAAATATCCGAATGCCACCTCGCACATCCAAAAATGTACGTTTTTTCACAAATCCGCCCTGGTCTAATAATTCTCTTATAATTTGGCAATCATTTGTGGAATATCTTTCTTTGGCTCTGTTTGTCCTAATGTCAATGATTTCTCGTATGAATGGTATACCAACATCGTTGTGCATTGCATGGTTAGAAACGTACCATAGTAATATTTGGCTAATTTTAAGCCCCTTAGTATAAGGAGGCAAATTGCCGCAGGGCTTGTATTTTTGTAAAAAAACATGGTGCCTGTAATGACGTGTTAATTACATGCGCTTTGGAGATGATATTGGACTAATTAGCTTTTGTGTAGAGAAGATTCAAGATTGTAGTAGTTTTGTTTGGTTGCTTTTTACCCTCCAAAATTCCGGATATTCGAATTTCCTTTGTTCATTGGTGGTGTTTTAGATTGCTAACTGGCTACACAAAGTTTCCTTAGCTATAATTATGCATGTAGCCTCGTTTTGATATATAAGTGCATGAGGCGTTTAATGCTTGTGGTAGATTGTTAGGCTTCCTAAAATAATATACAGAATGGAATAAATTAAACATAATATGAGCAATGGTTCCAATAGGATAACGACATACATATAAGAGACTCTTGAACATTTACCCTCTAGGAAAGTAACAAATTAAAAAAAAGTATAACCACAACTCAAAAACAACTCATCGAATAAAAATATACAGTGAGCACGTAAAGGTTGGAATAAATTCATTTTTTCATAAATGAGCAATTTTGGAAATAAATCCCGAAATAGGTCTATTTTTATTTTAAAATTAGAATTTTTGACATATATATCATACTAGTGAGATCATCCATCTGGCCGTGATGACGTAATCGATGATTTTTTAAATAAGAATAGTGGTCGTGTGCTAACTTATTTGGAAGGTTATTTAATTCTCTCTTCAGATAACCATTCATCATCATAAGTGGCTCGACAATCCGTTGTGGATCTTGGCCTGCTCACAAAGAAGTTGCCACTCCTGTCGATTCCTGGCAACTTCGCTCCATCTTCTGACCCCTAGAATCTTTAGGTCTTCTTGCACATCATCAATCCATCGTTTTCGTGGTCGTCCTCTACTTATTGTGCCCTCTGGTTTTGAAAATGTTAATCTCTTACATCTGACATCCTAGCAATGTGTCCAGCCTATCTAAGTCTCTGCACTTTAACGAATTTCACAATATCTGGATCGGTGTATAACTCATACAGTTCAAAGTTGTATCTTCGACGCCATAGCCCATTTTCATTTACTGCCCCAAAAATCTTTCTAAGAATTTTTCTCTCAAAAATACAAAGAAGTCTTTCATCACTTTGAGATAGGGTCCACGTTTCAACTCCATATATCAAAACCGGTCTTATTAAGGTCTTGTATAATTGAGCTTTACTGCACGTTTTATATTTTTATTTTTTAAATGTTTATGGAGACCGTGAACAGTTCTGTTTGCGATTGCTATGCGTCTTTTTATTTCATCACTGGTCGTGTTTATTGAGTTTACTAGCGATCCAAGATATGTGAATTCCTTGACTTGCTCAAAGGTGTGATTGTTAATTTGAATTCTCTGTTGGATATTTCGGGAGGTTATATATTTGATTTTTTCCTCGTTTACCACAAGTCCTAATTACTTGCCGCGTCCGCAAGCCTTGTAAAACACTGCACCATGTCTCTCATACTTCTGCCCACTATAACTATATCGTCAGCGAATGCGAGAATTCGCGTCGATCTATTGAAAATAGTTCCATTCATTCTAATATTTAATTGTCTGACTGCCTTTTCCAAGGCAATATTAAAGAGGAGACACGCCAGCGCGTCTCCCTGTCTTAGACCATTATTAACGTCAAAGAACGTAGAATTTTCTCCTTGAATTCTAACGCATGAGCTTACGTTTTGCATTGTTAGTTGGGTCAACTTAACTAACTTAGGTGGGATCCCAAAGTCTATCATTGCATTATATAATGCACTTCTTTTAACACTGTCATATGCTGCTTTGAAGTCGACGAAGAGATGGTGGGTATCTATGTTATATTCTAGTGACTTTTCTAGACTCTGCCTATGTGCTTGAATTTGATGTATAAGTAGTTGACTTTCCAGCAGTAAATCGGTATTGGTATTGACCTACAATGTCCTTTGTAAAATGTTTAAGTGTTTCAAACAATGCATTGCCGAAGATTTTATATGCAGATACTAACAAAGTAATGCCTCTATAGTTCTTACAATCCAGTTGATCACCTTTTTTATGCAACGGACATATTACTCCCTTTAGCCACTATTCTGGTACCAATTCATTCTGCCATATAAGAACTATCAGTTTATGGATTGCTGCAAAAAGTTGATCACCACCTTTTTTAAACATTTCCGAACAGATTTCGTCGATTCCTGGGGCTTTATTTTCTCTGAGTTTTAGGATGGCATTTGACACTTCTTCTCTTGTTGGGTCTTCAGATAACCTTTAACATAATTATTTATACAGGGTGCCCCAAATATTTTTATTTTAATTAATTGGGACAAAAAGAAGAATGCACGCGATATATTTAATTCAAATACATTTTGCTGCTGTCAGAAAACAGGAAAAAATGTTTATTTGACAAATAAACATTGCATTTCGCTTAAAATCAATATTCAAGCTGCCACCCACCTGCCTCTTGGCAGTTTGAACTTTTGATTTAAGCGAAAAACAATGTTCATTTGTCACATAAAGATTTTTTCCTGTTTTCTGATAGTAGTGAAATGTATTTTGAATTAAATAAATTACATACATTCTTCTTTTCGTGTCAATTAGTTTAATTAAAAAAAATTGGACATCCTGTATAAATAATTATGTTAATGTTTATATTACTGAATAGAGAATTAAATAACATTTAAAATGAATTAGTACATCGCCCCTATTCTCATTTAAAAAATAAATACATAAAATTAAGTTCTGGGGTCTGCAAAATCACTTCTGTAGGCCAAAAGTTTACATACGTCATATAAGGAGTTTATGTTTCAAGTTTTCTGGAAAGGCAATTTGTTTACATTGTAGTAAAGTTTTATGTTCACCTACTTAATTTATATTAGTAAAGTTTAATCTAGTAATACGAGAGAGAGAACGAGAGAGTTTATTAGGTAAATACTTTAATTTTTTAACTGACCGTTCAATGATTTCAATCTTAATAAATTTTTATTATATTTATTGTCGAAGACAAACAACCAAAAAATTATGACCAGGTCGTATAAAAAATATCACCCCTACTAAAAATAATAACACAAAAAAGGAAACTAGCTAGTTACTAATAAAAATTCTGAAATCGGAGCGAACGAGAAAATTCCATTATAGAAAAAGACTTTAAATGTTCCAATTTTATTTCGTCTTAATGAGCACAAGCTCTCATCACAATGAGCGTCTAAATAGAAACAAGAGATATAACCAGACAGGATCGTATAACGTAAGAGCAGTGAAAATCGAGGTTTGATAGAATGTCCAGCTCGGTCACCGGACTTTGCACCATTAGATGTTTATTCATGGGCGTACTTGAAATCCAAGGTTTACACTATAGCATCGTCATCATCATCATCATCATGCAACCTCTTCTGTCCACTGCTGGACATAGGTCTCTCCCATTCTTCTCCACTCTTCACGGTTCTGTGCTTCTTGTTGCCATTTCTTGGATATTCAGTTAATGTCGTCCATCCAGCGTGTTGGTGGTCGTCCTCTGCTGCATTTTTCTTCTCTTGGCCGCCAGTCAATTAGTTTTCTGGTCCATCTTGAGTCTTTCAGTCGCGCTATGTGACCTGGCCAATTCCATTTCAGCTTGGCTATACGTTCAACGACATCAGTGATACCTGTTCTTTTCCTTAAGTCTTGGTTCCTTATTTTGTCTTTTTTGTCACGCCGAGAATCGATCTTTCCATACGCCTTTGTGCCACTCGCATTTTTAGTGCTGTTGTTTTTGTGAGCGTGAGAGTTTCTGCTCCGTATGTCATAATAGGAAGAGCGCATTGGTCAAATGTCTTCCGTTTCATAGCTGTCGGGATGTTGCTCTTAAAGATGTCTCTTAGTGAACCATACACCGCCGCCTTTGGGCGGCGTATGGTTACACTATAGCACACGATAGTATTAATTTTTTGAAACAACGAATTCTTGAAAAATTTGGAGCAATTCCCTCCGACACATTTGAACGAGTACGACGAGAGTATAGCAATAGGATGCATTATTCCCAGGAAAGTAATGGAGCATATTTTGAACACTTGATATAAGAACATGTTAAATATTTATTAAATTAACGCGAAACTACGAAACTACAATTTTAGCATTTATTTAATTTGTGCATCAAAATCAGCCTAAACTCAAACAAAAATAGTATGATTTAATAGGTATTTTTCTGCAGCCGTCCCGAAAATAAAACTTTCGGTATGATTTATTAAATCGAAAGTACCATTTTACACAACTCGTACCGAAAGTAACTACTTTCGGGACTAATTTTTTCACTTTCGAGACGATTTTTTTATTTTTGAGACGATTTTGGGTAGCTAGGTAACGGCTTTGACAATAGCATCGACTTTGTATTTTATTATGACAACGCATTTAAGATTCGTGTGTGTTTTCGCTCAGTTTTTCATTTTTCAATTCCAAGAAATATCAAAAAATAGTAAAAGTACTGACACGTCTAACACTAATTTCAATACTGCCACTTCTGTTAATATTCCTAACAATATCAATGTAAATAATTATTATTGTTATAATAATTGTGTTATTAATATTCATAAGTAGATTTTTCTAATGTTGAATTCACGAGAATAACCTTAAAGTGTTTAATAAAATTTCATAAGTAAAGTTTATCCATATATTCTTTTTAACATGCGAAACGGCTGCAGAAAAAATATTGTACGTAACACGATCCAAAAGTGATTTTACGAGACTCGCAGGATTTCAGGACCCGCCTCCGGCTCGCCCTGGAAACCTACTCGTCTCTTAAATTATCACTTTCGGAACTTGTTACATAAATTACTATTTCAATACCTACCTTTCAAACGATAGTTCACTTGCCATAAGCTCCCATTTAAACTTATCGATCACAGTGGTCCTGTAACGTCATCTACGACTTTTATGTCATCTGTTATGACTAGTTGAGAAGCCACGTCCGTTTATTTCCTCCCTCCAAATTTCACTATATAGGGTGAGGCAGATAACTGGCCTATTAGAAATATGTCGAGAACTAAAGGCAACAGAATCATGAAAATTGGACTAAAGGGGTTTTGAAGAATGATATATTAAATGAAAATATTTTCATCTCTTTGTAACTTTCGGTTATACCGGAAGTTGCTTATAACTTCATTTTTTTAAATGGGACACCCTGTACATTTTTACATTTTTGTATTCTCTTCGATGTCTTCTTTCTTAAAATATGAGGTTTTGTAATATTATACAGGGTATTTTAAAAGATAATTACGTTTTTATTAATTTCGTAGCAATATTCACATCCTGTAGAATTGTAGTAGTTTGACATCTAAAACTCTACTTACGTTCAAATGATTTTTAATATACTCTACTATTGTTAAGAATCATTAGTATAGCTAAATTTTTAATTTTAGTATACAGGGTTGGTCGAAACTCGGAATGGATCACCCTGTATTTTTGTATTGTAATAAAATGATATTTTATAGTACTTTTTTTATTTCTTAAGCATTCCCTATACCTAACTGCTTTAATTTGTGAGTTATTGGTGATTCAAGCTAAACATTAACTGCAACAAGAAATACGTAAAATGTTATTAGGTTGGCCGTGAAAATACTCAATCCCAATTAATTTTTCAGAAATAAATACACATTAATCCAGACTGGTCCTTAAAATTACCAATAATGGTTTAGCTATCGAAATACCTACGTAGTTAAGATTGTTGGTGCGATTAACAATTAAGTACAAATTAAAGCAGTTAGGTATAGGGAATGCTTAAGAAATAAAAAAGTACCATAAAATATCATTTCATTACAATACTAAACTACATGGTAAAATACAAATGGTGTTCCATTTAAGAAAACTCAGAAAATACTCATTCCGAGTTTCGACCAACCCTGTATACTAAAATTAAAAATTTAGCTATAGTAATGATTCTTAACAATAGTAGAGTATATTAAAAATCATTTAAACGTAAGTAGAGTTTTAGATGTTAAACTACTACAATTCTACAGGGTGTTAATTTTGATACGAAATTAATAAAAAAACATAATTATCTTTTAAAATACCCTGTATAATATTACAAAACCTCATATTTTAAGAAATAAGACATCGAAGAGAATCCAAAAATGTAAAAATATACAGGGTGTCCCATTTAAAAAAACGAAGCAACTTCCGGTATAACCGGAAGATCCAAAGAGATGAAAATATTTTCATTTAATAGACTATCCTTCAAAACCCCTTTATTCCAATTTTCAGGATTCTGTTGCCTTTAGTTCTCGAGATATTTCTAATAGGCCCTTTATTTGCCTCTCCCTGTAGAGTGATGAGCGCACTAATAACCGGCAAAATAACGCAAAAGATGGAAAAAATATTAAGTTGTGAGATAAAAAGTGATGAACCTAGTAGAGGTGTTAAATTTAGCAATAGTAACTTAAAAATTGACATTATATTGATTGTTTCCCACCTTGATACGTATCGGGTGAATTTGAGAAATGTCAGTGTCACAGTGACAGATTTAGTTGACATACTCCTCTGATACGTCTAAATGTGGGAAACAATCAATATTATGTCCATGTATATAATGTTACTATCGCTAATTTTAACACCTCTACTAGTTTTATTTCTTTTTATCTCACAATTTAATATGTTTTCCATCTTTTGCGCTATTTTTCCGGTTATTACCGCGCTCATCACTGTATATTATTATGTAAATATAACCGTTCAAAAGATACGAGTGGGAGGGAAGATTTGGATAGCACTGTATTAAAAAATAAAGATAAATACATAAATATTATATAACGAAAATGGAATTTAGGGGGGCGGTAAGTCACTTCTGTAGGCCAGATATTTATATAGGTCATATAAGAAGTTCATGTTTCAAGTTTCCCGGAAGGACAATCTGTTTACATTGTATTATAGTTTTATGTTCACTTACTTAATTTATATACGTAAAGTTTAATCTAGTAATACGAGAAAGAGAAAGAAATAATTTATTCGGTAAATACTTTAATTTTACAACTGACTGTTCAATGATTTCAATCGCAATAAATTTTTATTGTATTTATCGTTGAAGACAAACAACCAAAAAATTATGACCTGGTAGTATAAAAAAATATCACCCCTACTAAAAATAATAACACAAAAAAGGAAACTAGCTAGTTACTAATAAAAATTCTGAAATCGGAGCGAACGAGAAAATTCCATTATAGAAAAAGACTTTAAATGTTCCAATTTTATCTCGTCTAAATGAGCACGAGACAGTCGAGTCGGTCAATAGAAACAAGAGATATAACCCGATAGGATCGTATAACGGAAGAGTAGTGAAAATCTCAAAATTTGATTAGTAGGAGAGATTCACTGTAAAACAGTTTTATAGCAAACTTGTTACGGATTTTTTTCGGACGGCGAAATAAGGTGAAACCTTTTTTAAACAGCAATCAGGTTGACAATCAAATTAGGTCAAAAGGTGTTTCAACGAGTGACAAACAAAAAATAGTTTGAGACATAAGAAACACTTCTACAAAGACGGTAACATTGACGTGAGTATAGCCTGCAAACATTAAATTTTTGGTAGTATAATGTATTTTGCCTGAAATTGTGTTGTACAGATACTTATTTTCCGTGTTCGGATCACTGGATTTGATAATGATATTAGGGCATCAAGCAAGAAAGCAATTTGATTCAACCCGACCTGTGGGAGATGTCTACCCTATCGAAAAAGTACATTCGGGTGTAACAATTCATTGGGGCGAGGTGTTTTGACCCGAGTAAAAACAGGGATCACCCCACCTCGCTTCATTGCCCCAGGCCATCCCTTTCCCCCCATAGGACGCTGGAATGCTCCAAATGCTCTTCACAATGGAATCGTGGGTAATAAGATTCCAATGTGGTGCCCTAATCGAATTACAAAACTAGGCCAGCGTGAAGCGCTCCATGCCTTTATCTTCTAGTTACTTATCCGCGGTACAAAAATTGCTTGCTTGGGCCCCAAGTTACTGTACCAAGCCCAACTGAGCTTAGTCCAATGGCTTGGTGCTCAAGAATTTTATGATTTTTGTGTTTTTTATGTTTATTTTGGGGGCTTACGCCTTTTTTTGTTTTTTTTTGTGTTTTTTGTTGGCTTGCGCCTTTTCCTCTATTTTCTTACTGGCTGACTTACCTGGTCGTGGTGTTGGACCTACGCTTGGGTTGCGTGTTTCTTCGGCACTAGGTGTTTCGAGCTACGAACTGACTACTACTTTCACTTTTACTTTTTCTTTTACTTTGTCGCTCTTTGTTTGCTTTATTCGATTTACTTTAATCCACTATTTGCTGTTTAGGACGTTTGTGCTTTTATCGGTGGAACGCGTCATATCCTAGCATCCCTCGCAGTATGTGACTTGGGTGGTGCGCCAGCTCCGCGAATTTGACCCTTGCTTTATCTGTCATCATTTCGGTGACTCTCACCTGAACAGGAATCTTTCTGCGACGTATCTTGGGACTCTGGCTGCTTCTCTTAAGGTGCTGTTGTGGACCGCTTGTATCTTCTTTTTGTGAGTGTTGCTAACTTGTCCCCATGCGAGACATGCGTATGTTAATACCGGTAATATTATGCTACTTATTAGTCTTAGCCTCGTTTTTAGTCCTAATTTGTTTTTCTTCTTCTGAGTCCTCTTAATATTGCTCTCGCCATGTTGCCCTTCTGGACTGTGGCTTCAACGTGTTTTTGGAAGGTTAGTCCTTTGTCCATGATGACTCTCAGGTATTTAGCTTCATTTTTCCACTCGATGGGGTTGTTCAGCACCGTCAGCTGTTCTTCTGGCTGTTGTCTTCCTTTCTTATATAGTACCGCTTGCGTCTTTTCGGAGTTGATGGCTATCTTCCATTTTATACACCATTCCTCGATGTTATATAATGCTGTTTGCAGGTTGGTCACTGCGATGTCTACGTTTCTGTGTTTGGCCGCTATCGCTGTATCGTCGGCGTAGAGGCTCATTAGGGTACCTGGTGTTCTAGGTACGTCAGCGGTGTATATTGTGTACAGCAGAGGTGACAGGACCGCTCCCTGCGGCACTCCAGCCTCCGGACTTCCGAGCTCGGACAGAACTTGTCCTATCCAAACCCTGAAGCTCCGGCCGCCTAAGTACGAGGAGATCAGCCTCGTCATCGCTCCGCTGTACCCATAACCTCGCATCATATTAGGGCATCGCAGTCGTACTTGTAATTTTCTCTATAGCCACGCCTTTTTAACCCATTACCGCTCAGCGTCCTCGTTTGAGAACGGTTTGTTTTAAGTGGGGATAAAACAATTTCTGCGTGAATATTTTGTGATTGTCTACCTCAGTGCCAGTGGTTGAGTACTTAGGAGCACTACCGTAGGCAGAAATGTATGTATTGATGTTTTATTTTTATTTGACGAAATACTAGCCCAAGGCGAAAAGTACGATTTTTATGTTTACAGAACTATACTTACATCGGCGTGCATAAGTTTTGTATATACAAAGGTGAGTTCTAAAAATTTGTATTTTTTATTATGTTAGATCCACAACTTGCACAAACAAATGACTTCCCAGTAAAAAAAATGTTAAAAAACTTATAAGAGGTATGTCCTCAAATAAGGACGCTAAGCAAATTCATATATTTTATGTAAGAACTCTACATTGGCATTTTTAGTAAGTAATTATTTTCTTCGATTCTAGGATGGGACAAAAATATTTATTATAGGAAATTATTAGAGAAAACCGAACTGCAAAACAATAAAAAAACCTAGAACAGAAGCCTCGAGGTGCATATGACTGGTGCTTTGACAACAACAATGAGTTTCTATTGGAGCCAATTAGGATACGGCTTTTCTTACCAACTAAGTTCAATAATGTAGTAAAAAGGGAAAAAAGAATGTACAAGTTTCCCAACTATCCGCTATTTCAAATATATGGTTGGTGTGGATCACCATGACTAGTTGTAAGAAAACACCATATATCTGTAGGAGGAAAAATTGGTGCCTAATTACACGAATTGTAGATATGGCTATCGTAAATTTAGGCGACAAGTAGCATATTCATAGCTAAAAAGTGGACATGACCTAAGAATAAGCAAAGGTCATCCATTTCGTCTTCCAAGTACATACAAAAAGAAGCAATTTCTCTGAAGACATTTATTAGATATGTTAGTAAAAAACACACTGTGGCAAAACGAGAAAAATAACGAAGGTGTCAATACCGCGAACATCTTGCCTGAAATATGATGTAACGGTTTTGCATGTCGATTTGTTTTGAACAATTTTATAAAAAAATATAGGATTTATATAAACATTTTTAACTCCATAGTATATAATATGAATATAATTTGAAAAACTACTAAATAAACTTATTTTGCTAAACTATATTTTGTCTTTAATTTCATAGTAATTGAGCCCAGCGTCCTCAAATGAGGACAGTTGTTTTTTCAAAAATTTGAAAACAAAAAACAAAAACTTTGATAGGACATCATTTTGCACATTAAAATATATTACGAACAAAAAATTACATTAAAAATTCAAAAATAAATAATTTGGACGTTAATGGGTTAAGCTTTAACTACACCAGAAAATCAATTTGAGAGCTCCATGTGGTTTAGGGTAATTTATGACCCGTAGCCACTTCTTCTTTTAATATTAAAGCAACAGCAACCAACCAACCAGTAACGGTGGTTTCGATCGAAGGTGTGGTACTCATGAACCACCTACGAGATTTCAACCTTGATGGATGCCTTCGCTGTCCATAAATGGGATGGCGTGGGTTACTCTCTTGCTTCTTCTGATCGATCTCAGAAATCACTTTCCTTTAGCGGTTTAAAGAAGCAATTTGTATCAACGGGTATAAGTGATAAACTGGAGTAGGTTTAGAGCTCCATTTTCCCGGCCTCTTTTGATTTCCCGGGAATCGAGAGTTGGTAATTTGGATTTCCCGGGAATTCCGGGAAAATTTAAAAATGAAAAGAAGAAATTGTTTTTGTTCTAATTTTACAATGCAATTAGTGTAAAAAATTGGATTACAAATTAATAATATTTAGAAAAATTCAAAAATTTAAAAGAAAATTAAAAATTTTAAAGAAAATTCTAAAAATAGAAAAATTATAAATTTGTGTAATCCGAATTTTCGTTGTTTTTATTATTGAAATATGTTTAAAAAAAACAAAATCCACGAGGAAAATAAACTTGCTGTAGCTGGCTGTATATCATAAATCACAAAAATACTAGATTTGTTGTAAAAGGTATATTTTAAAATACCCTAAATAAGGGTAACAACTCAGTTGGCCATTGAAATCCAATATATGAGGTTTTCTCCAAAAAAAATTCCAACCACGTGGAAATAGTCCTGTGTTGCCCTGGGTAACATTCAGGCATATCTAGAACATAATTTACATTTTATATAAATATGTAACATAACATAATCTTTTACATTTAAAAGGTAACATAATATTTAACATTTAGAGGGTTTTTACCCAACACATTTTGCTGGCTCACGCATTCTATATTTTGGCTTTTAGAACACTGATGATTTGCTGAAGTTGAAAACGCAGTTTCTGTTGACGTAAGACTGAACGCTTTTTAGTGAAGTGAGTAATTTTTTAAATTTCAGGTCAGCTGATTTGCACTAATCTAATACCGTATTAAATTTCCTATGTACTAATTCTTCATAAACATAATTTTAATTCAAAATAAATATTAATGTTATAATTCTGGATGCTTCAAAATGAATCGGATCGTCGCATAAACAAAAGAATGTTTATGCTGACGGATGTGAAACATTCTGATTTTACCCCAAAAATGGAAGGGTTTAACCCAGGAGCAGTCACGCCAAAAAATCTAATATTTTATCCTCTTCCGTGATAACTTGAAGACATATTTTGTAACATAACTTTTCACTCGTAAGTGCCTCGAGAAAAATTGTAGTAATGCGTGGGAATGTTTTTAATTTTTTTTAAGTTTTTTTTTTATTTTTTTTATTTTTTTTGTGAAATTTACGACTTTGGTGAGAACCAATTAGCTTTAGAATTGTTAGAAATAGATATTTTTAACGTAACAAGTCAATAAAAATATTATGCAATAGAAATTTCTTTAAAATTCGCATTTAAATTCGTATTCTGAGATTTTTTCTCTACGCGCGACTACTTACGTGACAGAAGTGAGCGCGACTGCTCCCGGGTTAAAATATAATTGAAAAATATAATATTTTAAGTGGAATGATTTAAAATGATTATTAAGCAGAGATAATAATTATTGTATCAGAATCATTTATTCATTGTGAGTTAGTAATATCTCCGCTCATAACTTAAAATAAAATATTTTAAAATCCCGGGAAATCTGTAAAAATTCCCGGGAATCGGGATTACCATTTTTTACTGATTTCCCGGGAAATGTGTCCCGGGAATTTCCCGGGAATGCAGCTCTAAGTAGGTTTCAAACACCAGGACTCTATTCCGGTCGTTTGGTTTATAACGTGAGGAATATGAGAAATGTGAGCGGAGGACTTTCAGCTGAAACTTAATGTTCTGCTTCAAAATAACAAAATGCTATAAATTATTATGTCCTTAGTGCACTTGCCTAATAGGTCTGGATCCCGCGTATGAAAAAAAAGTTGATTAATAGCCAGCTGAAAATTTGTTAGTAGCTTAAGGGTGTCTAGTCGGACAATCTTTGATATATGGGAACACTGGAACAAGGGAAGCTTTAATTTTGGAACAGGTTAAAAATTTGGAACGGTCAGAGCACGAAAACGGCACATGTATTTTGTCCGACAGAACAGACTTAAACTCTCCGAACAGAGATTAACCTCTCATGCAAAAATCAGACTGCTATTCACCACCAAATGGGCGTTTTAATGAGTGGAACATGTAGAATATGTCAAGTGACAGGAATTATGACAGGTGATAAATAGCAGCCTGATTTTTGCATGAGAGTTTAATCTCTGTTCGGAGAGTTTAAGTCTATTCTGTCGGACAAAATAAATGTGCCGTTTTCGTGGTCTGACCGTTCCAAATTTTTAACCTGTTCCACAATGAAAACTGCCCCAGTTCCAGTGTTCCCATATATCAAAGTTTATCCGACTAGACACCCTTAAGCTGTTAACAAATTTTCAGCTTGCTATTAATCAACTTTTTTTTTCATACGCGGGATCCAGACCTATAAGCTTCCCAGCTTGTTCTCGTCAGCTCATAGGTTATATTATTTCTTTAGTAAATCTTTGCCTTTATGTCCTCGAAGTGACGTTTAAAGTGAGAATGCGGTTCAATTTTACCCCCATCTACTTTGATTATGTGTAGTTTTATAATAGTTCCCTCGCCATGTTGTGTTAGGTCTCTTCTTTAGGTTTGGTCTTAGCAAATGTCTTCTATAGAACTCTGCTTTTCTATAGGATTTGGATGCAGCAAGAGTTTTTAGCTATGAATCTAGTGTGCTCGGGTATTAGTCTCTCTTATATATGATGGTGGAGATTCTGTTGAGTATCCTCTGTTAAAAAATTGTCAAAATATGGCAAACTAATGAAATTAGCCGAAGAATTTTGGCTTCCGTGTTATAGTTTACTTGATTTTAAAGTGCGAGCACCCTTGATTTGCACCAGAGCTTATAAGTATTTTTAAAACTCTTATGCACGAATTCATAATTACCCATTTATTGTTTCTTTACCAACTTTCATTACAGAAATGGCTACTAGATTTCATCATAGGTATAGGGATTGTTATATGGTTATTTTAATGGTTATGTTTCAGACAACAGACAGCTCAATGGTCAATCCATTAAGGTAAAATGATGAGAATGAAAAGGAGAAACCATATCACTATATTACCTTAGACTTAGCAATAGTCATGGCTGCAGACAATATCAAGTAACAATTTACTTATCATGATTCTTCCAGGACACTATTACTTGGTAAGGAAAAGGAGAGTAAAATATCGGAGCTTCCCGGGTCGCAAATCAATAAAAGTGCATACATACTAAACATAACAAAAACACTAAAAAATTACAACATGGAATATAACAAGCATGGTATGAATCCTACTATTTACAAAAATTTAAGGAAATAGATGAATTGTAGACTACATCATCATACTATCATCAGTTTGCATAAAAACAAAAAAGCCGAAATTATTAAGAAATGCGGCTTATGTATTAACAGAAAAGGAGTCATAACAATTCGCACACACTTAATTGGTTAAGTAAAATTTTATACCAATGCGAAAATATTAGAACGATTGTTAACATACTAATATTTTGGCAAGGACTAAATTGAAAAGTGAGACCATTTCTGGTAAATAAAATTTCGGTGAGATTGAATCACCTTATCTCACTCGTCTTCTTAGGTGAACTCTATCTGTTTTAAGGTACTCATAGATTTTAATGTGAAGGCAATCTGGTGACATCGTCAATGGACAAAAATATCTGGCGTTGAATCAGATGAAAAGTGAGTCTTCATTTTTATTGCAGTGAGTTCAGTGTACCAAAACGTCTCCTAAATCTAGCTTTTTTGACTAGTTGATTAAAGTTGATTTCCTTCTAAAATACCGGCGCCATTATGGTCTTCACCCGTAACCTTAGGCAGAATTTTGTGTTATATAAGACATTTGGTAGTGTTAGAGATAAATATTAAATTAATAGGACGGAAGTAATATAATTCAATGGTTTTATTCAATTACGTAACCAATGTGTTTAAAAGAATATTAGTCCAAGTAATGAAGCTTAAAATAGGCCAAAACCTCGCAATTTTTACAGAATGGATCGATTTTCTTGAAAATTTGAGAATAAGTCGTGGATAGTCCAAGGATCAAAATCTATATGATGCCGAAAGGGGCTTTTACAATTGGGGTGGTTGCCACTCCATCTCGAGGGTGGACATTTTTTATTATATTTTAATCCACAAAGTTGGTAAAAACGTTTATTCTAAGCAAAAAACGTTCTACACATTTTTTTGATAAAATTGATAGTTTTCTATTTAATCGCTATTGAAAGTGTTAGTTTTATATCGAAAAAATCAATGTTTTTAATAAGTTTTCTGCTAATAACTCCAAAAGTTTTCGTTTTATCAAAACAACTTTACTTAACAAAAATGTACCTTTTGAAAAAACAAACAAAACTGTTTTTTAAAATTTTCTTTATAACCAATACTAATCGAGCTATAGTTTATTATATGTTGGCTCTTCTTCGTCAAATGCTAAATATTGTAGTTTTAAAGTCAAATGACGGAAAAACTATGCATTGTTCAAAGACAACTTATTTAATCTAATTTAAAGTACTTAAAAATATCTATCTCCAGAAATAAAAAAAAGTCTTTAGCTAAAAAATTAAGTAACTTATAATGAAAAGAATATAAGTCCCTATTTTTTTCAGCGAAAAAGTGATCGCAATCAACCCCCTAATCATCACCCTAATTAAAATTAGTCATTAACCATATTTAATCTTGTTTACTTATGTATTATTAATAGGTTTTAGAAGTGTAACCGGCTTAGAATGATTAGTTTTTAAAAAAATTGAGTTAAAAGCGAATAGTGAATTTTTGTAGTTTGGAAAAAATGGCTTTTTCTTCAGAATAGCAAGATTAGCATCAGAGATACGAAAAAATTTTTGAAAATGAAATTGTAGCTTATTTAATTCTTAAGAACTTGGTTTGCAAAAATTTTTTCTACGGCAAAAATTGAGTGAGCTATTCACAATTGAAACTTGTAATAACATGCAAAAACCACCTTTACAACCTTTTCAAAGCAACCTCTTTGTGTGACTGAGGATTTTAAAAAGATTTAATATTAACAGGCTAATAGATCTTGTAAAAATCTACAAAATTATTTTTACAGAACTTCCTAGAATACAAAATAAAAAAGTTACGGTTAAAAAATCAATATAATTTTTTTAAATAGAAAAGGAGAAATCCAATTGGAAGCATAATAATGTAAGTTAGGGGTGTTTTTAGTCATTCGCCTTATCTATTCTCATTTATTTATGTATTATTAATAGATTGTAGAAGTTTGACTGGATTAGAATGATTAGTTTTTAAAAAACTGGAGTTAAAAGCGAATAACGAATTTTTGTAGTTTGGTAAAAAATACAACTTTCTTCAGAATAGATAGATTAGCATCAGAGATACGAAAAAATGTTTCAATACAAAATTGTTGGTTATTTTATTCCCATGAACTTGGTTTGAAAAAATTTTTTCTACGGCAAAAATTGAGTGAATCGTAAATGAGTATATAGAAAAATATTGATTTTTTTCTATACAAAACTAACACTTTCGATAGCGAATAAATCGAAAACTATTAATTTTATCAAAAAAATGGATAGAACATTTTTTGCTAACAATGAATGTTTTTATCAACTTTTGCGGTCAAAATATAATAAAAAATTTCCACCCTTGAGATGGGGTGGCAATCACCCCCATGGTAAAAGCGCCGTTCGGAATCATAAAGATTTTTGATCCTTGGACTATCTACTACTTATTTTCAAATTTTCAAGCAAATCGATCTATTCTGTAAAAATTGCGAGGTGAAAAGCTTCGGTTCCTGGCCTATAATGTAATTTTTAGTAGGTAGTCGCACTAAAATTTTATACAAGCCGGTAAATTTCATATAAAATTTACAGATTTGCAGAGAAAACGTGTATAATCTATATAACCAGTCTAAAAATAGTTATCATTTGAATACTCTCTGGGTCGAACATACACCCCGTACTGTTCATTTACTCATTAAAATTTTGTTTTATTCAAAACGGTTGACGATGGCGAGATCTAAATCCTTAACTTGGATACTGGATTTGGGAAAAACAATGCAGAGTTTCTACATTATTGAATTGACTGAACGAAATGTAGTATTAGTGAAGTTGTTCGTCAGAAAGGAATCACACAGAAAATGGACATGAATTAAGGACAATGACATAAGACCACATTCTATCTACAGAAAAGTTTTTTTTTATTTAAAAACACATAATCCACATCAACCACGCATGGTTATTAGTGGAGTAACGTACACAATAATTCATTTTATTTACATTAAATAGATGTAGGTATATAAACGTAAATCTTTTAAAATATTTAATACATGGCCAGTGTTTATGGTTAAAGTTGTTTTAATGTCATCTGAGATGACATATTTTCTTCTTGTTTATTAGTGGTACTGGCAGTCAATCAGAATATGCTTCACCGTCAATGGGAGAGAGCAGTTTCTGCAGATTGGGGAAGATTATTTGTTGATTAAGAATTTATGGGTCAGTGCAGTGTGTCCAATTCTTTGTCGGTTAATTCTTACTTGGTCCCTTCTATTGAATGGATTATTCAAAATGGTCTTCACAAGGGGATAAATCTCATATAGGTTGGTTCCTGAATCGTTCCAGTTGTCTTGCCATATTTAAAATATTTATGTTCATACTGAGTTATTAATTAGGTTTTTGAGATCGAAGTATGGGCAATTTCTTGATTTGGTTGAGTATTGTGAGTTTATTTGACTTGCGTTTGCTAGGCTGTCCACTTTCTCATTTCCAGCTATTCCTACATGCGACGGTACCCAGGTAAATGCTACTTCTTTTCGAGTTGATTGAATTATATTTATCTCATTTTTTATAGCCCGAAATATTGGATTTGTAAGGTATATTTGTTTTACACCTAATAGCGCATTTAGTGAGTCAGTGATGATGACACATTTTTTATTCTCACTACGCGTTTTGAAGAAAATTATGGCTTCCAAAATGGCTGTGGTCTCGCCTGTGAGGATGCAGCAGTTTGTAGGTATGGATATAGTGTGAATAGTGTATTTACAGTAGTATGCAGCAGCATGTCCGTCAAGAGCTTTAGACTTTAGAGGCATCACTGAAGATTTGGAGATAATTAGGATAATGAGATATCACTTCGGAGTACAAGTGTTTAATGAAAATCGGATTTGTAGTTGATTTGGGGTATTTTGTGAGGGTTGTCAATGCTAAGTGGTTGGATTGTCAATGGAGGAAAATTTACACTGACTTGTAGACATCGATTTAGCTTATCCATATTAAAGTTAGAATATTTTATTCGTTCTATAAGGGGAGTACTACTTTTAGTTAGTTTTGTAGAACCAATACTGGGATGGCAAATTTGAGAGAATACTGGAAGTTGTTTCTGTGCTGATATTTTTCCTATATAGACTAGGGATTTTTGTTGGCGTCTAATATATAGAGGTGGTTCTCTCGCTAAAACTTGTAAGCTACTAATATGACTAGTTCTGAAGGCACCCAGAGCTAATCTCAAAGCTGTAGATTGTATGCTATTTAGTTTTTTTTAAGCAGTTTTGCTTGCAGCACCGTAAGATATGCAACCGTAATCTAATTTACTTCTAATATGTGATTTGTAAAGGTTAATTAATGTTTTACAGTTGGCACCCCAAAACTGATTAGATAATATTTTAAATATGTTTAACCGGTTTTGGTATGCTTGTTGTAATTTATTAATATGCACGTTCCAATTTAATTTTTTATCGAAAGTTAGGCCTAAAAACCTACTTCCGTTAGCAAGCTTTATTGGTAAATCATTTAATGTTAAATTAATTGTATGGTGAGTGTTATTTACTATTGAGTTTTTTCTGCAGAAAAATTGAATCCGTTTTGTAATGCCCAGTTTTGAAGTTGATTTAACATAAGTTGTAATATATTTATTGCTGAAACTAGGTTATTAGATTTGGTGTAAATAACAATATCATCTATTATGATGCTATTAAAAGCCACTAAAAATAGGGTTGGACTTAAAATGGATCTTTTAAGGATTCCATTATCTAGAATTTTTGGAGAACTTGTGATTCCATTTATTCTAACTTGTATAGAACGATTACTTAAGAATTTTTTTATGAAAGCAATCATGCTACCTTGAATTCCATAATTATTAAGTGTTGCTAATATAGAGTGTTTCCATGTCCTATCAAAAGCCTGGGTAATATCAAAGAATATTGCAATCAACTTCTGATTGTTTGCAAAGGCTTCATTGATTGAGGTTTGTAGTGAGATATCTAATGTAGACAGTCCCTTGCGGAAACCACTCTGAAATGGGGCAAGGAGATCTTTTGTTTCTAAATACCATGTTAGACGGAGATTTAAAATTTTTTCCAGTATTTTGCACATGCTGCATGTGAGAGAAATAGGACGGTACGATGAGGGTATATCTTTGGATAATTGATGGATTCGACCGTTACTTGATGGAAGTTCATTTTATCTCACAATAAAACACTGAAAAACGTTTGTTTTTCTATACTTCCACAAAATTTATTACAACTATGTTATTACTACAGCTGTTTCGGCAAAGTGCCTTTCTCAAGTGATATATTTAACAATGTGTTTGCCTTTTTAAGTCTTTAACTGAAGAGGTTGAGGAGTGGGGAGCTGTTTGTCTCGAGTTGGTCATTCAGAATTATATCTGTATTTTTCAATTTATTAATTTCCATTGATTCTAAAAGTGATAGCTTAAGGCCTTTATTTTGAATATGTAGAATTTGAAACTCTTCATTGAAAGAATGATTATGATCTAGAAGGTGAAGTGCGTATGTAGAAGTGTCTGTTTTTCTATTGTTGAAAGCCCTTTTGTGTTCTGCTATCCGTTTGTCAAAAGTTCTGCCAGTTTGACCGATGTAAGTTTTCGGACAGTCACCACAAGTTAGTTTGTACACACCACTCTGTAGTTGCTTTCTCTTTCGGCTTTTATTGTTTTTAATATGTTTGCTTAAGTTGTTGTTAGTTCTGAAAGCTGGTGTTATTCCTTTCTTTTTTATGTATCTGGCTATTTTTGTTGTTATTTTGCCAGTATATGTGAGAGAGCAGAAGGTACTGGGTTCTTTCTGTGGTGGTGGATACACTAATTTCAAGGCTTTCTTATGGAGTTTTTGGTTTAAAATGTTGTTAACTGTTTGTTCGTTATAGCCATTGTTTACTGCTATTTGTCTAATGATATTTAGTTCTGTCTCGAAGTTATTTTTTGTCATAGGAATTTCTGTCAGTCTATGTATCATGCTATGGTAGGCTGCTAATTTGTACAATGATACATAGACTGACAGAAATTCCTATGACAAAAAATAACTTCGAGACAGAACTAAATATCATTAGACAAATAGCAGTAAACAATGGCTATAACGAACAAACAGTTAACAACATTTTAAACCAAAAACTCCATAAGAAAGCCTTGAAATTAGTGTATCCACCACCACAGAAAGAACCCAGTACCTTCTGCTCTCTCACATATACTGGCAAAATAACAACAAAAATAGCCAGATACATACAAAAGAAAGGAATAACACCAGCTTTCAGAACTAACAACAACTTAAGCAAACATATTAAAAACAATAAAAGCCGAAAGAGAAAGCAACTACAGAGTGGTGTGTACAAACTAACTTGTGGTGACTGTCCGAAAACTTACATCGGTCAAACTGGCAGAACTTTTGACAAACGGATAGAAGAACACAAAAGGGCTTTCAACAATAGAAAAACAGACACTTCTACATACGCACTTCACCTTCTAGATCATAATCATTCTTTCAATGAAGAGTTTCAAATTCTACATATTCAAAATAAAGGCCTTAAGCTATCACTTTTAGAATCAATGGAAATTAATAAATTGAAAAATACAGATATAATTCTGAATGACCAACTCGAGACAAACAGCTCCCCACTCCTCAACCTCTTCAGTTAAAGACTTAAAAAGGCAAACAAATTGTTAAATATATCACTTGAGAAAGGCACTTTGCCGAAACAGCTGTAGTAATAACATAGTTGTAATAAATTTTGTGGAAGTATAGAAAAACAAACGTTTTTCAGTGTTTTATTGTGAGTATATCTTTGGGCTTATTGGGTTTAAGAATGGGAATAGTTATTGCCTGAGACCAGAGTTTTGGAAATTTATGTTTTAAAAAACAGGTATTGAATAAATGTAACAATATTATTTTTGCTCTGAAGGGTAGGTGTTTTATTAATATTGGTGAAATATCATCTTTTCCTGGGGATGTATTTTTGGAGTTTAAAATAGGGTATTCTAGTTCTTGAAGTGATGGTAGCATTTAATGGATCACCAGATTCTTTTTCAACGATTTCGAATGATTGTATATTTTGCTTATGTAATAAGAATTCCGGCGTTATATTTTGGTCGCTAGAATTTTCTTCGTAAACTTCGGCTAAAGTTTCACCAATAGTTTTTTTACAGGTGATGATTTCATTATTATATGTTTAGTGCATTGATATGCCTAAAGGAGTTGGTACTTTTAAGTTTCCGAATTTTAGACCAAATAACCTGTGAAGGAGTTGATGAATTTATGGCCGATACGTAGTCCTTCCAAGTATCTTTTTTGCTTTTTTTCATAAGATATCTTGATTTAGCTCTGAGTTTTAAAGTAAGTTTTCGTCTGTATTATGTTTTTTAAGTTTATTAAAGGCATGTTTACAAGATGAGAGTGCCTTTGAAAATTTCACTATTCCACCAAGTTACGGGTTGCCTTTTACCGGGTTTTGTCTTTCCTATATTTTCTAAAGCTGCTTCTTTAATAATATTATTTAAAGAGGTGATATCATAGTTTATATCATTGCTTAAATGGATGTTTTCAAGTTTATTATTGATATAGGACTGATAGGATGCCCAATTTGCATTTTTTAATTTCCAGGACTGATATATTGGGAAATCAAGGAGATGAATATGATCTGATGTTATAGAAATTGGAAAGTGGTCACTATTATATAATGAGTTCAAAGTGTTCCATGACAATGTAGTTGAGAGTGATTGACTGCATAAGGATATATCAATGGCGGAAAATGAGCCGTTATAAGAATTAAATCTAGTTGGATTCCCTATATTAAGTAACAACAAATCAGAACAATCAATTTGGTTTTTCAATAAGTTACCGTATTGATCAATTTTGTGACTTCCCCATGCAGGGTGGTGGCAGTTCATATCTCCTAAAAATAATTTAGGATGTTGAATTTAGTCAATAAGATTATTTAATTCGTGCATATCTAGATTACTGGGGTGTGGTAAATAAATGTTACTTATGTTAATCTTTTTATGATATGTAATAGAGACTGCTACAGCTTCAAGATTAGTAGGTACTTGGAAAAAATAGAGAGTCCTTAATATACAAGAATAGCAATACATAAGATGAAAAATATGGAAATGAGGAAGTTATACCTGAAGAAAAATACTACATAAATATTTCGAGAGATTAATTAAATTATTCTCGGAAAAGTATTTCCAGGCGCTGGCTCAAAATATATAATATTAGTTTAGACGCGCGCACCCTTTCTTTTACACTAAAAAGATTCGTTGATCTCGATTTAGTTTATAGGCGTTCAAAGATAGTTATTGGTAGAAATAAACAAACTCACCCTGCGCTGTGGTTGCTTCTGGTTGTTTTTTCTTATCTGGCCAGATAGGTATCCTTGTGTAGCTGTTTGAGGTAACCTACATACGGTTTGCGAAAAACTGTTTTATAAACACATAGATACGCGCACTATTTTACGCACTTTTGGCTCAGTAAAGCCGGTAGAATTTTTTTGGCGGTAAATTTTTCACGTGGATGACGCGGACCCGTTAATGAGAAGTGTTTTTAGTTATTCACTCCTCGAGATTGAAGAAGAAAATGATCGATGCAACGTGGTTAAGTCTTTTTTCGGGAAGGGAGGAACGCTTCGCGCCAGAAAAAATAATACTTATATACGCCGCTAGAGTCTGCGGTTCACTTAGGGGTTATTTTACGAGGGAGCGTCTGAAATTATTATTTTGGACGCTGGTTAAAATTTGTATTTTAACATATTGCCGGGGGGCGCCATGAGCGAGTACGCCTCTGGTTATGTAGTAGTGTTAATAATATAGAAAGTGAAATATAAAAATTGAAACATTCTGAGATACCCTCGTAACAACTAGTGATTTTTTTTTTTTTTAGCTAAGTAACATATTTATTATAATTAGTATCTAACGCATAAAGGATTGAAAATCAATAAAAATTAATGAGTTTACCTAAACGACTAACCTAGAAAGACAAAAAATTAAATAAAAATTACTGAACTAGTAATTGCATGGTAATACTGCAATCTTTCTAATAGCTCGCAAGTAGTCGCCGTTGGCGGAATGAACCCTGACTGTGCGAATGAGATTGTCCCTACCAGGGAGTACCTCGGTCACTTTTGCCAATGGCCAAAGTAGAGGAGGTGTATTGTCGTCTTTTAATAAGACAATATCACCTACTTGTACAGGATTGGTAGGTACCGTCCATTTTGGTCGGTGTTGGAGAAGATTCAAGTAATCCACTTTCCACCGTTGCCAAAAATTCTGTTGGATCCGGCTCACTTGTTGATAAATAGTGAGACGGTTTTGAGGTATATCAGAAAGTGTAGGCTCAGGAGGTGCAGTCAAGCTCTGTCCTACTAAGAAATGACCTGGGGTCAAAGCTGTTAGGTCATTGACGTCATTAGAGAGTTTGGTAATAGGTCTAGAATTAAGGATAGCTTCAACTTGACAGAGAATTGTATAGAATATCTCAAAAGTAAAGTGGGAATTCCCAATCAACCTATATAAATGGTACTTAGCACTCTTGATGCCAACTTCATGTAGTCCGAATTGAGAGGGATTACGAGGAACGCCAAACTTAAATTTAATAAAATTCTGGGTACAGAAGTCTTGAATTTGACGAGTATTATCCTGATTTAGAAAAAATTCATGAAGTTGTTTTAATTGATTACGACCACCGTAGAAGTTGGTCGCGTTGTCTGACCAAATGATGCTGGGAGTTGACCTTCTAGCGATAAACCTCTTGAGGGTAAGAAGAAATGCATCAGCAGACAGTCCAGTGACCAGTTCTAAATGAACACATTTGGTGGTCATACAAATGAAAAAAGCGATATATACTTTATAGAGTTTAGCATTTTTTAAAGGCGAGGCTTTGACAAGAAAAAATCCACCATAGTCAATGGAGACTCTTTCGAAAGGTCGGCTAGATAAGACACGATCTGGATGAACATCTGCCATTTGTTGAAAATAATTAGGAGTCATGAATCTAAAACAATTGATGCAATTATGAATGACTTTCTTGGTTTGTCGAAGACCATCAAGGGGCCAGTATTTCAATCGTATATGAGATAAAGTGGTTTGTGCGCCTGCGTGGCACAGCTTTTTGTGTTGCTGTTCAATCATCAGAGCAATAATACGATTCTTAGAAGGAAGGAGAATTGGATGCTTTTGTGAATAGCTTATGGAAGCGAAACGTAACCTGCCACCTACTCGTAACAGTTTATCATTTTCATCGATAAAGGGATTCAGGGCTCTGATGGCTTTATTGGAGACAGACAGCCGTTTGGACAATTCATGAATCTCCTTAGTGAAAGAAATGGATTGAATATACTTGAGAACAAGGCAAGTAGAAAATTCAATTTCCTCCACGGAAAGTACATCAGTATCTATAGCAGTGTGATTTGATTTTGCTTTAAGATTGGAAACAAATCTAAGAACATAGGCTAGGGATCTTTGAATTTTTGTGAAAGATGAACAACGATTAAATAAATCATCCAAGGTGTCATTTGACTGAGCAGTAACAGTGACATTTAAGGAAACTTGATTTTTTCTTAATTCAGGTAATTCCCCATTCCATTTTTTAATCTGAAATAGTGAGTAATCGATTTCCGGTTTAATTAGAAATTTCGGACCATGAAGCCACAGATCAGTAAGTTCAGCATTAGAACAAATAGATTTTGCTCTGGAGGGCAGATCCGCTGGATTTTGTTTCGACTCAACGTGGTGAAATTGATAAGATTCACTGAGGGAACGTATCTTTATGACTCGAGACTGTACAAACTGATTGTAGAGAAACTTAGATGTAGTTACCCAGGTCAGGGCTATTGTACTGTCCGAGAAGAGATGAGTTTCAGAAATTTTTAAATCTTTCTGTAAGATACCTTGTGAGCGGTGAGTTAACTGGATTCCTAATAGAATGGCGGACAGCTCTAATCTTGGGATAGTTAGTTTGTTTTTTAGGGGAGCGATTTTTGTCTTGGATGTGACAAGTCTCACCGAGACGGTAGAGTCGTCATAAGTGACTCGGAGATACACGCAGGCAGCGTAGATGTCCTGAGAAGCATCACAGAAGGTAATAAGCTGAGTTAAGATAACCTTTTTATCTAGGACTAAGCATCTAGGAAATTTTGTTAGATTTATGGATTGGAATTTCGTTAGAAGAGATTGCCAATCAGAAAGAATTTTATCATTGGTAATGGGGGTGTCCCAATCTAGTGACAATGACCAAATCCTTTGCAACAGAAGTTTTGAATATACAAGAGTTGGTGAAAGAAGCCCTAAAGGGTCGAATAAACGAGAGACATAACTAAGAATTTTTCTCTTAGTAATTGGCGATGTTACCTCGCATACAGGAGGCTTGAATGAAAAAGTATCCTGATCAGGTGACCAAATAATACCTAATATCTTGTCTGAGGAACCAGCCAGGCTTAACTTAATTTCTGGAGTTGGAATCAACTTATGTTTTTTAAGAAATTCTGGATGGTTCGAGCTTAATTTATGGAGCTGAAAGCCGTGCTTACTCAACAAGGAACTTAACTGAAAGTGGAGAGTCTCAATTTCTTCTAAATTGTTACCACCAGATAGTACATCGTCCATATAGGTAGAGTTGAGCAAGGTTTTTGCCGCAGATGGATGTGAAATTGCATGAGTATCAGCAATGTGTTTTAATACACGAGTGGCTAAGAAAGGGGACGAGGATAAACCAAAGGGTAATCGGTTGAAACGAAAACACTGAAGTTTGTCATCCTGTTTATCCCTCCATAGAAAGTTGAGAAGGAAAGTTTCTTGTTCATTTATGGAAATTTGCAGAAACATATGCTTAATGTCAGCTGCTAGTATATACGTGTAGTGGCGAAAAGTGATTAAGATATCAAAAAGTTCTGGTTGCACCGTGAAGCCTTTATCTAGAACCTGATTTAAACAAATACCTGATGTGGACTTGTTGTTGGGATCAAAGACAATTCTCACGGGAGTGGTGGAGCTTGTTTTTATTATAGGAAAGTGAGGCAGAAAATAATTGAATTTTCCGTCAAAATTTCTTACTTGAAGAGGAACGTCTGAGACTAAACCTTGAGAATGGTAATCTTGAATAATTTTAGAATAGCTTTGCAACAGGACAGGGTCTGAATGCAATTTTTTCTCCAAATGAAAGAATCGTTTTTTAGCTGTGATAAAGGAATTTCCCATGTGTAGGTCATCAACAGAGTGTTTTAAGTTTAGATTAACTTGATATCGACCTGAAGGCAAAATCTTAACAGTATTCAGAAAAAGTAATTCAGATGGATGATTTTCAACAGATTCAGAAATGGGAGGGTTGACTTCTTCGGATTCCCAGAATTTTTGAACAATCTGAGAGAGATTTTCATCAGCGGTTTGAGATTCAGGCGATTCTGGAGTAGAAGACAGTGTCGTACATGTAACCAAATTATTTACATATTGAGAGGTACCATGCTTGCTTTTTATACAATTTTCAGGAATGCGGCCAGAGATGATAAAACCGAATGTAGTGTTCTGCAGAATTGGTAGACCAGTACCTAAACGAATAATTTGACCGAGTATAATATCTCCATAGTAATCAGCACCGAGTAAAATATCAATGTCTGAAGTGATATGGAATTGAGAGTCAGCTAGTTCCATTTCTTGTGGAATTTTTAGTTTGTTGGCCATAATTGGCAATTGTGGCAGACAGTTTGTAATTTTAGGTAGAATGGAACAAGAAATGTCCAACCTTGAATCATTTGTGGAAGAATAGATAGTCAGATTAGCGGTTGATTTGGAAACCGAGACAGTTTGATTTACTCCGGTGATCTGTAACTGCTTGTTAAAGGTGGGAGTGCTTAGCTGATTAATAAGATTTTGTGTAACAAATGTAACTTGACTTGCTTGATCGAGAAGCGCCTTTACATAAATTCTTTTCCCACTGGGGGCAAGGAGGTATACCTGTATGGTACTTAGAAGGACAACAGGTGTGTTGACCGTATTAGCTGACAACACGTGTGACATAGAAGATTGGGATGGGTGCGTGTTGTCTCTATCCTGATTTTGTGAAGAAGAAGGTCTATTATTTGAATTAGTTAGTTCATTGTACGTGTTTGGATTTATTGGATCACGTTGGGGAGAAGAAGAATTTTTTCTCATATCAAAATGTAAATAGCTATGGTGCTTGCCACCGCAGTGGGAACAAGTTGTCTTACTTAGACATTTTGGAACGGAATGACTTGAACCAAGGCAGTTATAACAGAGATCATGTTGTTTGACGAACATGCTCTTGGCTCGTGGTGTGAGTTCTTTGAAATCCCTACAGATGTAGATGGAATGGTTACCTTTACAGTAGGGGCATAGTCTAGACTTAGAATTATTGAAGGAGTTCGTTTGTTGGTTGTCGTGTTGGTTATTAGTGGTGTGATATGAATGTCTTACTTCCTTGGAAGTTTGTGATTTGTAATTATTTTGGGACTTGGACGAAGAAGAAGATTGCAGATTTTCCAAATGGTTGGCTCTGATATTTATATTTGCTAGAAACTTTGAAAACTCTATGACCTTGTCAGCATCAGGGGCAAATTCCATTGAACGCAATGTGGCTTGGTCAAGCTTCTGTGAAGTAATGTGAATTAGGATTAAATTTAATAATTCATCGGATGTCTTATTGAGATTAAGCAAAGCCTTGTAGCTATTTGAAACAGAAATATGAAATTCTCTTAACTGGGAGGAATTGGCATGATTGTTCAAGGGTTTAGCTTCAACAATGCCTGAAATTAGATCTCTAATAAGAATGCGATCATTAGTATATCGAGCTTTCAGGGTATCTAAGGCGATGGTATAATTAGTCTCAATCAATGGAATATTTTCTATTAAGCGGTAAGCATCGTCCCTGAGTAGATTTCTTAAGTAAATAAATTTTTCGATGTTAGTGAGGGTTTCATCTTGATCAATGATGCTGAGAAAGGTTTGGTAGAAGAATTGAAACTCACTTAATTTTCCGGAAAAATTATTGATACG
This sequence comes from Diabrotica virgifera virgifera, assembly GCF_917563875.1. Lineage (NCBI taxonomy): Eukaryota > Metazoa > Arthropoda > Insecta > Coleoptera > Chrysomelidae > Diabrotica > Diabrotica virgifera. The sequence goes on along the minus strand of NC_065443.1, from coordinate 244,012,976 downwards.
AAGTTCCGGGAGATTGACAGTTCTCTGTTTGGTGGTGGCATTTTGAGTAATTTGACTAGAAGGAGACGGGACATTGGGATTTGGGACACTAGATATTTCAGATGTTGTAGAACTTGTAGGTGGAGTTAGGAGGCTTTCGAGTTTTTCCTCAAGTAAAGAAATGCATTTATAATATTTTTTTACTATCGGATCTACGTCTTCAGTAGTAGCTAGCTCTGCAGCGAGAAGATTAGTTGCGTCATTATAGGTACGAAAAGCATCTCTGAGTTGACAAAGTATTTCCTTAATCATATATTTAGTTAGAGAAGCTAAGTCAGTTTCTACACTACTACATAATCTAGTTAAATCTAATTTACTGGCAGTTTTGGACCTCGTTAATTTGTTAATTTGTCCCTGTTCCATTGTGATAATTTATTTTAATTGGTAATCGATAATAAATGTTTAATAAAAGAATTATTTAAGATATTAAAGAGTCTTTTTTTTGTAAAAATGTGTAAATATTATCAAACGCACCCCCGTATGTCAGTGGAAAATTCTTTAGCGTTGTTAGAGCAAAGTGATTTGTACGTGTTGTGACGTAGGTGGTTTCTTCGTAGTACCACCGCGACCGATGGAATATTCCGTCAAGTCGTAGAGAAAGAATCGAAAACGAAAATACCGTTATAAGATGGCGCGCGGCGAGATTTTGCAAATGAATACAAGAATTTTTTCTTTTTTACGCAAATTAGAAATGGCTAATTATCCGGCTAGTAACGAAGGACCACTAGATACTTATGAAGAAAAATACTACATAAATATTTCGAGAGATTAATTAAATTATTCTCGGAAAAGTATTTCCAGGCGCTGGCTCAAAATATATAATATTAGTTTAGACGCGCGCACCCTTTCTTTTACACTAAAAAGATTCGTTGATCTCGATTTAGTTTATAGGCGTTCAAAGATAGTTATTGGTAGAAATAAACAAACTCACCCTGCGCTGTGGTTGCTTCTGGTTGTTTTTTCTTATCTGGCCAGATAGGTATCCTTGTGTAGCTGTTTGAGGTAACCTACATACGGTTTGCGAAAAACTGTTTTATAAACACATAGATACGCGCACTATTTTACGCACTTTTGGCTCAGTAAAGCCGGTAGAATTTTTTTGGCGGTAAATTTTTCACGTGGATGACGCGGACCCGTTAATGAGAAGTGTTTTTAGTTATTCACTCCTCGAGATTGAAGAAGAAAATGATCGATGCAACGTGGTTAAGTCTTTTTTCGGGAAGGGAGGAACGCTTCGCGCCAGAAAAAATAATACTTATATACGCCGCTAGAGTCTGCGGTTCACTTAGGGGTTATTTTACGAGGGAGCGTCTGAAATTATTATTTTGGACGCTGGTTAAAATTTGTATTTTAACAATACCAAAGAGAGACAGATAAAATACTGGTACAGCATGAAAACAGTGAGGAAATATGGAATATGGAAGAGAGATGGAAAAAATTGAGAAGCACGTTATAGAACACTGCAAAACAAGTATGTGGAATAAGAAGGAATAGGAAGAATAATAAAAGAACTGGATGGTGGAATAAGGAAATAAAACAAGCAGTAACAAAGAAAATAGAAATGTGGAAGCGATACATGAACACAAATGAAACCAAGACAGAGACGGATACAGAACACAGAGAAATATAGTAAAATAACTAGTAAAAGATGCAAAGAAGAAGAGCTGGAAGGAATTCGGTGAAGAATTGAACAAAGATTTTGGAAAAAACAATAAACAGTTTTGGAATAAAATAAGAAGCATTAAAGGAACAAAAAGGAAACAAATAAGAGGAATTAGAAATGAGCGAAATGAATTGAAAATAAACATACAAGACATACTAACCATATGGAATAAGCACTATAAAGAAAAATTCGAGGCAAGCAACCAACAAAATTAGGAGAGAGGACAACAGGAAAGAGAAGAGTATAGGGACAATCGAGTAGACGAAATTGATATCAAAGATATTGAAGAAGGATTGGCAAGAATAAAGATTGGAAAAGCGGGAGGTGCCGATATAGATCCGGAGATGATGAAGTACGTGAGAGAACGAGGCAAGCTTTGGCTACTGTAAATAATAAGGGAAGCATGGAGAACAGAAAAGATACCGAAAGACTGGGAAGAAAATTTATTGATACCAATACACAAGAAAGGAGATGAAGCGGAATGTGATAACTATAGGGCTATATGCTTATCATCAGTGGCATATAAAGTCTACACCGGGATAATAGAAAGGAAGCTCAGGAAAGAACTGGAAGGAAAACTAGAAGAAGAACAAGCGGCTTTTAGGAAGGAAAGAGGAACAACAGATAATATATACATACTGAGAAAGGTAATTGAAAGGAAAAACGAAATAGGAGAAGACTTATATATTACGTTTATAGATATTAAAGCTGCTTTTGATTTTATAAATAGAGAAGTAGTATGGTCAGTAATGGAAGAACTGCAAATCCCGCAAAAGATAGTAAGCGTGGTAAAAAATACATATAGAAACTTACTTGCTAAAGTACAAATAAACGGATATAGATCGCCGACAATAAACCTAAGGAGACGAATAAAACAAGGGGACAGTCTCAGCCCAGTTTTGTTTATATTAGTAATGGATAGAATAATGAAGAGAGCTAAAATAAGGTCAAGGCAATTACAGTCAACAATAGGGTACAGGAATTTAGTACCAGTGAGAATGGAGGGATTACTATATGCAGATGACCTAGTAATAATAGCAGACAATAAAGAGGAAATGCAAAAATTAATCGATATCTGGGTGGAAGAAATAGAAAATTTGAAAATGGAGATAAATGTAAAGAAAACGAAGTCCATGAGAGTAACCCAAAGAAAAGGGAAGAAATAAACCAAACGATATTTAGGTGCAAAAACGAAATAATAGAAACCGTCTCGACGTTTGAATACCTGGGAGTAATAATATCAGAGGATGGAAAGCTAGATCAAGAAATCTTATACAGGACGAAAAAAGCAAATAAGATCTACTATGCACTAAATAAAACAATATTTGGAAAATAATAAATAGATAAAGAAATAAAACTGAAGGTATACAATGTAATATATGTACCAACTTTAATATATGCAAGTGAGACATGGGTAAACAATGCAAAAATAAACAGTACAATAAACGCAGCGGAGATGAAGCAGCTGAGAAAAAAAGCAGGAAAAACGAAATTGGACAGAATAAGAAATGAATATATTAGACAAAGACTGGAACAGGAATCGATAATACCCAAGATCAAAAAAAGAAAATTAAAATGGTATGGACACATTAACAGAATGGACCAGGGAAGACTACCAAAGCAGGTGATGGAATAAAAAAGATGTGGTAAAAGCAGGAAAGGGAGGCAAAGGAAGAGATGGATCGACCAGATTATAGAAATTGGACAGAAAAACGGAAAAACACACCAACAAATGAAAGAGTAAGCAAAGAACCGCAAGAAATGGAAGATATGGATAGAGGATGAACAAAACCTCCGACGCCCCTGAGGGGCATAAGAAGTTTCGAGAGAAAAGAGAAGATATTCATTATTAGCGCGCATTCGGCTAATTGTCTGAATTTTTAAAGAAAAAAAGATAGTACGCCACTGACATATTTCAAATCAACAATCATTTTTGAATTCTTCGTTGCATTTGTGACAAAAAATAAAATATCTTTTTTTTCTAAAATAAACTTTACCTTTTATCTATTTTCTAAAACAAGCAATTTTTTTTAAATAAATTCAAAAAATAAATTTTTTCACTTTATACAAAATTGTGTCACTATGAGCAAAAAATGTCTCTTGTGATTTTTCTCTAAAGTTGATTGTTGTCGCGTTATACGCGAGTTATACGCGATTTAAAATTAGAAAAATGCGAAAAACGGCCATCTTTAAGGTTTAATAACTCGGTTAAAAATTAACATTATCAAAGTCAGAAAGTGACTAAATAAAGTTTAAGGCCTTACCTACATGATCCTGAAGACATTCGTGTTATTAATTTATTACTAAGCTGTTATTTTTAATTATTAACAATGAGCGCTAACAGCGTGTAGAGGTGGCCGTCAATGTGAGTGTGAAAGAGAATTTGTTTAAAAAAAAATGCTAAAACCATTTTTAAACCCCGGCACCCCAGGAAACCTGTGGATTTGTTATGATGACCTCTTTTTGTGTAAGTTTGTGCAAAAAAAAACCGAATCGGAATAATTTCCTAACGGGGGCGATCGACGATACAGCCTGGTCTATTAGGACATGTGATGAGAGGGCAAAAATACTCATTTTTAGAACTTATTAAGTAAGGTAAAATTTGAGGAAAGTGATATGTGTGAAGAACTGACTTAAGAACTGGAGAGATGGTTTGAATGCAAATACTAAAGAACTACTTAGAGTGACAGTCAACAGGGTCCGCATAGTCATAATGATTTACAAGGTTCGATAGAAGATAGAATTAAAGTCAATATGACCGATCATATTACCCGTATGCACACTAGTGGTAAATATAAAATACTTAATTGTCTGTCAAAATATGTGTAATATCTACGTTTTAAAACCCACCAAATTTCATTTGCATATCTCAACCGGTTTTAAAGCAATAAATAAATCGTCAGTTTGTAAGCAAAAATTCAACATCCCGTATCTCGGAAACGAAGCATTTGCGGGCATACGATTATAAAGCAAACTGTCATTATTTTTTCATGTAAAATTACCCCTTAAAGTTTGTCGCACTTATTTAGAAACACCCTGTACTGATGAAGAACATGGCTAGTTGTTAAAGTACCCAACTTTTTTATTATCCAACATGAGCGAAATAATCAGAAAACAGAATGTTAAGAAAACCTGAGGCTATAGTTGGGTTTTAATTTCAGTATTGTATAAATGCTACAATATTCCACAGGGTGATGCGAACTTTGAGAAAAAACACAGTTTGATTCGTACACCTGGTATACAATAAAAATTTACCGGTTTATCAACAATATTATTACATTGATATTGTTAAAGAATAAGGCTATAACATATTAAAAAACTCACTTAAATCGGACAAGAGGTTTAGGAAATTCGAGACATCAAAAATGACCAAATTTTTAATTTGGCCGATTTTTATGCAAGCAAGTTTATATCCATCTTCTTGATTGTATTATGAGTCTTACTCACGAGAACGTTCTAACGAGAGAGTAACGACTAATGTTAGGACACGTGTGGGAGAGACTGATAAATTTCATATGAAAGTGGACTGCACCAAGGCTCGGTGCTTAGTCCTTATTTATTTTCATTAGTTTTGGACCAGATAACAGCAAAACTACAGGGTAACATTCCATGGTGTTTATTGTATGCTGATGATGTAGTGTTAATAGGAAATATCGAAAGAGACTTGGAACAAAAACTGGAACAGTGGAGACAAGCTCTGGAGAAAAAAGGTTTAAAATTTAGTAGGACAATGACAGAGTATTTGGAATGTTCATTTAGAGATGGAGTTACTACAAATAAAATGGTATCTTTGGATGGTGAAATGATTGTGTAAAGCAATAGTTTGAAGTACCTAGGATCGGTATTACAGAGTAATGGAGAAACAGATGGAGATACATGCAGTAGAATTATAGCTGGATGGATGAAGTGGAAGGAAGCGAGTTGTGTGATGTGTGACAAAAAAATTCCAATGAAGCTGAAGGAAAAATTCTATAAAACAGCCATGATGAAGACCGGCTATGATGTACAGAACTGAATGTTGGGTAGTGAAAAAGAAAGAGGAACAACGAATGTGTGGCGGAAATGAGAATGCTTAGATGGATGAGTGAAGTGACAAAAAAGGATAAAATTAAAAATGTCCAGGTGTGGCACCAATTGATGCCAAAATGAGAAAACATAGGTTAAGATGGTTTGGTCATGTTCAACGACGAGACGTTAATCACCCAATACGAAGAATTGCTGAAGTGTAGATTCCTGGAAAGAGTAGGAGAGGAACACCAAAGCAGACCTTGGGGGAGACGATTAGGCACGACATGTTGGTAAAGGGGATTAATATTGATATGACCCAAGATAGGATTGTGTGGAGAAATGCAATTAGGGAAGCCGAACCCGCATAGGGATAAGGCAAAGAAAATGATGATGTTGACTCACGAGAAAGTTCTTCGCTAACGAGAAAGTCTTGTGATTGTCCTTTTCTGCCAGATCTTGGTATTAGACTCCCATGCTGTCCCATGCTTTCCCATCATTTCTAGATTTGTCGACTTCAGTTATATTCTTCTTTATTTCTGAGTTTTCCTGATTACATTAATAAATGTTTATTTTTATATCTTATTAAATGTGTATTATAAAATGATTTATCCGTTAACAAATAAATAACTAAATACAACTCACTACGAATCCCAAGATTTTATGAATTTATTAACACTCCGCGTCGTGTTTACCTTTGTCTTTGTATGATGTAGTGGAACTTCCTACAGATAATAATCTTATTGAAACTTCCGGTAGAATGACTAAAGACGACTTGAATTTCGGGGAAGAAGGTGTTAACTTCAGACAACCAACAATAAATATTGTATCAGCATCTCAAAGAGCAGGATCGAGAAACTAAGCCTTAAATAAATTAAAGGTAATGGAGACTCTCACACCCTCATTTAAAATTAAATTTTATGTTCCAATATAACTGAGATATGTGGCCGGGAACGGCAAGAAATTTTCCGCGCTTTTCTTTTGTTTGAAAGCTTTATCTCCACTTTGTAACACGGGAAAACTCGCGACAGGATTTATACATAAAATATATACGTATTTCCTTCAGGTTTCCCCTTTCTATTATTCTCTGCTGAAATTTGGTTTATTAAAACAATTTTTTAGGCAGCTGCTCTATAAATAAGAACTTACTGGACTTAACGATAAAAATGTAGTACTTACTGGAAATTTTCATAGGGTTAAATTATATGAAAAGTTTTATATTAAAATTCATAAATCATTAGAAAATTACTTGTTTTCTTATTTAAATGAACAATCATGAATCTTATTAGTCAAATTTCGTTTTAAACATAAAAGTAAAAAGGTAATAAGGTAAAATTGAGCTAAAACTGATTTCACTCCTTGAACTTACCACAAAAATTTAAAAGAATTTTGGGGCTTACTATAGCCCATCTCACCTTGACTTTACAGTGTAAGGAACATAGGCAATGGAGTCCTTATGAGAGTTTTTAGCGTGTTAATGCCGATTTTATTAAAAAGAATTTGTAATCGAACATTAGAGGGATTAAATTAAAACTGTTTTAGAAAGGCAATCTACAATTTTACGATTTATATGCGTTTAAGTTTATTTGATATACTATATTACGCATATGAATCCTAAAATTGTACATTGTCTTTCTAAAACAGTTTTAAATTAATACCTTTAATGTTCAATGACAAATTTTTTTGATAAAATTGGCAACACCGTTCTAAAAACTCCCATAAGGACTGCATTGTATATGTTTCTTATACTGTAAAGTCAAGGTGAGGCGGACTTAAGACTCTTGTATTATTCGTCGTCTTAGTTCTTTCAATGAAACAGGAATGATATTATAAATCTTGCTTTTTAAATAACCCCATAGGAAAAGTCCAAAGAAGTTAAATCGCAGAAACTTGATGGTCATTCAGTCAAACTACTTCGTTTAATACATTGCCTTCGAAAATGTTCATTAATGTTTTGGCTTACGTTTATGCTGTAATAAGGAGATGCCATTTCTCATCAGAAAAACAGATCATATTCTAAGTACCTATTATTATTATTTTGGATTAGGTGTATGTATCAAAATGGGATCAATTGCATCCTATAATAACTCTAGATATGTTTCTCCTTTCAAATTTGGCTACAAAAACAATAGCACAAAAATTAGGTCTATATAAATTACCGCCTATGTGTTTAAAGTCTTTGGCTCTTGGTTATGTGACCATTTAGAAAAAAGAACATATATTTTATCCGAAAAACAAATACTTAATAGAATGTTTGCATTACTATTTATTTTCTAACTCATAATCTTACAAAGTGTACCTTGTAGGGAAGACATTTTTAATGCTTCAGTACCATGCGGATACTAGAGTGCCAAAAGCAAGATTCTTATGCTATTTTTTAAAAATTAAACTAGACAGTTCCAGTAAAAAATATAAAGAGTGATGCACATTTATCTGAGCACCAAAATAACTGAAAATCTAGATCAACCTTCAACTGGATGAGTGTCTTTTTCAAGAGTCACAACGTCTCTCTTAGTGTAAAAGTAACAATGCTGCTATACTACCGTCTTCTTCGATCTTTCTTATGGTGTCGAATCGTAGACCTGGAACAAAGATATTTGCAAAGATATATGCAAAAGATTGGAAGCCTTTGTGATGTAGCTATATCGGAAAATAGTTAAGTTCTGAGTGACTGAATAAGTCACATATGAGGAAGTCCTCAGAAGAATGAAGAAGAACAAGAAGACACAAGATGCGAAATGAATCTAGATATGGCCTCCTATAAGCCACATTGCAAGAAAACATATGTGGAAAGCTAGGTCCAGAAAGAAAAAAACGTCCTGGTTAAAGAACCTCAGAACCTAGATCAACACAACATCTGTGCAGCCATTCTCTGCTGCAGACAAGTAGTCCAAGCTGTGGGTGAAAAATAGGTCGATTTCAGGATATAATTCGGGAATTTTTGAAACCTATCAGGTGTTCTAATAGGCTATTGATTATATTCAAAATAAGATAGCTAAAAGGAACTACAACGTTAACGGGGTTTTATTATTTCATATGGTCAATGGACATCTATATATGAAAAAACCGCGGAGTGCTATCATTTAAAGGGGTGCGTTTTTGAGAAATGGGTGAATTAGTCCCTGGGCACAGGTTACATTAGGGTGAGTTCTATGCACTTTTGGTACAAACCTATCTACATAAAAATTGTTCCTGGTTAAATTTCCTATATAAATATAACTTTTTAAAGTCAAATATACTTTTTTTTTACAAAAATATATTCAAAAGAAAAAGCACAAAGAAACCCAAAAGAAAGAAATTTTGTTTTTTGTCCCATAACTTTTGTCCACGGGGATATAGGTATAGACATTGCTTCACAGAAAAAAAACTTACATATTTTGTCTTTAAAATGATGTTTGGTAATGGTCATTAGGATTTACAGTTTTAGAAATATGATTTTTCAAAATTCGCCACTCACAGCAATTTTGGGCAGTTTTCCTTGTTATTTTGCAAATATTGTTCTGTAACTTTTTTCTACGTAACTTTAGGTATATGCAATGGTACACGTAATAGGAATAGAAATCAATTACCTTTAAAATGGTCTACTGTATAACGTTGTACAACTTTTTTTTAAAGAGATTATGGTTTTTCAAGGTTTTATACTTTTAACGATTTTTTATGATATATAAAAATAAAATAATATTATTATATAATATATTATATATTATATAATATTATATTATATATAGTATATATAATATAATATTATATTATATATTATATAATACCTAATATAAATATTTTTTTTATATTTTTTACGATTATTTTTGAAATTTCTCATTATAACTTTTCTTTCTTGTACATGAATATACTAAATGTTGCTCAATAAAGAGGGCTTACTTTCTGTTCTTTAAAATGGTGTATCATCTATATTTAAATATGTAATGGAAACCGAGTGATTCTTTGATATTTTTTTACCTGTATTATTTAAAATTATTTCTTTTACAAAAATTACATAAACATTAGTCTTAGAAAGCATCACTTTAGTTAAAATTATTTAAACGTTGACATTTAAAAAATTTTCAAAATCAAAGTCCATCTCTTCCTTAGCATTAGCTTCAATATCTTCCTCTGGCACTTGTTATCTTAGAGTTCCCACAATTAATACCCATGCACATGCACCCTTTGCAGAATATTGAACAACTAATTCCTATCTTCCTACAACCGCAGTTTTTTGTACATCATTTGGTACATTTACATGCTATTTTCTCAAGCAAAGCTTGTGGTGCAGGAGCTTTGACAGTAAATATTGGAATTAATCCATATTTTGAAGTTTGCCCGGCCGAGTCAAGTGGATCCAAAGTATTGCCTATAAAAAATAAGATTCAATCATAGCACAAAATCACATAAAAAAGGTATAATGAGAAATTTAAAAAATAATCCTAAAAGCAAAAGTCGTTGCAAGTAATTATTATATTTTGAAAAAATATCTTATTCAAAAATAATCCTAGAATTTTTTATAATACACCATTTTAAAGTAAACAGAATAAGTTTTATTTTTTATTATATAATATATACCTAAATGAAGAAAAAAAAAGTTATAATGGGAAATTTAAAAAATAATCGTAAAAATATAAAAACTCGTTAAAAGTGTATAAAGTCTTGAAAAAGGTAACCTCTTTAAAAGAAGTCGTAGAACATTATACAGTAGAACATTTTAAAGGTAATTGATTTCTATTCCTCTTACATGTACCATTGCATATGCCTAAAGTTACGTAGAAAAAAGTTACAGAACAATATTTGCAAAATAACAAGGAAAACTGCCCAAAATTGCTGTGAGTGGCGAATTTTGAAAAATCATATTTCGAAAACTGTAAATCCTAATGACCTTTACCAAACATCATTTTAAAGACAAAATATGTACGTTTTTTTTCTGTGAAGCAATGTCTATACCTATATCCCCGTGGACAAAAGTTATGGGACAAAAAACAAAATTTCTTTCTTTTGGGTTTCTTTGTGCTTTTTCTTTTGAATATATTTTTGTAAAAAAAAAGTATATTTGACTTTAAAAAGTTATATTTATATAGGAAATTTAATCAGGAAAAATTTTTATGTAGACATGTTTGTACCAACAGTGCATAGAACTCACCCTAATGTAACCTGTGCCGAGGGACTAATTCACCCATTTCTCAAAAACGCACCCATTTAAATGGTAGCACTCCGCGGTTTTTTCATACATAGAGATTAATTGACCATATGAAATAATAAAACCCCGTTAACGTTGTAGTTCCTTTCTATAGTACATAATCAATAGCCTATAAAGGACGATCCCAGGAATAACTTATACTAAAATGTAACCAAAAATTTTGTGCGGTTTATTATTTATGACGATTTTCATTTGTTAAATTTGCAATTTTTCGAGATTTTTAATTTTGCAGCTTAGGATATTCATTTTAGAGAAAAAATTTTAAATATAAAATTATAGTGAATTAAAAAACCTACAATTTGAGCTATGGTATGTTTAATTTTGTTAATACGTTATTGCAAAACAGCCTGCGAAATGTCCAAAATGGTCGTTTCTTGCAACTGCCTTATTTATTGTAAAAATAACTTTTATGTATTTTTTTAACGCTTCAAAATGAAGATCTTTCAATACTTAACATAAAAATAAATTGTAGTGCCCGATTGGTGAACCTGTTGCTTAGATATTATAATTTGTTTATCCCAAGAGGTCAAATGTCCAACGCTATAACTTTTTGAAAAAAAATCGTACAGAGTTAATCCAAGATCCACTCTCCTTCTAAAGACTTGTATTTTCATATTCTGATGTAAATGAATGCGTGTAACATTTTTCAACCTCTTATTTCGGGTTTGAAAATAAGGGGGCAAATTTCGTTATAAACATTTAGAACTGAAGCCGCCCCTGTACATCCTATGAGTTTCTAACTTGCAGGTTATTATTTATGAAGACAAAATTAAGATTCAAAACCAAATAAAAATTTTCTACGACCAACTGAAGCCGAGATAATTGTTTTTGTTTTCTTAAATATTAGTGTCTTTATTTATAACAATTAAGAAATTATTTTACAGTAATTGACTAAAGAGAGACTTATGTTACCTTAAAATAAAAATTATTTTAACCAAAAATTACATTTAATTATTAAAATTGATTTTTAAACTGTAGTGGAGATTTATTTTTCGTTATGACTGTGATTTATTGTGTCCGTTGCCCTTAGCAACGGCTAGCAACTTATAATACATTGAATCACGGTTTCGCTTTAAATTTTAAAGCATCGCTTGGATTGACATGAAATTTGGCAAACACATAGATAACATGTTAAAGAATAAAAATGATATTGGGCCTCTGTGTGCTTTTGTACTGCGGGTGAGTTTCACCCCTTATAAGGGGTGAAAAAATATATCAAATATGTTCAAAATCGGAAATGGATAAAACGTCTAATTCCAAGCATCTTTTGTTCTATAGCATTTTTTAACCAAGTTATACCTTTCGAGTTATTTTCGAGTAGATACCTTCATGTTTCAACAAAAAAAAAACACGTTTTTAGGCAGTTTTTGACAAATAACTAAAAAAGTTAAGTATTTTATTGAAAAAATAGTTTTAACAAAAATGTGGCAGATTAAAAATTGAAAAAAACATGATGTACGCAATCAAAAATGATGTATGCTCTAGACCCAGTAGAAACAAAGTTCTAGCTAATGAAAAATAGGTCCATATCCGTCAAATTTCAAAGTGAATTATTTCAAAGTGAAATATCCAAAAAATCATGCACTTTTTGGAGAAAAATTATTACAACTTTTTTAAAGTGTTGAAAAAATATGTATATCTGTTTTTAAAAAAAGTTTATAGGATCAAAAGTAAGCAGGTTACGCTGAAAATAAAGTTGATCTTTTTTTTTGTCAAAAAACTAGGGAAAATCGCCCCCTAATTACCATCTTTAATCAAATTAATCATTACCGCTTCACAAGTTACTTTGATCATGTAATATTTATATGATCTGTATCATCGGTTCAAAGGGCTTATTTAAAAAAAATTGGTTTTAAAGTAAATCTGTTTTAATTTTAAATTTTGAAAAAAAAATGTTATTTTTAAATAACTTAAAATTTATTAGTGTGACCAAAAATCACAAAGAGTGAAAAAATTAATTTTTTGCTGTTACGAATATTTTGGATTTTTTGCTTTTTTTGGAATGCAAAAATTTGTTAAGATATGACTGTTCTAAATTTGCATACACTCGTGATTATTGACTAAACTACAGCCCCTTCAAAAATAAGCACTTTGAACGGATGAAACTTACAGACATAAACGACACATACACGAGTAAAACAACAAAAAGTGCATGATTTTTTAGTTATTTCACGTGCAAATACTTCACTTTGAAATTTGACGGATATGAACCTATTTAACGTTAGCTAGAACTTTGTTTCTACTGGGTCTAGATATTTCATCCATACATCATTTTTTTCAATTTTTAATTTGCTATATTTTTGTTAAAACTCTTTTTTTTTCCAATAAAATACTTACTTTTTGAGTTATTTGTCAAAAACCGCCTAAAACCGTGTTTTTTTTGTTGAAAAATGAAGGTATTTACTCGAAAATAACTCGAAAGGTATTAACTTGGTGAAAAAATGCTATAGAACAAAAGGTACTTAGAATTAAACATTTTATCCATTTCCGAACTTATTTTGAACATATATTTTTTCACCCCTTATAAGGGGTGACACTCACCCCCAGGACAAAAGCACACAGAGGCCCAATATCATTTTTATTCTTTAACATGGTATCTATGTGTTTGCCAAATTTCATGTCAATCCAAGCGGTGCTTTAAAATTTAAAGAAAAAACCGTGATTCAATGTATTACAAGTTGCTAGCCGTTGCTAAGGGCAACGGACACAATAAATCACAGTCGTAACGAAAAATAAATCTCCACTACATTTTAAAAATCATTTTTAATAATTAAATGTAATTTTCGGTTAAAATAATTTTTATTTTAAGATAATATAAGTCTTTCTTTAGTCAATTACTGTGAAATAAGTTCTTATTTGTTATAAATAAAGTTACTACGATTTAAGAAAACAAAAACAATTATCTCGGCTTCACTTGGTCGTAGAAAATTTTTATTTGGTTTTGAATCTTTATTTTGTCTTCAGCAACAATAACCTGCAAGTTAGAAACTCATAGGATGTATGGTTTGTTCAACAGTAATTGGTTTGAGTTCAATTAGTGCGGTCGTAAATATTATTAAATTTATCTGACCTGGCCCATTGTTAAGACCCACCCGGAGCGATAAGCCACCGAGGTAGACAGAGTTGGTCTTTTGCAATTAACACTGACTAGACGGTACTCCCATAATAAAGCCTAAAATAAATTTTACCTGAAACCGGGCCTTTTATACTATTATCGGTTAATCCGGGCTGTTTATAGTGGTAACTAATTGAACTTAACCATTTAGGTCGATGCCACATTATGCGTTTTGACCGGATGCGTTTCCGACGCATCCGGTGAAAACGCATAGTGTGACAGATCGGTCCGGTTGCGTTGGAAGCGGATGCGTTTTGAGTCATCGGTACGCGCTTACTACCTGCACCAGACTAAACGCATCCGCAGCCTAAGGCCGATGCCACATTATGCGTTTTGAACGGATGCGGTGGAAACGCATCCGTTTCCAACGCAACCGGACCGACCTGTCACACTATGCAGTGTAGTCTGGTGTAGTCTGGTGCAGTTTGTAAGCGCGTACCGATGACTCAAAACGCATCCGTTTCCAACGCAACCGGACCGATCTGTCACACTATGCGTTTTCACCGGATGCGGCGGAAACGCATTAATTGAACTTAACCATTTACTGTTTAACATACCATACAGGGGCGGCTTCAGTTCTAAATGTTTATAACGAAATTTGCCCCCTTATTTTCAAACTCGAAATAAGAGGTTGAAAAATGTTACACGCATTCATTTACATCAGAATATGAAAATACAAGTCTTTAGAAGGAGAGTGGATCCTAGATTAACTCTGTACGATTTTTTTTCAAAAAGTTATAGCCTTGTACATTTAACATCTTGGGATAAACAAATTATAATATCTAAGCAACAAGTTCACCAATCGGGCACTACAATTTTTTTTATGTTTAGTATTGAAAGATCTTCATTTTAAAGCCTTAAAAATACATAAAAGTTATTTTTACAATAAATAAGGCAATTGCAAAAAACGGCCATTTTGGACTTTTCGCAGGCTGTTTTGGAATAACGTATTAACGAAATTAAACTTGTCATAGCTCAAATTGTAGATTTTTTTAATTTACTACAATTTTCTATTTAAAAGTTTTTCTCTAAAATGAATATCCTAAGCTGAAAAATTAAAAATCTTAAAAAATTGCAAATTTAACAAATGAAAATCGTCATAAATAAAAAACCGTACAAAATTTTTGGTTATATTTTAGTATAAGTTATTCCTGGGATCGTCCTTTACAATAACTGATAGGTTTCAAAGATTCCTGAATTATATCACGTGTTTTCACCCACAGCCTGTGGTAAAGATAAAGATTGCCATGATGTGTACGTTAAAATCATCCAGTAATATGAACAAATGTGTTTTGACGTTTTTTTAACGATTATTTTTGTAATAAATAATCATTTCGTTGTGAACCGAAACAGGAGCAGTTTTATTTAGTTAGTTCAGAGATCGGCAAAATGGCTCTAACTAGTTTCAACTGTTGTTAGAGTCTCTTCAGAGAGCCCATATTTGATTCTCTCTGAACCACTAAAATTCTGGCCGTCTGCCTCGATCCACAAACGAAAGATTATCATGACATGGATGCTGTGGCGGCATCTGCTAAAGACTAACGAAAGTTGTACTTTTAATATTAACAATATTAAAAACAAAATTTATCAAAACTAATCGTCTGGATACACCATTCGTGGATTCTAAAATTTGAAAGCCAACGAATCGCCAGACAGGCGAGTAGTGAGATGCAACTTGATAGATCTCCCTCGACTTTCTTTGCTCCGGCGATTCGTTGGCTTGCAAATTTTAGAATCCACGAATGGTGTAACCAGAAGATTAGTTCTGATAAAGTTTTTGTTTTTAATATTGTTAATATTAAAAGTAGAATTTTCTTTAGTAGATTATTTTTGTATTATTATATCAATAGAACATTTTCTGTTTCTGTAGAAGCTGTTAAGTGGAAATATTATATTTTATTATAATATTTTATAATTAAAATCGTTAGCTCTGTACATATATGTAACGTATTTTTGGACGGTGAGACCATTTTTAATAAAAATATAGATCGTATAATCATTCTTTAGTGATACCTTACGACCCCCAGAAAGCGTGGTATCTGCAGGTATACGTCGTATTTTTGCCTGTTATGTAACACGGAGATGATAACCTCCTTGTTTATATGAAACTCGGTCTTTTGTAACAAACGTTGCCTGCATTCAAAATTTGCAGTGAAACCTTCACCTTTCCTAACTGCAGCTCTGATAAATAGAGATAGACTTTACAGCTTACACTTATAAAAGGATTTGTAGATATCCTACAAATGTTTGAAAATTACTGGTATTATTTTATTGAAATTTACCTATAATATGTTTAAGGTTAGAGAGCGTAAAATCGATCTTTTTTACTAATGGTTATTTTTTTATATAGGTATAGAAATATAAGTTGGTAACACGGTTTTAACTGGAGGGCCATTTTGATAGCTGTCAAATGATTTACATTTAATTTATTTTGATTTCAGAATGAATAGACTGACGCTTGAACAAATTGTGCAAATTTATTTTGAAAATCATGGTTCTGTTCGAAATACGTATCGCGTTCTACATCCATTTTATGGTTAACATAATCGTCAATCAGAGCAATTAATTCGATTAACCATGGAACTTTTTCGCGCCATGTTTACTCTAAATGATAACACGCATCCAGAGAGACGTCGTACAGTGCGTAAAGAAGAAGTTGTTGCTGCTGTAGATGGTAGCATAGAGAAAGACCCTAATCAGTCTATCCGCCATTGTGAACAGCAGTTAGATATGAGTCCATCCACTTTTCATGTAAGATTTTGCGAAAATATCTTGGTTTGCGTGCTTATAAAATCCAACTGGTGCAAGAAGTAGATTCTATAAATGGGCCCAAATCATGCAAAAAATGGTTATTTTGTGTGGAAGTCAATATATTTACCACTAAGAGGTATTACATTACTCTTAAAAATCAAAATATAATATTAATAAAAAAGGTCACATTTAGTCTAGGCCCCAGAGGGGTCACCGTGTCCTTTTCAATTCTGATGGGCAAACTCAACGGTTTCTTATGGATTTTGGCTGCTGATTACGAATTTCGAGGGTGGATTTCGATCCAAGTGGTCAAAAAATTGTTATAAACAATTTAATTGTTTATAAATTGTTTATAAGGCTCTGGCTCATAAACTAAAAGAGATAAAAAAGAATATTTCAAATAAAATTTGTTTGTTAATAAAAAACGCAGAAAAAAACGTTTACTAAACTTAAATCCAACAGTTAGAACTCAAGATATTGTAAAATTAGTGCACAATGCAAATTGCAAAATAAGTATTTTTCGAAGCTTTATCGATTGTAACTCAGTTTCTACGCATGTAAATGAGCCCTAGTAGGTCTTATTTTAAAGCTTCGTTAATAGGCTTTCAAATAAAGTTTGTTAAATTACTTTATCTTCTTTTTTTTTAAGTTATACCAGTTTGAAATTATAATTTTCTTTAAAAAATTGTACATTAATTTGTTTATAAGGATTTCAAGTAAATTTTAGCTGTAAACATTTATACTTTAATTAACAATAATGATAGAAAAACTCAAAAGGAATATTTTGAGCTTTTTAAAATGTTCGTAAGTTTATTTTTGGTCAAAATATCGATATTTTAGTGGCGAGCTCTGAGGCGCAAAATCGGCTCACAGTCAAGTATGTAAGTATTTTTCGACGCTTTATCAATCGTAACTCGGCTTCTACGCATGCAAATGAGCCAATATGTAATATCTATATAAAAATGAATCGAGTTCTTTTACAGCATCATCATTGCATATAGCACGAGCATTTATGTTGTGGCGGCATACACACAATTGACGTGCCTTGATGATGTTGCAAAAGAACTAGATCCACTTTATATGGATATCATGTAGATAATTAGACTCTGAGGCCCTAGAAAGTTTTAGTTTTACTGCCTATAAGAACAGACTTAGTACCACCATGTAACTGTAAAAATTGCTGTAAGAACTTATGCAGAAGTAAAAAAGCTAAGATTCTCTGTATATCTCGATGCAGATGTACGAAAGATAATGTTTGTAAAAATAGTATTAATAAATAATATCAACTAACTTTTTAGTTATATTTCTGAAATATTAGCTTTTAACGTTTTTTTTCTCATTTAGTACAAAAAATAGAAGACAAAGTAAATAGAATGAAAGGTGATACGAGGTACAGTATGATGATTTAACTATAAGAATTATATGATAAAATTTTATTAGGATGTTAATTTGCATTATAATTATAATTTGCATCGAGAAGTTAGCGCGTGTACCTTTACGCGGTGAGCCAATCTCGCGCCTTAGAGCGCGCTATTAAAATATCGATATCTTGGCCAAAAATAAACATACGAACACTTTATTAAGCTCAAAATGTTCCTTTTGAGTTCTTCTATCAATATTATTAATTAAAGTATAAATGTTTATAGCTCAAATTTGATTGAAACCCTTATAAACAAATTAATGTACAATTTTTTGAAGAAAATTTTAACTTCAATCGGATATAACTTAAAAAAAAATGAAGAAAAAGTAATTTAACAAACTTTTTTTGAAAGCATATTTATTAAACTTGAAAATGAGACCTTCTAAGGCTCATTTTCCTGCGTAGAAGCCGAGTTACAATCGATAAAGCTTCGGGAAATACTTATTTTGAAATTTGAACTTTGCATTGTGCACTAATTTTACAATATCTTGAGTTCTAATTGTTGGATTTAAGTTTAGTAAACGTTTTTTTCTTCGTTTTTATTATCGAACAAATTGTATTTAAAACATTATTCTTTATCTCTTTTAGTTTATGAGCCAGAGCCTTATAAACAATTTATAAACAATTAAATTGTTTATAACAATTTTTTGACCACTCGGATCGAATTTCACCCTGGAAATTCGTAATCAGCATACAAAAATCCATAAGAAACCGTTGAGTTTGTCCATCAGAATTGAAAAGGACACGGTGACCTCTATTTGGCGCCTAGACTAATTTGTACGTTTGCATATTTATTTCCTTACAAAGTTTTTCGTAGATTCTAAGCAGATAGGTGCGTTACAATACCTGCAAGCCGTAGAAGTGTTATTGGTTTTGGTTCTGGGATATTTTCCTCATCTTTTTCATTTGTTCTCTGTAACAAAAGTCGATTGTTAATCTCAATTCTCTCTGCAAATGGTTGTTGGCTAGTCGTCTACTCATATTATGTGATACTATCAGACTCTTGCCTAGTTCTTTTATAACTTAAAATCGCATACGTTCATTTTGGTTTATACAGGAGTATAAAATGTTGAGTATAAGGAGTTGATAAGAAAAATAAGCCATTGAGGAAACAATGACGATAAGCTATTTTTGGGTTCTTCAAGAGGTAGAAAAAGGTAAATATTTTTGGTCCAAACAATCCATCCCTCCTTTTAGACCAGAGAAATTAGCAATTAAATGGCCTCTTTCGTGACATCCGTTGATACAGCTATCTAAGAACTGCTTTGGGTAAATTTAGTTTGGGTAGTAAATGCAACAATATCCAATATAAAAATAATGCAAAAGATTTACCGTACTTTTTAACATATAAACAATATATTAACAATTAAAAATCGCTGTTTAATTTAAAATACAAAAGGTGGAGACCGGTAAATTATATGAAATAGTGACACAATTTTTCTGAAGAAGCATAGAAAATTCTTTAAAATGAGAGTTTGCAAAGTTATTTTTGTTAATTTGTTGCTTAGTTATTGGAAAAATAGCTCCAAAAGTCGATTTATTGAAAATGATTAATAACTTTTCTGAAAATAAACAAAAAACTTTAATTTTGCGTCAAAGAAGAAGCAATGTTACAAGAATTTGGTTATTAAAATTTCAAGAAGGTTCACTTAATAGTTATTGCAAAATTGCATTTGTTTTTCCCAAAAAGCTTTTATCTACAACGTCATTATGCGTAAACTGTTAGGTTTACATAAATTCTAAAGAGACCGAATTAAAGAAAAAAGATCATTTTATTGAACTGACTCATTTAGTGGTTAAAAAATGTATGCTAAACATTGTAAAATATTTTTGAAAAAGTGGTACGATTTTAAGCTTAAAAACAATTAGAAAAACTCAGACGCATTAACATGTAGGAAGTTAATATTTTTTATTTGACATGTTGGAATTTTTATGTAAATTGAAACAAAAAACAATAATGCCCTAAGGCCCTTAAGACCCGAGTTAACCATTTTTTTTTTCAAAAATTCACCGTGGTTTTTTTTTATAAACATTAGGAAACTTAAAAAGTAACATTTAAAAGAATAGAAGTTCAAATATAAACAAAAAAAATCAAAACGGTTCTTCTAAAAGTGATCCGTCCATGATGCGCCAAAAATGCAAGGTTTAAAATCAAAGCGATTGTTTGATTTTACTGTCGAAAAATGAATTCACAACTACACATTTACAAAAGTCGCAATAACTTCGGTTCTAATCAACGAAAATTGATGTCCTTTTTTTAATTTGGGGTGCCTCGGTGCATAGATTATAAAAATACGATCAGCTAATTTGTGATTTGTTTATTTAATACTGGCGTATTTTGTTTAAACCATTTAAAATAAATATTTTTTTTGCCAAATTTTGCATCTCTATTATTATTAGTAGTATTAAAAGTTAATCAAGTGAAAAATAATCTAAATATTTATCTATAACAGTTATAAATCATATCTTTTAATCATTTAATTCATTATACCGTGTCTGACACGGAACAACTTGCCGAAAAATTTGGGACTTGCACGTGTCTCACACGGGCTACCGTAGTGCAGTGCTAATATTGTATGACTATTTTTGGTTTATAACGAATTTATTATGTTATTTTTAATGGTAACTGTACTTTCGTTGAAATGTTTTAAGGCCGTTTTTGGTTTATAACGAATTTATTAGGTTATTTTTGTTTCTGTCAGCTGGTAAATGTTTCTTGTATTGTGTTTGCAATATTTACAGTTTATTCTATTTTCGTTACTGTCAGGTAGTAGATTTTTATTGTATTATCTACAATTGCAGTGTTTACAGTATTACAGAGCGGTGCACAAAATATTTTTAAAACTTTTTACAAGTATTACTCTGTTCATAATAGCGCACTTCGTTTATGCCTTGGTGCCTTTCGCTCCAGTCCTATAGACAGTATATACCGTGAATCCAATGAACCTCCTCTCACCCTAAGACGGCAATCTCTTCTTCTTTCATATACTGCATCAACATCCGCAAATCCCTTTAATCCCGTCCATTCTCTAATTACCACATCCAATACCTCTTCTTCTACTAACAATGTTCAACATGTTACCATAAAACCTATACCTCAATTAATTACTCCACTACTTAAAAATATTGACCTCCGGTTGACTAGTTCATTTCCTATTCCTTCTCTTCCCCCCTGGACTAAACATCTTCCTTCAATAGACATCTCCCTCACCATCTTTAACAAACATGAATCACCCAACAGTCTTGTAAGGAAAGCATTTTTAGAAATCATACAAAAAAAATCATATGATTTAATTCTGTTTACCGATGCTTCTAAAACTACCACTGGTGTTGGCTGTGCTGTCACCACTAAACATGAACTTGTAAGATCTTCTCGGCTACCTTCAACATGTAGCGTTTACACAGGTGAACTATATAGTATTCTGTTGGCATTTCAATGCATCTCCCATCAAAACAGACATGTTGCCATTTGTACGGATTCCCTTTCATCTATCCATTCAATCAATACAATTTTTACTGACCATCCATTGGTTCAAAACATTCATGACATCTTCCAAAATCTCTCTGCTCAAGACGTAACAGTCTCTCTCATATGGCTACCTTCTCATACTGGAATTACTGGTAATGAAACAGCAGATCATTTTGCCAAAGAAGCTACCAACCTCAATACCGGAATAACTACAATTCAACTAGCTAGCGATCTCAAACTCGTTTTCAAAAAGTCAGTAAATGATGCCTGGCAAAACTTATGGCAACAAAGTAAAACAACTCTACACGAACTCCAACTATATATTGGTCATTTCTCCTTGGACTTTCTAACTAGAAGAGAAGCATCGATTATTAGAAGACTCCGAATTAACCACACCAAACTTAACTTAAATTGCAATGTTTTCCTGACTGTGAAACACGTCCTCACCGAATGTAACTCTTTCACCAACCTGTATACATTACTTGATATGCAACCTACTGTTAAAGAAATGCTCAACAGCCCTACAGAGATCATGAAAACTATATCGTTTTTAAAAGCTACTCAGCTATACAAGAAGATTTTATACCATAATCATTAGTTAAAGATATATAATTATTATATGTTTTCGTTATTTAATTATGTATTTAATGTTAGTGTTCTTGTACCAATGGCCATAGTTGTCGAGGTACTTTATGTAAATAAAAAAAAAATAATAATAATAAAAATGTCAAATTTGACAACAAAATATTTAGTTTAAATGGTTTAAACAAAATACTGGCTAAAATAAACAAACCACAAATTAGCTGATTGTATTTTTATACTCTATGCACCGAGGCACTCCAAACTAAAAAAAAGTACATCAATTTTCGTTAATTAGAACCGGAGTTATTGCGACTTTTGTAAATGAGTTGTGAAATAATTTTTCCACAGTAAAATCAAACAATTGCTTGGCTTTTAAACCTTGCATTTTTGGCGCATCATGGACGGCTCATTTTTAGAAGAATCGTTTTGATTTTTTTTTTTGTTTATACTTGAACTTCTATTCTTTAAATGTTTCTTTTTGACTTTCCTAATGTTTATAAACAAAGCCACGGTGAATTTTTGAAAAAAGATGGATAACTCGGGCCTTAAGTGCCTTAAGGCATAATTTTTTTTTGTTTAAATTTGTATAAAGATTCCGACATGTCAAATAAAAAATATTAACTTCCTACATGTTAATGCGTCTGAGTTATTGTAATTGTTTATAAGCTTAAAATCATAACACTTTTTTAAAAATATTTTGCAATATTTAGCATACATTTTTTAACCACTCAATTATTAAGTCTAATAAAATAATCCTTTTTCTTTAATTTGGTGCCTTTGAAATTTATGTATACCTAACAGTTTACGCATAATGACGTTGTAGATAAAAGCTTTTTGGGATAAACAAATGCAATTTTGCAATAACTTTTGCAGTAACTGTAAACCTTCTTGAAATTTTAACAGCAAAATGCTTGTAACATTGTTCCTACTCTGACGCAAAATTAAAGTTTTTTGTTTATTTTCAAGAAAGTTATTAATCATTCTCAAAAAATCGAGTTTTGGAGCTATTTTCCCAATAAATAAGCAACAAATTAACAAAAATAACTTTACAAACTCTCATTTTAAATAGTTTTCTATGCTTCTTCAGAAAAATTGTGTCACTATTTAATATAATTTACCGGTCTCCACCTTTTGTATTTAAAATCAAACAGCGATTTTTAATTGTTAGTATATTGTTTATAAGTTAAAAAGTACGGTAAATCTTTTGCATAATTTTTATATTGGATATTGTTGTAACTAAATTTACCCAAAGCAGTTCTTAGATACCTGTATCAACGGATGTCACGGGAAAATCCTTAGTTCTCTGGCCTATTTGGTGTTGTTGTTGACCAGAATTTTCTTGGATTTTCCGGATTGACTATTAGTTGATTTAGATCTAACATGGAATGACATAAGTATAGCATAGATCTGGATCCCGCGTACCAAACGTAAGTTGATTAATAGCAAGCTGAAAATTTGTTCATAGCTTAACGGTGTCTAGTCGAACAAACTTTGATGTACGGGAACACTGGAACAGGGGAAGTTTTAATTGTCGAAAAGTTTAAAAATTTGGAACGTCAGATTTTGAAAACGTCCCATGTATTTTGTAGGACAGAACATCCAATTGATTTGTTACTCTTTCATTAAGCTCTCATGCAAAAATCAGACTGCTATTACTAACCAACATGATTCCTGTCATTTGACATGTTCTTCGTGTTCCACTCATTAAAATGCCCAGTTGGTGATAAACACCAGTTTGATTTTTGCATGGGAGGATAATGAAATAAATGGTAACAAATCAATTGGAAGTTCTGTCCGACAAAATACACGGAACGTTCTCGTAGTCTGACGTTTAAAATTTTTAACCTGTTCCAAAATTAACACTTCCCCTGTTCCAGTGTTCCTATACATCAAAGTTTGTCCGACTAGACACCATTAAGCTGTTAACAAATTTTCAGCTTGCTATTAATCAATTTTTTTTTGGTACGCGGCATCCAGGTCTAACAGGCTTATTTCTGTATCCATTTTCCATTACTACTTGCTGTATCCATTTTTTCTTGGTTTGCCTCTCTTTCTTTTTACGGTGTTCTTTGTTTCGTGGACTTTTCTTGTAATTCTGTTGGGTTGCAACCTCATCAAATGCCCATACCAATTCATTTGTCTCTTTTTTAGTTTATTCATTATTGGTTCTTGGTTGGCCACTCTCCTAATAGTCTCGTTGGTTAATCTATCCCATTTTGTCTTTCCAACTATCGTTCTTAAATGTCTCATCTCCATTGCATTTATTCTGCTCTTATGTTTTTTCAGAATTGTCCAGTTTTCACTTGCATAGAGCACAGTCGGTATCACTATTGTGTTATATGTTTATTTTTGCCTCTCTTGCAAGTTCTCTATTTCCCAGTATTGGGGCTAAGGCATAGTATAACTTGTTTGATTTCTTTGCTCTATTTGTTATTTCCCAGTCTATTTTTCCGTCGTTAGTAATGATACTTCCCAGGTATTCGTAAGTTGTAACTATTTCCAGTTCTGAATTTTTGAATTTTATATTTATTTCATTATCTTCTTTGCCGTTGATTATCATTATCTTACTTTTTTCCTATTTTATTTCCATTTTTAGTTTCTGCATTTTGTTCTCGGAATATGATATTAGTACTATGTCGTCCGCATACATTAAGGACTCTATTGTTACCAGTTGCAATCTATGGGATCCTATTATTGTCTGTAGTTGGTTGGTCCTTGCTTTAGTGTTTCTTATTAATTCGACGAATTATTTACATTACGATTATGAATAGCAGAGGGCTGAGACTATCTCCTTGTTTAATACCTCTCTTCCAATTAAATTCTTCTGATCGTTCCCCTGTTATTTGTACTCTTCCTTTTACCTCTTTATAAGTACTTTCTATAATTTGTATCAACCTGTTTGGTACATTTATTTTTCTCAAGCATTCCCCTATAATTTGTCTTTATATCGTGTCAAAAGCTGCTGTTAGGTCTACGAATGCTAATACCAGTTTTCCCCCGTGTCTAAGCTTCTTTCGATTAGGTTCCTGATGATATATATGTTGTCATTTGTTTGTCTTCCTGGTCCAAAGCCGCTTGTTCTTCTCCCAATTTCATTTCTACTTCCTGCCTTGTCTCTTCTCTATTATTTTCGTATACATTTTAAAGCATACCGATGACAGACATATAGCTCTGTGATTTTCGCAGTTTATATTATGTTCTCCTTTTTTGTATATTGGTACGATGATGTTATTCTGCCAGTCTCTAGGGATTGCTTGTTTTTCCCACGCCTCTTTATATATTGTTCATAGCTAATTTATTTCCCCTTATCCCATGTATTTTACAATTTCCGGTTCAATTTCACCATCTCCTCCTGCCTTCCCTATTTTTATATTTGATATTCCTTCTATTACTTCTTCTCTACTTATTTTGTTCTATCTCTGTGTTTTCTTGGCCTTCATTTATTACATTGTGTTCCTGAATTACTTTGGTATTAAATTTTTCCTCATAATATTCTTTCTATACCCTAGCTATTTGTTCTGGGTTTATTTGAATTTGCATTGATCTATCTCTTACTGCTTTTATCTCCTTTCATTTTACCCCCTTCATGTGTCGTATTGTCGTCCAAAAGTTTATATTATTTGTTATATATTGTTCTTGTAGTTCTTCTCCAAATTCTTTCCATGATTTTGCTTTTGCGTGCGTGACTGTCTTTTTCACCAATCGTCTCTGCCTGTAATGTTCTTCTTTATCTTCTTCTAACCCCGTTTCGATGTACTTTTTCCATGCCATTTTCTTCTTTTTTTTTCTGTTTTCACTTCTTTACTCCATACTTCTTTACTGTTTTTACCACCTTGTCCTTTTCAATTGATTATTATATTTTTTGATTCCACATACTTCAGCTGCTGTTTTCTTTAATACATTCCTGTAAGTCTCCATCTTTAATCCATTGTCAATGTTTCTTTTTGAGACTCTATCTGCCTCAATCTTTTATTGCTTTCCTTTTTGTGAAGTTCTCGCACACGTTCTATCTTTAGTTTGTTTACTTTTACTTTCTTATACTCTTTCAGTAACATTAATAACTATTATTGTTTTATAACTTGTCACAGGGAACACCAAAAAACAGGTTTATCAAATATTCAGATAAAAATAATCAATAAAATATTAGTTAAAATAATTTAAAAAGACAATTTTATTCATGAAGTAATCTTACCGAATTACTCTCGAGCTCGAATTATCGATTTGTTTTGCCCTCGTCACACTTTGACATAATTTCACTCCCCTTCGGGTCGTGAAATTAAAACTGTCAAAGTGTCACTCGGGATACAAATCGATAATTTTAGAGCTCTCTGTAATTACAACTAAAAACTTCTGTGACGTGGAGTCGGTACGATTCTTATCTGAAAATTAAAATCTGACCAAACTTATTCAGAAAAACATGCATACTGATCATTTATGAAAATGCCACTAGTTTTTAGTATCTTTAGTAACAAGTGTTTTTATAGGAAAATATATTTTGATAAAAATTACCATTTTGAAACAATACTAGGTAAGAAAAAAGTTTGAAATCACTCTATTAAACTAATTGTACCACAATAAAAATTTAATAATTGTAGTACATACAAACACTTAAGAGGATTTGGGGACTGACAACTCCCATAAAATTTTTGAGGGTTGCAGAGATTTCGTTATTTTTAAAAAAATGCTTTTACCATAAGAACGCCTCGTGTCGATTTTCATTACAAAATGTCAAACGGTTCACTAGATATTGGAAATATTGATTTTTATTTTGTAACTTCAAATAACTGCAACTTTTTTGTAAGCACAATGAGCATTATTGTGTAATGTATGTACAGGTAGGAATAAGTAACTTAGGTTTATAAACAGTAACAATGCAAGCCAATTTTAAGCAATATGGAAAAGTTGTTCTGGAAATGCAAACGAAATTCGTAATTTTCAGATTTATAATGTTAATTGACATATTATACATATTCTACATACATATGTACCGGGTGTCCAATAAGAATGGCTCTCGGCCATATCTCAGGAACCGTTTATAGTAGAGCTTTGAAATAAAAAATTTTATAACAAAAGTTGCCTCAGGAAAAGCCTGGAAATTATTTTCATAATTGTGGGTCCACCGCTAGAGGGCGTAATTGAATATCAAAAATAAAAAAATCTAAATTTTACAAAATTTTCCTAATGAAGGGGCACTGGAAATCCGATTATTGTATTCTTCATCAAATTCTGCGCATATTTGATTTAACAAGTTTAACTCTACCTTTGCAAATAAGAGGTGGGGGTGAGTGGGAACCTTGTTATGAAAAAATGGCTGTAAGTCCGGTTCTGCTAAATCAAATTTTGAAAACTGGGTCTTGTTGAAGACAGATCTTTTTCTTCAATGTAAGCGTGATAATTTTGAACCATCCTAATAAGTAATAAGCCAGCTGGGAGGCGTTATTTAATTTTTTTCAGAAATCTAGTTTTCTTTGGAAAATATTAAATACAAGTATGCCTTTTTAATCATACTTTATAAAATTAGATTAAATTAGCAATAGAATACCGAAAACCGCATGTCGATACCTTTTTTCTATCTCAAGATATCTCGAGAAACGTGTAAATTTTATACATAACTGTAACTAACACCGGTAAACTAAGTTAATGAAAAGTAGTGTGCTGTGGAAAAAAACAAAATAACATTTTCCAGATGTCAACGTATAAAAATATAATTAATTAAAACAACAACATAAAGAGAAACAATACTATTAAAATTAAATATAACACATAACAAAAAGAACTACTTAGTGACGACCTAAATATTCAAATTGTTGCCCATCATACACTACTCTAGAATACATTATCCAGAGAATACTAAACGCCATTCAAAGCATATCGAGAGCAGTGATTGAGACTGCTGTTCAATCTACTCTTGAAAGAGTAAATGTTTGCAACGAAAATGATGGGCAAAAATTTGAACGTTTATGTCATCACTAAGTAGTTGTTTTTATTTCTTTGTAATAGGGCTTTTCAACGCTTCTCATTTGTTTCGAGCCTCTGTCATATGCGGTATAATCCGTGTATAATATTAATATACGAGATATGAACGAGGCTCGAAACAAATGAGAAGCGTTGAAAAGACCTAATATACGTTGACAGCTGGAAAATGTTTCTTTGTTGTTTCCATAGCACACTACTTTTAATGAATTTCGTTTACCGGTGACAGTAACAGTTATGTTTTTAAATTTACACGTTTTGTAAGATATCTTGAGATAGAAAAAAGGTATTAACATGCGGTTTTCGCTATTCTGTTGCTTATTTTATCTAATTTTGTAATATGGTATTAAAAATGCATGTTTGTATTTAATATTTTCCAAGGAACACTAGATTTCTGAAAAAAATTAAATAACGCCTTCTAGCTGGCATATTACTCAGTAAGTTGTTTCGAAATCATAACTTTTACATTGACGAAAAAGATCTGTCTTCAACAAGACCAAGTTTGCAAAATTTGATTAAGCAGAACCGGACTCACAGCCAGTGTTTCATAACAAGTTTCCCACTCACCCCCACCTCTTATTTCCAAAGGTAACCTAAACTTGTCAAATCAAATATGGGTAGAATTTTATGAATAATACGATGATCGGATTTCCAGTGCCCCTTCATTAGAAAAATTTTGTAAAATTTAGATTTTTTAATTTTTAATATTCAATTACGCCTTCTAGCGGTGGTCCCACAATTATGAAAATAATTTCCACGCTTTTCCTGAGGCAACTTTTGTTATAAAATTTTTTATTTCAAAGCTCTACTATAAACGGTTCCTGAGATATGGCCGAGAGCCATTCTTATTGGGACACCCGGTACATACATTTAATTATACTACAATAAAAATATAAAATAAAAAACCATTAGGTAATCATTTAAAAAAAAAATAATATTAATAAAAGAAGTAATAACTAGAATAAATATTATTTGATATGATAATCGACAGTTTATGTGATGAAAATTATATTTTACATTGGTTTTGCAGTTTCGATTTCTAATCTGAAAAGAGTTTTAAAACAATCGTAATAATAAAAATTTTTAAAAAAACTTAAACTGTACAGCGAGAAGTTTATAGGTTAAATTTGACTTCAGACTTCCAGTTCCAGAGTTAAAATCGGAAGTACTGTATTAAAGTCACCGAAATAGTACAATCGATGTATTATCCTGCGCGCCTTACCAACACAAATACCAAAACAAATTATAGATACTGCCTGTTTTTGTATCACTTCCGGTTTAAAAATTGTAACCGGAAGTGCCACATTCATCTTGTTCAAGTGCCGTCTTCCAATCGGAGGTGTGATACAAAGTAGCACATTATACTCACAGAATTAGTAACATGTGATACATCAATCAAAACATTTTAACCCTTAAAGGCTTGTTTACACGGGTAGAGTTTTGAGAAGAGTGAAGAGTAGAGTGGCGAGGAGAGCCGACTCTACTCGCTACTCTACCAAATATGGCTTGATACCGGTCACACGAGGAGAGTACAAGTGTAGTACTGATGCTAGTATAGTAAAGCCGATTTTTTTTATTTTTGTATAAACTCTTGATTATAAGTGCACCTTAAATTCTTAATTTTCTGCTTGAGCTTGTTTACTCCAAAGCCCCCCTTTGCCATTCTTTCGACGATTTCATCCTCCGCAGCTTGTCTCATACTTTTATTTCTGTTGTGTACACTACCTAAATTCCATAAACACTGGTATTCGCCATGCAGCTCTACAAGTTTTAAAGTTTCATCTTCGGTGAACTTCATTTTCACTATTTACACAAAACACAATTCCAGCCGGAATGACAGCGTCCCTATGTACTCTCTTACCTACTCTACTCTACCAGAATTGAGCGCGTTTCATGGGTAGAGTGCGCAGACGAGTGGACATTTTGGCGGTGGTGGTGGTAGTAGAGTAGAGTTACTTTGCCACATGTTGCTAGTCACTCTACTTTACGACCTACTATTCACTCTACTTGCTACTCTACTGTGCTGAGCGTTTTTACGGGTAGAGTTACTCTACTCTATCAAGTACTTGCATCATTACTCTACTCGTGTAAACAAGTCTTAAAGGGTTGTTTACACGGGTAGAGTTTTGAGGAAAGTAGAGTAGCCAGGAGAGTAGACTCTACTCGCTACTCTACCAAAAATAGTTTGATAACGTTCACACGAGGAGAGTACAAGTATAGTACTGATGCTAGCATAAATAGTGAACGCGATTTCTTTGATTTTTGTATTTTTAAACACTCTTGATTATACGTGCACCTTAAATTCTTAATTTTTTGCTTGAGCTCGTTTACTCTAAAGCCCCCCTTTGCCATTCTTTCGACGATTTCATCCTCCGCAGCTTGTCTCATACTTTTATTTCTGTTGTGTACACTACCTAAATTCCATAAACACTGGTATTCGCCATGCAGCTCTACAAGTTTTAAAGTTTCATCTTCGGTGAACTTCATTTTCACTATTTACACAAAACACAATTCCAGCCGGAATGACAGCGTCCCTATGTACTCTCCTACCTACTCTACTCTACCAGAATTGAGCGCGTTCCATGGGTAGAGTGCGCAGACGAGTGGACATTTTGGCGGTGGTGGTGGTAGTAGAGTAGAGTTACTTTGCCACATGTTGCTAGTCACTCTACTTTACCACCTACTATACACTCTACTTGTTACTCTACTGTGCTGAGCGCCTTTAGACTTGTTTACACGAGTAGAGTAATGATGCAAGTACTTGATAGAGTAGAGTAACTCTACCCGTAAAAACGCTCAGCACAGTAGAGTAGCAAGTAGAGTGAATAGTAGGTGGTAAAGTAGAGTGACTAGCAACATGTGGCAAAGTAACTCTACTCTACTACCACCACCACCGCCAAAATGTCCACTCGACTGCGCACTCTACTCATGGAACGCGCTCAATTCTGGTAGAAGTGGTAGAGTAGAGTAGGTAGGAGAGTACATAGGGGCGCTGTCATTCCGACTGGGATTGTGTTTTGTGTAAATAGTGAAAATGAAGTTCACCGAAGATGAAACTTTAAAACTTGTAAAGCTGTATGGCGAATACCAATGTTTTTGGAATTTGGGAAGTGTACACTACAGAAATAAATGTATGAGGCAAACTACGGAGGATGAAATCGTCGAAAGAATGGCAAAGGGGGACTTTGGAGTAAACGAGCTCAAGCAAAAAATGAATAATTTAAGGTGTACTTATAATCCAGGGTGTTTAAAAATACAAAAATAAAAAAAATCCGGTTCACTGTACTAGCATCAGTACTATACTTGTACTCTCCTCGTGTGAACGGTATCAAGCCATTTTTGGTACAGTAGCGAGTAGAGTCTACTTTCCTTGCTACTCTACTCTCCTCAAAACTCTCTTCAAAACTAGTAGGGTAACTCTACCCGTAAAAAGGCTCAGCATAGTAGAGTAGCAAGTAGAGTGTATATTAGGTGGTAAAGTAGAGTGACTAGCAACATGTGGCAAAGTATTTCTACTCTGCTAGCACAACCACCGCCAAAATGTCAACTCGCCTGCACACTCTATCCATGGAACGCGCTCAATTCTGGTATAATTGGTAGAGTAGAGTAGGTAGGAGAGTACATAGGGACGCTGTCTTTCCGGCTGGAATTGTGTTTTGTGTAAATAGTGAAAATGAAGTTCACCGAAGATGAAACTTTAAAACTTGTAGATCTGTATGGCGAATACCAGTGAATGTATGGAATTTAGGTAGTGTACACTACAGAAATAAAATTATGAGGCAAGCTGCGGAGGATGTAATCGTCGAAAGAATGGCAAGGGAGGGCTTTAGAGTAAACGAGCTCAAGCAAAAAATTAAGAATTTAAGATGCACTTATAATCAAGAGTGTTTAAAAATACTAAAATCAAAAAAATCGCGTTCACTATACTGGCATCAGTACTATACTTGTACTCTCCTCGTGTGAACGGTATCAAGCCATTTTTGGTACATTAGCGAGTAGAGTCTACTCTCCTCGCTACTCTACTCTCCTCAAAACTCTACCCGTGTAAACAAGTCTTTAGTACTAACATCTTAAATCAATGATATTCCAAGTAATGAAGCTTAAAATAGGACAAAACCTCGCAATTTTTACAGAATGGATCGATTTGCTTGAAAATTTGAGAATAAGTAGTGTATAGTTTAAGGATCACAATCTATATGAGGCTGAAAGGCGCTTTTACTATGGGGGTGGTTGTAACCCCATCTCGGGGGTGGAAATTTTTTATTTTATTTTGACTACAAAAGTTGGTAAAAACATTCATTCTAAGCAAATAACGTTCTATATATTCTTTTGATAAAATTAATAGTTTTCGATTTATTCGCTATCGAAGGTGTTAGTTTTATATCGAAAAAATCAATGTTTTTAATCAGTTTTCTGCTAATAACGCAAAAAGTTTTCGTTTTATTAAAACAACTTTGTTAAACAAAAATTAACCTTTTGAAAAAATAAAATAAACCGTTTTTTTATTTTCTTTAAGACCAATAGTAATCGAGCTATACTTTATTATATGTTAGCTCTTCTTCGTCAAATGCTAAATATTGTAGTTTCAAAGGCAAAAGACGGGAAAACTATGCATTTTTCGAGGATAACTTGTTCAAACTATTATAAAGTATTTTGAAAATATCTAGTAAATAATATCTAAATATTAGTTTATTGCATGTATTTTAATATTAGTATAGTATAGTTGATCCAAAAGATAGCATAACCCAGACATCCAAAGTGAAAGTTATCCTTCAACACCACATTGTTCCATATGGTCCACAAAATGTCCAGAAAAAGTCACACGATTTTGAGCGTCGGGTTTGGGGGGAGAGGGGGGAGAAATCGGTAAATTCGTAGTTTTTTAAGTTTTTCGCCAATATTTCTAAAACTATGCGGTTTAGCATAAACAACCCTCTATACAAAATTGTCTTACATTAAATTTGTAATAAAAAAGGCCCTATACATCATCTTTCTAAAATGAATGGTTCCAAAGTTACGGAGGTAGTATAGTATAACTGGTCCAAAAAAAGGCCTAACCCAAACATCCAAAGTAAAAGGTTTCCTCTAATACCAAAATGTTCTATATGGTCCACATATTGTTCAGTAAAAAGTTACACCATTTTGAGCGTCCGGTTTGGGAGGGAGATGGGAGAGAAACCGTTAAACTAGTAGTTTTTTTTTACGTTTTTCGTCAATACTTCTAAAACTGTGCTTTATCGTAAACAATGTTATATACGAAAATGTTCTACATGAAATTTAAAACAAAAAATGTTCTATACATAATTGTTATAAAATCAACGGTTCCAGAGTTACGGAGGGTGAAAGTCGACGTTTTCGATACTTTTTATATTTTTTGGGCAATATTTATGATATAAATACACCAAAAACCCAGACATCCAAAGTGAAAGTTATCCTCCAACACCAAATTGTTCTATATGGTCCACATAATGTTCAGAAAAAAGTCACACCATTTTGAGCGGCGGGTTTGGGGGGGAGAGGGGGGGAGAAATCGGTGAATATAAAAAGTATCGAAAACCTCACCTTTCACCCCTCCGTAACTCTAGAACCGTTGATTTTATAACAATTATGTATAGAACCTTTTTTGTTTTAAATTTTATGTAGAACATTTTTCTATAGAACATTCCTTACGCTAAAGCATGTTTTAGAAATATTTTACGAAAAACTTAAAAAAACTACTTCTCCCCCCATCTCCCCCCCCCCCACAACCGGACGCTCAAAGTGGTGTAACTTTTTACTGAACAATATGTGGACCACATAAAACAATTTGGTGTTGAAGGAAAACTTTTACTATGGATGTCTGGCTTAGGCCTTTTTTTGGACCAATTATACTATATACCTCCGTATCTTTAAAACCGTTCATTTTAGAAGGGTTATGCGTAGGTCCTTTTTTATTTCAAATTTAATGTAGAACAATTTTGTGTAGAGGGTTGTTCATGCTTAACCGCTTAGTTTTAGAAATATTGACGAAAAACGTAAAAAAATACGAATTTGCAAAATTTCCCCCCCCCCTCTCCCCCCCCCCTCTCCCCCCCCCCAAATCCGACGCTCAAAATGGTGTGACTTTTTTCTGAACATTATGTGGACCATATAGAACCATTTGGTGTTGGAGGATAACTTTCACTTTGGATGTCTGGGTTTGGGTCTATATATATATATATATATATATATATATATATATATATATATATATATATATATATATATATATATATATTATAATGCCATATTACAAGGTGTTATACTTTCCCGCACGCCGTGCTGGAAAATTTAATTTCACGCACGTTGTGCGGGAAAGTGCAACTTTCGGAAACGAAATGCGTGCGTGAAAGTGACTCTTTTAGCACAACCGCGGCCGTAGAAAAATAACTAGTTCAATAAGATATTTGAAATTAAAAATCACACTAAATTTTCTCTTTTCTTTTCACTCCTGTAAATTATTAAAATAAACATTATAGAAGTTTTCAGGGACTTTTGGCCCTCCTTAATCATGTAATCTTGCACTCTGAACACAACTCTTGCGCCTACGTCCTTAACATTTATGTAAACAGCTTTGTAACGGATTTTTCTTAACTTCTTAAAGACGTACGACATGTTTTATTTCGTCGTGCTATTTTTATATTGTATAAAGCATACACGGAATTTTATTTAAAATGCTTCTTTTGCTGATTTAAAAATCTGTTTTGTGCGTTTATTTATGGTCAATTTAAATTTCAACCAAAGGAATTTCTGCGTTCCTGGTAAACTCATCATTCATATTGCAAGCCACTTCCCGTTCTAGATATGAGCTACGAGATACGGAAAATGCTGAGTCGACCACAGTTTTTTATTATACTAGTTCATTTTCTTTAACTTTTAGTCTTTGAAGTTCCTCTTTGCTAACGTAAATTGCGAGCTTTTCAATAACAGTTTTTCCTAGATCGAAAATATTTCCCCATTCACTGGTTTCATAAGGATTTTTCACTCAACGGATAAGTAATCTCATTACTGTTATAAGGTAAAAGCCTGGAATATCTCTGGATAAAGGAACAAAAGCGAAATGTTACAAAAATCTACTAATTTACTAATTTCCGTGGCGAACTCTTTTTTGTACAAAAAACTAATGCTGATGAATTTAATTTATACAGTGTCCAGAAACTCTCCCTACAAAGAAGACTGGAGATTGTTCAGTTAATTTTAAGACAATTTAACCCAATTCACTTAGTCCGAAAATGCTTCCTGATGGAGATAGAGCTCTGAAGATGGCGTATTGGAATTAGTTTTCCTTAAATATCTCCAGAACACTGTTATTTAGCAAAACGAAAACTGGTACGCTTATTTATCTTCCAGAGATAAATCGATTTCATCAATTACGAATTTCTAGTACCGGTCATAGGCGCCCGTTTCGGGTAACGCAACTTGTATTTAACTTCTAAGCATTTTTGACACTGGATTATTAAATTGTGAAGTATTCTAGTACAAAAAGGTACTCTTGCTTTAAGGCGGTAGGATGCACTGTTTTCTAGAAAAATCTATTTGAAAATTTTTCGTTTATTGAATTGCAAACAAAGAGGGTGTATTTTACTGACTTAAAGCAAGAGTAACTTTTAGTACTAGAATACTTCATAATTTAGCATCAAGTGTCAAAAATGCTTAAAAATAAAAACAAAAGAGTTATGCGATAAATTAACAGTTTACCTACCCAAAACATACGCATATGACCGGTACTAGAATTTCGCAACTAAGGAAATCGATTTATCTCTGGAAAATAAATAAGCGTACCAGTTTTCATTGTTCTAAATAGTTTTTTTTAAATTTTTTTTTAATTCGACAAACAAAACATTTTCAAATCAATTTTTCTAGAAAACGGTGCATGAAAAAGAGTACCTTTTAGGACTAGCATACGTAACAATTTAACAATCCGGTATAAAAAATGCTTAGAGTTTAAAGATAAAAAAGTTATACGATAAAATACCCGTTGCCCTACACAGAACGGGCGCCTATGACCGGTACTAGAAATTCATAATTGATGTAATTGATTTATCTCTGGAAGATATAAGTGTACCAGTTTTTGTTTTTCTAAATAGAAGCGTTCTGGAGATATTTAAGAAAAACTAATTCCAAGACGCTATCTTCAAAGAGCTCTATCTCCCTTAGGGAAGCGTTTTTGGACTAGGTGATTTGGGTCAAATTGTCTTAATATTATCTGAAGAATCTCCAGTCTTCGTTTGTCGGGAGAGTTTCTGGACACCCTGTATAGAAATAACAGTGATAATTAGACTTAGGCAAATATGCAAATAAAAAGGTGTTAAATATGCGCATAAATATGCAGTGTTTTTCTCAAAAATATGCAAGTTTATCTAGAAAATATGCATGTAATTTACAAAACACAAATTTCTAATTAGGGCACAAAAAAATTTCTAACAAAAACATAAATCTGGCTTCTATCTGAATACATAGAAAAACTTCTTTCGACATCAAGTGATGTAACTAGGACATTTTTCAAATTCACCATAATAGTTGGCTAGTATTTACTTAAACCAAAAATGTCCCGCTAGTATTTGAACCACTTCAGAAAGAACCTGGTAACCACTACTTTTTTCATGGTTGTTTACATTTTTGAAAAGTTTACTTTCCAATATATTACTTTTAAAGTTTTAACACAATGATTCAAATTCTTTTATTAAAAATGTACTGTCTAACCATGATAATTTAGAGGAATCCAATGAGGTAATAGTTTGCTGAGAAAAACTGTAGTTTGATTTTATGAATGACACTGAACTGTTTATTTTCGGCATTTTCAAAGCACCACAATTACAGAGACAGGTGTCCACGGCTTATTTTACAACAAAAGTTAAAAAAGGACTGTCAAAATAAAAATTGTTTACCTAGAGATATAAACTGGCAGATTTTGGAACACTGGTCTTTTATTAGTTACGATACCAAGAGATTATAAAACAAAATAAATATTGAGGTTTCCAAGTTATTTGTTACATGAATATAAAAGTACATACATGTATACAACCAAAATCTCAAATTAAATGCACTTTATGCACATTTATATAAAAATATGCAGAATTGGAGATTTTTGCCTATTTTATGCATAATATGCAAAATATGCAATTTGCATATTTGCCTAAGTCTAATAGTCGGATAGATAGAAGCGGATTTTGTGCGTGATAAGTAATATGGAAAAACTATACGGGGATATGTTGAATTAGTTGTGTACATGACTTTCACCAACGGCCGCAAACCATAGTGGGGGCCGAGGGTAGTTATAAGGGGTCAAAGTCGCGGTTTTTATTATTTTTTTTATGACGCTCATGATAGAGCTAGTGCACCAAAATTTGGGAATAAGTAGGTCATGACGTAAATAAGCAAAATCTCTAGGGGCGGAACGCTGCGTAGCCGACAAACGTGTGGGGGTAGGGGTGAATATAAAAAATATAAATGGTTTTTTGCGACGTTCGTGATTGAGATAGTGGACCAAAATTTGGGAATAAGTAGACCATGACATTACTAAGTAAAATCCCCAGAGCCGGAAACCAAAGTGGGGGACGAGGGTAGTTATAAGGGGTCAAAGTCTCCGTTTTTATTATTTTTTTTTGTGACGCTCATGATTGAGATAGTGCACCAAAATTTGAGAATAAGTAGGTCACGACGTAACTAAGTAAAATCTCCAGGGGTGGCACGCTGCGTGGCCGACAAAGGCGTGGGGCAGGGGTGAATACAAAAAATATAAGGGGCTTTTTGCGACGTTCGTGATTGAGAGAGTGCACCAAAATTTGGTAATAAGTAGACCATGACATTACTAAGTAAAATCCTCAGAGCCGGAAACCCGAGGTGGGGGACGAGGGTAGTTATAAGGGGTCAAAGTCGCCGTTTTTATTATTTTTTTGTGACGTTCATGATGGAGATAGTGCACCAAAATTTGGGAATAAGTAGGTCATAATATTAAGGTAACTAAGTATAATCTCCAGGGGTGGAACGCTGCGTGGCCGATAAAGAGGTGGGGGTAGGTGTGAATATAAAAAATATAAGGGGTTTTTTGCGACGTTCTAGATTGAAATAGTGCACCAAAATTTGAGAATAAGTAGACCATGACTTAGCTAATTAAAATACCCAGAGCCGGAAACCAGAGTTGGGGATGAGGGTAGTTTTAAGGGGTCAAAGTCGCAGTGTGTATTATTTTTTTTGTGACCTGACACAACATTTGTCCCCCACGCAGCGTTCCGCCCGTGGAGATTTTACTTAGTAATATCATGATCTACTTATTCCCAAATTTTAGTGCACTATTTCAATCACAAACGTCGCAAAAAACCCCTTACATTTTTTTATATTCACCCCTGCCCCACTCCTTTGTCGACCACGCAGCGTTCCACTCCTGGAGATTTTACTTAGTTAGGTCATGACCTAATTATTTCCAAATTTTGGTGCACCATCTCTATCATGTGCGTCACAAAAAAAATAATAAAAAACGGGACTTTGACCCCTTTCAACTACCTCCTCCCCCACTCTGGTTTCCGGCTCCGGGGATTTTACTTACTTATGTCGTGGTCTACTTATATCCAAATTTTGGTGCACTATCTCAATCACGAACGTCGCAAAAAGCCCCTTAAATTTTTTATATTCACTCCTACCCCCACCCCTTTGTCGACCACGCAGCGTTGAGCCCCTAGAGATTTTACTTAGGTACGTCATAACCTACTTAACCCCAAATTTTGGTGCACTATCTCAATCATGTGCGTCATAAAAAAAATAATAAAAACCGCGACTTTGACCCCTTATAACTACCCTCGGCCCCCACTCTGGTTTCCGGCCGTTGGTGAAAGTCAAGTACACAACTAATTCAACATATCCCGTATAGTTTTTCCATATTACTTATCACGCACAAAATCCGCTCCCAGCTCTTAGACTATAAGTGATAATATATTCAGGCTATCAGCATATCTACAACATTTTATGGAAACGTACCTACAGATATTGAAACAAGTAATTGGACTTTGTAAGTCGTAGGTTTTGACCCAAAGTAATCGAAAGTAGAACTGGAAGTCGATATTGGAACACTTCGTGTAACTTTGCGTCGATTGATATAGGATTTTACTAATTTTGAACGCTTTAAACTGGCTTTGAACTGACTTTAAAACCGGAACTAAGACTCAAACTGAACTTTTTAATACACTTCGATTGACGTGTTACATGTACTATTTCGGCGACTATAATGTCATTTCTGGTTAGGAATTTTTAACCGGAAACTATATAGAAACCAAAATTTCACATTTATTCTCATCTTCCTAAGGCACGTTGAATGATATATCGCTTATACTATTTCGGTGACTTTAAAACGGTACTTACGGTTAAAGCTCTAAAACAGGAAGTCCAATGTCAAATTTCATATCTTTAATACCATCGTTGGGTTATAAGCTTTCATTCGACACCTCATTTGTCATTATATCTGTATTAATAACGGAGGAGTTGTATTCGCGGACGGACAGACAGTCATGAAACCGGAAATGTATATTTGCTCCCGTATTGCGAACGCGCGTCGAATAATATATCACTTGTACTATTCCGATCAGTACGTGTTGCAAGTTCTGAAATACGGAACCGAAACTTGGGCTTTTAACAACAGCATAGTCCACAAACTTCAAGTGACTCAGAGAGCTATGGAAGAAAGATTGCTCAACATTAAGCTCAGTGATCGCAAGTCCAATGAAGAGATAACAAGGCGATCAAAAGTAACAGATGTGATCCAGAAGGTTGCCATGACACATAGGAAGAATAGAAGACAACCGCTGGACAAAGCGAATTCTTGAGTGGCGACCAAGGGCAAACAAAAGAAGTAGAGGCAGACCTCAAACAAGATGGACTGATGGCATCAAGCGAATGACTGGCCAGGAATGGATGCAAAAACAGCAAACAGATATGAGTGGACACATCTAAGGGAGGCTTATATCCGACGATGGATGGAATAGCTATTGATGATAATGATGACTATTTCGGTGACTTTAAAACAGTACTTCTGGGCGCATTTCTAAAACCGGAAGTCCTTATCACATTAAGTACCATCCTTGGATAATAAGCTTTCATTCGACACCTCGTTTGTCATTCTACCTGATATAATGACGGAGAGTTGTGTTCACGGGCAGACAGACAGATTAACAAACGGTAGGACGGACAGATAAATGTGGATAATTAACGAACGGTAGGACGGACAGATAAACGTGGATAATTCAAAGTTTTAAAATTTTTTCAAAATTGGGTGAAAAGAAAAACGTTATGTCTTTTAGTATTTAAATAAAAATCAAAACAGACGTTTCACCATGTGTATATCCATATTTTTAAATATGCCTTTCTAAAATGACATGTTAAGAATAGAAAAAATGCAAACTTCATATTTCTGTAGGTATTGGTTTCATTTTATGGCAAAATTCCAAAAAATTTTTATAAATTTTTAACTGTTTTCATGTATAAGTACTCGGGGAGAAAACTCATTCCGGCATTCGTAGACCTAAGAGCAGTAGCGTTGGACTTTATAGAAAAAAAAATTATATGGCTGTGCTTGCAGAACATGAAAGTACCAATTACACTGATAAAAATAATTGAAAGTATATACAGAGTAATAAAAGGTCGTGTACAGATAGCAGGAGAAAGATCTGAAGAATTCAATTGGGAAAGTGGTATCAAACAAGGAGACAGACTTAGCCCTCTACTATTTATAATAGTCATGAACGAATTGACTAGAGATACTGAAGGAAAAACCAACCAAATACCTACCAACAATAATTGAAAGATTACAGCCAGTAAAAATAGAAGCCTTATTGTATGCAGATGACATATTCCTTGTATCAGATATTGTGAAGAAAATACAAAAATTTATAAACATATGGAAAGAAAAAAAAAAGAAATTAAAAATGGAAATAAACATCCAGAAAAATAAAATAATGTTCATCAGCGAAAATAAAGAAAAGATACTATATACAAGATTGGACTTTATGGAAAAAGCATAATAGTAGGATAAGCGCAATGGAGGTGAAGCATCTATGGGCTATAGCAAGAAAGACCAAATGGGATAGAATAATAAATTAAGCAATAAGAGGGATAACCACACAAGAACTAATAATGAAAAAAAAAATAATAAAGAGACAATTAAACTGGGATCATCAGATGAGAATGAAACCCAACAGACTAACGAGAAAAATTCACGAAATAAGATATCGCAAAAATGAAAAAAGGCAGACCGAGGAAAAACTGGATACATCAAACAGTTGATGCGGGAAATATTAAACAGAAAACGCTTGAAGAAAAGAAAATAATAGCACAGGACAGACAAACATGGAAGAGATGGGTGAATATGTAGCTAAACTAAACCCAAATCTTAAGTCTGAAAGGGTATAAGGAATAGGAGAAAAAAAAAAAAGAGAAAAAATATATAACTAGATACTTAAGAGTATCCATTTGGCAATCTTGGAAGTTTCAGTGAATCATATTTGCCAATTTTTCCCTACACTTTCGATATTTTCTAATTACTTACATATTGAAAAAAAATTTCTAACACCTCTAAATTTTGTGTTTGCTGTATTTAAGCGTAAATCAATTACTTTTATTAGTAAACGTTTAGAGTTTAGTTTGACGCTTGTCTCGGCAATGAATGTTACTTTTGGAAGTAATAAATCTAAGAAATGTCAAAAGTCAAGTTTAACACGATCTCTATTAGGGGAACGTTTGGAAAGACCAAAGAGGTGAGTTGTGCTCACCTAAGAGAAAATCATTATCATGTTTTTAATATAATGTATGTGTATGTATACAGTGACGAAATTTGACGAGCATATTCTCCACTTATTAGTATATACCTTAAATAAGATAAAAACTGAATACACGCACGATTTTCGTACAAAATGAGACAAAAGCTACCAAACTAAAAGTATCTTGGCACAATTATTAATTACACAAACCATTTCAAACTTCGAATAAATAAAAAACAAATTTCAATAAAATGAGGAAGGGACATTTTTTTAGGTTTTTTGAATCATTTCAAACAGAAAAGGTCTTTAGTGACTTTTCTCTTAAGTTAATAGTTTTTGTTATATTATGAGCGATTGAAAATTTTGAAAATGCGAAATCGGCTATTTTTAACCCTAAATCGGACATTTATCTAAAAAATTTAAAGTTGCCAAGGTAGGTAGATATTCTTTAAACATTGATTGATGAAACCCCAAAGAGTTTTTTGCAATACAATACCGGAAACTCCTTTGTTTTTTAATTGCTAATCAAGCGGGCGCGACACTGTAGTATAAGTGAGGACGTTTGAGTTAGCATAAATTCATTATCTCGAGAATGGGCAAATTTCAAGAGAAATCCTCAGACAGGCCGATTTTTATTTTTAAATTAGGACTTTTTAGCATACATATATATATATATATATATATATATATATATATATATATATATATAATACTAGTGACGTCATCCATCTGAGCGTGATGACGTAATCGATGATTTTTTTAAATGAGAGTAGGGGTTGTGTGATAGCTCATTTGAAAGGTTATTTAATTCTCTATTCACTAATATAAACATTAACATAATTATTTATACAGGGTGTACAAAATTTTTTTTCATTAAATTAACTTTGATTAAATTTGACAAATAGAAGAAAAAGTTTTTTTGTACACCCTGTATAAATATG
The DNA here is from genome assembly GCF_917563875.1 of Diabrotica virgifera virgifera. Lineage (NCBI taxonomy): Eukaryota > Metazoa > Arthropoda > Insecta > Coleoptera > Chrysomelidae > Diabrotica > Diabrotica virgifera. The sequence goes on along the minus strand of NC_065443.1, from coordinate 243,970,070 downwards.
TACTTATGTTAATGTTTATATTGCTAAATAGAGACTTAAATGACCTTTCAAATGAGCTATCACACAACCCCTACTCTCATTTAAAAAATCATCGATTACGTCATCACGCTCAGATGGATGACGTCACTAGTATTATATATATGCCAAAAAGTCTTAATTTAAAAATAAAAATCGACCTGTCTGAGGATTTCTCTTTAAATTTGCCCATTCTCGGGATAATGAATTTATGCTAACTCAAACGTCCTCACTTATACTACAGTGTCGCGCCCGCTTGATTAGCAATTAAAAAACAAAGGTATTGTATTCCGGTATTGTATTGCAAAAAACTCTTTCGGATTTCATCAATCAATGTTTAAATAATATCTACCTGCCTTAGCAACTTTGAAATTTTTAGATAAATGTCCGATTTAGGGTTAAAAATGGCCGATTTCGCAATTTTCAAAATTTTCAATCGCTTATATAACAAAAACTATTAACTTAAGAGAAAAATCACTAAAGACCTTTTCTGTTTGGAATGATTCAAGAAACCTAAAACAAATTTGTTCGATGTAAAAAAAAATTTTAGAAAAAACCCCGAATCTTTCCCCTCGCCTGGCAAGGTCTTATGCTCTTCAGAATCGCCTGTCATTGTACACACTTCTTCTAAATGATTTACTCAAACACATACTTAAATTTAAACCTTACAGGAGAAAGTTTATTTTACCCCTAAACTATGCACTTTTCGATTCACCTGGTAGATACACGTGCACGGCTGATGCCTGCCAGGTCATGGTTTTTAGCCTTGGTGTGCTATGAATTATCACTAGACAAATTTCTAGCCTTACAGGACGACCGTTAGTCGGAAGGTTCACTAGCTCTTAGACTATATTTACACACACATAAACTCATATTATGGAATCACCATGTATTTCAAAGCAATATTTATTTCTTTTGAAAAAACTTGTTATTGTTGCGAAGAATAAGGGTTTTTATTGAAAATAAACAAATCGATAAGACAATCAGATAGTACAGCTCGGCACAGTATAGGTTATTTGCTTGAGTTGCAAATTGAACGAAAATAAATAAATTAACGTTTGCGTTCAAAAACGAAAATATGTCTCATGTGGGGTTATAGAACTTACAATGCGGAAAGATTATTGGTCTTGTGGAGCAAGTAATGCTCTCAGAGGGACATAGCTGTAGAGCTAGGCGTAATAAAGGGCGTTATGTCCAAAACTTATGCTAGGTAACAGGAACTAGGAAGCTCAAAAATAAAGCAAGGGAAAGTCGCCAAAAAGTAATAACGGCTCGCCACGATCGTTTAATTGTCCAATCAGCTGGAAGACACCTACCCATTTCTCACCTTCAACTCCAAAGACAGCTTTTGGAAGCTACAGGTGTAACCGTTTCAGTTGAAATGAAAAGAAGAAGAGTTCGTGTCAAGAAGTATATAGCAGGAGACAGTTATAGGTTCTCGAGTTATCCAGGCAGCACAAGATTGATCGCCTAAATTGGTGTCTTCACCACCAAAACTGGAACATTGGGAATTGACAAAATGTGCCATTTTCAGAAAAAGTCGGGATTTGTGTAAAATCAGATGACCACGAAATCGTGTAATTAGAGGTCGAGGAAGACAAGCAAGAACGAAAACTGTCAGATCTGTTTACAAATATACAAGGGGAAGTGTGATGTTCGAGAGAGGAATTAATGTGATCCGTAAACAAACTCCTATAATTTTCATCCAATAAACTTTAACTGCGCACAGGTATGTTGATAACCTGTAGTTAGAATCTGTAGAGGTGTAACAGAAGAAAATTTAATTTTCATGCATGGTAATGGACCTCCACATACCATTAAAGTGACTAGAGACATCATTAAAGCAGAAGGTATCCTTTGTTTGGAGTGGCCTGCTTGCTCACCCGAGCTTAACCCTATAGAGTATTTGTGGAATATGCTTAAAAGAAAAATTAGAGCTCGCTGAGATAATCCACAAAACACCGCACGGTTGATACAAGCTGCTTTTGAAGAATTAAGCAACCTACCACAAAAAAATATTGATAATTTGATAAGGAGCGTGTCCACGTAAACAAGCTTGCATAAGGACTAGAGGTGATAACACTGACAACAACAAAAAAAAAAAACAAAAAAATAAATAAAAATAATTCAAACATTATTCGTTATACGTTGAAATTTTTTATGCTATTGACTTTAAAACAAGTAGTTTCAATTTGTTTGGTAAATACTTTATTGTTTTATTTAATTGTTATGTATTTGTTATTAAATTGCTTAAAAATAAATACTGTTTAACTTCGTGTGTTTGTTCTTTTTAATTATGCGCGAAATAATAAGAAATATCAGATGATTCCATATAAGTTTGGGTGTGTGTTATGTCTTCAGGACACAATTTTACATGGCTTTTTATGGGCGAAGCAACAATGAACATATTTTTCTGTAGATTTACACATTTTGAAGAAAGTCTAAAAATATCAACGTCACCATGAAGATGAAAAGCATACGTAAATGGCATACGCAGAAGAGGATCAGATTGTTATGTTTTATCGGATCTGATATGGGTTTGGTTTTATTGATAATCCTCTCGCTTACATAATATAATTCAGACTGTTCAATTCCAATTATTTCAGTATTTAACAATGTGTCTGCAACTGCCGTGTGTACAATATTTCTGCTGTCAAGTATCAGTAGATCAGACACATTTTCACTGAATGGGTTTCCTTGATCTTGCATTACACGAGGTAGTGACTTAATATCTTTCGCAAAAGTCATCTGTGCGTGTTTTTCTGCTTCATGGTGACGTTGATATTTTTGGACTTGCTTTAAAATGTGTAGTTTTACAGAAAAATATGTTCATAAGAAGCTGAGTTAAATTGTGTCTTAAAAAAATACGTGTAAATATAGTTTAAGGATCTTTGTAAAATATTAATTGACGTAGTTAAAAAGTACAAAATATTTACAAAATAATATTTTTACTCTCTTTTAATTGCAGTATTGCCTTTTTGAAAAAATATTATATAGAAACTGAAAAACAAAAAAACATATTTTTACAAAAAGAACAACGAAAAACACAAATTCCAGTAAACCGATTTTTTCGGTTCACGAACTTCATATTATAAATCAAAAAAGGAACCTATATACCAAATTTGCTTAAACTCGGACTTTTCTTTCGAAAGTTATTATGTTATTAGACACATATTATGTATAGCCACCATTTTGAATGCCCGCCATTTTTGTAAAAGGCAAAATCTTAGATGGCCTCATATCTAAGGTTGAACCTTTATATAATAGACTACATCTTATGTAGTATAAATATGTGGTCCAAATTATACAGGGTGTAACAAAAATACAGGTCATAAATTAAGTCACATATTCTGGGACCAAAAATAGTTTGATTGAACCTAACTTAGCTTAGTACAAATGTGCACATAAAAAAAGTTACAGCCCTTTGAAATTACAAAATAAAAATCGATTTTTTTCAATATATCGAAAACTATTCGAGGTTTCTTATTGAAAACGGACATTTTGCATTCTTATGACAGGATCATCTTAACAAGAAATTATAGTGAAATTTGTGCACCTAATAAAAATTTTATGGGGGTTTTGTTCCCTTAAACCCCCCAAACTTTTTTGTACGTTCCAATTAAATTATCATTGTGGCACCGTTAGTTAAATACAATGTTTTTAAAACTTTTTTGCCTCCTATTACTTTTTCGAAAAGCTAGTTTTTATCGAGATATTTTGAATATTTTTCAAATCTACCACATATTTGTATACTGTTACGTACGATTAATAGTCCAGGGTAATAAGGTTTTTCCCATGACACTCGAGCAGCCAGGGTACTGAAGCGTTTTTTCGACAGGTAATACCTATAAGAGCAAATTGTAACTATTTCCTGCGTAGGATCTGGCGGCAATTTTTATTTATAAACAATTAAGTGTCAAAAAATGGCATTTTTACCTTTTTTTTTAAATCAATTGAAAACAGTGAAAGTTATGGTTTTTTTAGTACAAATATCTTTGAGATTATGGATAAAGCTTTAAAATCACGTATTACAAAGTTTGATATACCCATTTATTGTTCATATAATTGCGAAAAAAGGTCTGAATTACAAAAAAATTAATTTCGCAATATCTATTGTAAAAATTAGTTCAGCTTTGAAATTTTTGTCATATAAATATTCTTTGGTGCTTAATATGTGATAAAAATTTCAAAGCGATTTATTCAATTGTTTAAATTTTATTCAAATTATTTATACCAGAGAGTATTCATAAGTCAGAAAAAAATGACGTTAGAACCATTCCACAGGTGTCAAATGAAAGAGGAGCTATATTTTCAACTTGGTTTAAAAAAAGCGAATAAAAAATGCATTTATTGTTAATAAATAATTATGCAAAAGTATCGTAAATCTTTGCTTATAAACTTTTTATTTTGTTATATAAGAAATTATATATATTTATTACAATTTTTTATCAATTATGATATAAATAACATTACTTGGTAGTTGTGCACTTAAAACAGGGTAAAAAAGTTAATTTTTTTCGAAAAAGTTATCCAAAAAGTTTATAAGGAAAGATTTACGATACTTTTGCATAATTATTTATTACTAATAAATGCATTTTTAGTCGCTTTTTTTAAACCAAGTTGAAAATATAGCTCATGCTCTTCAATTTGACAACTGTGGAATGGTTCTAACGTCATTTTTTTCTGACTTATGGTATTGCAAAAAAATGCTCTCTGAGATAAACAATTCGAATAAAATTTAAACAATTGAATGAATCGCTTTGAAATTTTTTTCACATATTAAGCACCAAAGAACCCTCTTTTGACAAAAATTTCAAACCTGTACACTAATTTTTACAACAGTTATTGCGAAAATAATTTTTTTCGCAATTCCGAACTTTTTCGCAATTATATTAACAATAAATGAGTATATCAAACTTTGTAATATGTCATTTTAAAGCTTTTTCCATAATCACAAAGATATTTGTACTAAAAAAAATAATAAGTTTCACTGTTTTTCATTGATTTGAAAAAAAAGGAAAAAATGCCATTTTTTGACAGTTAATTGTTTATAAATAAAAATGGCCGTCAGATCCTACGCAGGAAATAGTTACAATATGTTCCTATAGGTATTACTTGTCGAAAAAACGCTTCAGTACCCTGGATGCTGAAGTGTCACGAACAGGGTATATTTTTTTCTTATTACCCTGGCCTATAAAGAGACCTGGTAATAATATGAATTTTTTTTTATAAATTACAGTTTAAGTTATATTTTGAACCATATTAGAAATAAAGCCACATCTCGATAAAATGTGACATCGGAAAAATACTAAGAGGCAAAAAAGTTTTAAAAACACTGTGTTTAACTAATCGTACCGCAATAATAGGTTTATTGGAACGTACACAAACATTTGGGGGGTTTAAAGGCACAAAACCCCCTTAAAATTTGTATGTAATCATATTTAAAAAGAAGCCGCATCTCGATTAAAACTGGTTTATCGAAAAAATACTTACAGGCAGAAAAGTTTTAAAAACATTGTGTTTAACTAATGGTACCACAATAATAACTTAATTGGAACATACATAAAAGTTTGGGGGGGGGGGTGAAGGGAACAGAATCCCCATAAAATTTTTATGGGGTGCACAAATTTCACTATAATTTCTTTTCAAGATATTCCTGCAATAGTTATACCACATGTCCATTGTCATTAAAAAATCTCTCATAGTTTTCGATATATCGGAAAAAATCGATTTTCATTTTGTAACTACAAAGGGCTGTAACTTTTCTTTGTGTGCATATTTATACTCAGGTAAGTTAGGTTAAATCGAGTTATTTTTGGTCCCAGCATATGTGATTTAATTTATGACCTGTATTTTTGTTACACTCTGTATAATTCTATAATACAATTCTTATAACATTTGAACGAATCTACCATACCATAAAGTATAAACATTTGAAGCTTGCTTTATTGTTAGCTTTCCTTGCCAGGCTTCTTCTCTTTTTCTTTAACTCACAGAATAACAGGACATCTTTGCTATATTTTAAATTAAATACCCTAAGAATAAGGATGATTTTCCACCGAGTAACCAGTTGTCTTATATCATGATATTCATGTGAATGCTGAATTAGACAATATGAGATTCACCACATTTTAAGCAGAAGTGTAATCAAACAAAAACATGAATAACATAAACTCTCCATAATCTGCATTTTTCCGACAAAAACTTTATTAATTTCCCATTCTATCATACAGTCAAAGCAAAAAAGTTTTAGGACAGTTTAATATTCCTCCAATATTTTAAAATTACATTTAGTTGACAGTCAGCAGAAAGTTATTTCATTCATAGCAGTCGAATTCCTGATAACATAAAAGTTTTTCGAATAACTTCAACTTGTAACTTTTCGTTAAGTTTCCACGGTCTTTGATGAATTCTGTTCTGTTTTCACTTAAATGAATTTTCCTGACACGACTTCTCTCTCAATCCGATATATTCTACACCTGATTCGGATACCAATCGGCCACAGGTTCGTACTTGGGTTACAGTGAACATTGAAAAAATTGGAAACCTAAAAGTATAGCCTTATTTTTGTGGCAATACTAATTATTAGGTCTTAATCCCCGTACAAAAAAAAGTTTATTAATAGCAAGCTGAAAACTTGTTAATAGCTTGGTGTCTAGTCGGGTAGACGTTTATGTATAGGAACACTGAAACTGAGGATGTTTTAATTGTGTAAAAAGATTGTTTTTAACTTTATTCAATAACAAACTTTATATAATACATATACGAAAAAATGTTTGTCCGACAAATATATTGAGCATTTTAATAAAAATAAAAACAAGTAAAATTCCCTAAAAAGAGCTATATCACAGAACTATTTTTCGATCTAATAACAGATCATCATCAGTGCTGACCTAAAATAAGTATAACCTGATAAGTTAACGCAAAGTTTTTGAAATGTTGACTACGATTTAAAAAAAGGTTTTAGGTTATACTCACAAGACGCTGATATGCTAATCAGCAAAATACAAAAATATTTTGGTAAAAACCCTTTTGATCAGTCATGGAAATGTGCCACATACTCAAAATATTTCTAAAGATTATTCATCGTAGAATATACAAAAGGTTAGAACAAGACATTGGACAAACTCAGCTCGGATTTAGAAATGCTCAAGGAACCAGAGAAGCATTATTTGCAGAAAATGTGCTGATACAGAGATGTTTAGATGTAAACCAGGACATTTATGTCTGCTTCCTAGATTATAACAAGGCATTCGATACGGTGAAACATAATCCGTTAATAAAACTACTGAGAACAAAGAACATCGAGACACGGGATATAAGAATAATAAATAATCTGTATTATGAACAAGAAGCTGTCATAAGAATAAATAATTTTATATATATATATATATATATATATATATATATATATATATATATATAAAGGGTTGTCTACAGCTAATGCCGTTTCCCTTCCGTCAGCCAGGACTTCCATTTTTTTCGATCTTCCCAGTCTCCGTCTTCCAATCCTTTCTTTGACATGGCTTCGTCGACTTCATTTTTCCAAGATCTTCTAGGTCGTCCTCTTCTTCTCGTTCCTCTTGGGCTCCATTCTGCAACCTTGTTTATCCAAGTGTTTTCTGCTCTGCGTACGTGGCCGTACCATTTCAGTCTTCTCTCGTCTATATATTGCAGGGCATCTTTTTCCACTTGCATTCTTCTCCTTATCTCCTCATTTGTTATTCTGTCTGTTCTGGTGAGACCACAGCATCTTCTCCAGTATTCCATTTCGGTTGCCAGAATGCTTTTTTGGGTTTTTTTGTTTATGACCCAAATTTCTGCGGCATATGTCATGATGCTTCTTACTATTGTCTGGTATATCATTCTTTTTGTTTTTCCCTTGATGTTTTTATTCCAGATTACATTATGGAGTTGTCTGATGCAAGATCTTGTTTGTCCCAATCTACTTTTTATTTCTGCTTCTGTTGTTCCGCTTTTCGACATTATAAAGCCCAAATATTTAAAATTCTTCGTTCCTTTTATTTCAACTTGTTCTTCTACTTCTAAGTTTTTTACGTCTTCTTCCGATATTAATAAGTATTCCGTTTTCTTCATATTTATTTCCAGGCCCACCTTTTTGTATTCCTCTTTTAGTTTTCTTACCATGTAACTGATATCCTCTTCATCTTGAGCCATCACCACCTGATCGTCTGCGAAACACAATGTGTAGAGATAATCGTCCCTTATCGGTATTCCCATACCTCTACACTTTGTCTTCCAAGTTGTTAGTGCGTGTTCTAAAAATATTTTAAATAGAGTCGGTGACGTTGGGCATCCCTGTAGTAATCCTTTTGTTGTTTTGAAGTTAGCAACTACCTTGTTTCCGATTTTTATATTTACTTCATTTCCACTGTACATGTTTTTTATTGCTTGTGTTAGGTTAGGTGGTATCCTTATTTTAGTCATTGCTTTGTACAGTTCCTTCCTTGGCACGGTGTCGTATGCCTTCCTAAGGTCTATAAACGCCATGTGTACATCTTTGTTCTTAGCTCTTTTTTTCTCTATTGTCTGCTGTATTGTATGGATATGATCTAGACATGATTTCCCTGCTGTGAAACCTGCTTGTTCTTCTCCGATTTTACCTTCTATATTTTTCTCTATTTTGTTCCTGAGGATCCTGCCATACAGTCTTCCCATTGTAGCGATGACGCTTATTCCCCTGTAATTTTCGCAATCTTTTCTGTTACCTTTTTTGTATATCGATGTTATGTAGGCTTCCTGCCATTGTTTAGGGATGTCCTCTCCATTTATTGCTCTTTCCATGATTCGGCATATCATTCTTCTTAATTTCTGTGTTCCGTATTTGATTAGTTCCGCCACAATTCCTCCTGGTCCTCCAGCTTTATTGTTCTTCATGGAATTTATTGCTTGTTTCATCTCTTTGTCCGTTATGACTATTTTTTCTTCCTCTGTGGTCATTATTTTTTGTTAGTCTCCATCGATGCTGAATTCTGGTCTTTGCTCTATCAGTAGATTTTTATAGTGGTTCTCCCACTCGTCGTCTGGTATGTATTGTATAAAAGTTTTCTCTTTCCTGTTAGTTCGTAATGATTTCACAATTTTCCAGGCTTCTGAACTTCTTGTTCCTCCCATATTCTGTTCTATACTTCTACATGACCTTTCCCATTGTTCATTTTTTCTTTCGTTGTAATAGCCCTAACTTCTCTGTTCTTATCTCTATATTTACGGAGGTCTTGTGGATCTTTTGTGCTTAGGTATTTATGGTATAGTTCTTTTTTTTTATTTTCTCTAAGGTGTCTTCGTGGAATTCCCATTTGTAATTTTTATCTCTTGTATTTTCTATTTCTCCTAGCGCTTCCAGACCTGTTTGTATTATGCTTTCTCTTATGTGTTCGTATGTACTGTTGATATTCTCCTCAAAACGAAATTTCAATAGCTTCTGATCTAATCTTCTTTGGTACAAGTTTCTTATGGAGTCGTCCTGAAGTAAGTGTATCTTCAGTCTTTTTTCTGTTGGTAATTCTTTATGTGGTTCTTGGTTACTCTGTGCACTTTGGTGTACCCATGGTAGTTCTAATCTTGCTATCAGTAGTCTATGGTCGCTGCCGCATTCTGCTCCTCTTTGTACTCTTACGTCTCTTATTCGCATTGTGGTTTCTTTCTTCAGTATGACGTAATCTATTATCGACTTAAGGTTTCTTGTTTCTTGAGTCCATGTGTACTTGTGAATGTCTTTATGTTCAAAAAAGCCGTTGGTGATTCTGAGGCCGTTCATCTCACATAGTTCTGTAAGTCTTTCTCCATTGTCGTTTCCAACGTCTTCTCCAAATCTTCCAATTGTTTGATCATTTTCTTTTTTCCCAACTCTGCCATTCAGATCTCCTGCGATGATTATTTCTTCCCTTTTTTTGACCTTTATGATTTCACCTTGTAGCGTATCCATGAAGTTTTCCTTTTCCTTGATGTTACTGTCATCTGTTGGACCATATACTCCTAATACCACTATATCTCTACCGAATAAGGTCATATGGACTTTTATAATTCTTTCATTTATGGGCTCCCACGATTTGATGTTCCTTTTATACTTTTTCTTAATAAGAATTCCTACTCCTGCTTTCGCTCTTTTATCTTTATCAACTCCACTCCATATGTGTATTATATCTCCGATTTCCTCTATGCCATTTCCCTTTTTCTTAGTTTCACTTATAGTTAATATGTCGACATTCATCTTTCTGATTTCAATTAAGAGTTCCCTGTATTTTGTGTTCCATCCTTGAATATTCCATGTTCCCATCTTGATTCTTCTCTGTTTCTTCTTTTGTTTTGCCTTGCTGACGTTTTCAACTGGACTCTGAAGATCTATAGCAAAATTGCCCCCCCCCCGGAATCCGTTGGGGCTCCCTCTTAGAGAGGTGTGGGTTACCACCCGGGGATATTTTCCGCGACTTTTCATTTTGCCATTTTTTCTTCATATTTCCTTTGGTTTTTACATGTGTTCGGTTGTTTAATCCTGAACGCCATAACCCCCATTTGGAGGGCCTCTTGTTCAGCCGCCCATTCTGGGTCCGTCGCTGTTTGCAGCCGCCCACTCTGGGTCAGTCGCTGCATGTTTAATTTTATACGAACCCTAAAATCGGGGGTCGCCACTTCCGCCATACACACCGTACCGAAGATATTCTTCTCCGCCGTGGATACCGTTGTGGTCTTCATCCGTAACCCTGGACAAGGGACCCTAAGCAGGTACTAGTCTACTAGTTTCCCGGGTCAGAAAACTCCTGGAATCTGCGGAGGGCAGGGATTGATTCACTTTCCCTGGTAGGACTGTCCAAAAGGAGTTCCTATCCGCTACCCGCATAAATAATTTTAACACCAATAAAATAAAAATCAAGAGAGGCGTTATACAGGGCTGTGTCTTGTCGCCATCACTGTTTAATGCATACTCAGAAGAAATATTCAAAAAACATTACAAGATGAAATAGCAAGCATAAAATAAATGGCCTACCCATATGTGAAATTTTCACAATTTTCAAGAAGTTTTCACCCTATTCGAGAACGGAGCCAAGGACGTTGGTCTTAAGGTCAACGAGGACAAGACCAAGTACATGGTGGTTACGAAGAACCCAAGACCAAGGGTTAGACAAAACGTAACAATTAATGAATACAATTTTGAAGTCGTCGAAGAATTTAACTACCTGGGAGCGATCGTAACATCTGAAAATCAATATGAAAATGACGTGGCAGCCAGGATCATTGCAGGAAACAGGGCATATTACTCATTAATGACCGTACTTAAATCAAAAATACTTTCAAGACCGGCAAAAATAAGAGTATATAAGACAATAATTCGTTCCACAATAACGTATGGAAGCGAGACATGGACTCTGAACCAGCGGGAGACAACAAAATTACTGGTACTTGAAAGAAAGATACTGCGGACAATCTATGGGCCTTGCAGAGAAGAGACAACAGGAGAATGGAAAAAAGACACAATGATGAACTCCAGACAATATATAGAGATGACAACATAGTACGCTACATCAAAGCAACCCGAATAAGATGGGCGGGCCACGTGCTAAGATCGAGTGACGAAAGACTTTTGAACGCCACATTCTGGGAAAGGCCCGATGGTAGAAGGTCAGTTGGTCGCCCAAGAAAGAGATGGAAGGACGCAGTAGCCAGTGATCTACGCAAAATGGGAGTAAAGCAATGGGAAATAGCTGCTTAGGACCAACAACAATGGAGGGAAATAATAAACGCGGCCGACTCACATAGAGTTGTAGAGCCAAATGATTATGATGATATGTGAAATTAGATACGCCGATGACACAATACTAATAGCAGAAAGTATTACAGATCTATAAAGAATTTTAGATAAGGTTGTTGCAACGAGTGAAGAATTTGGTCTGTCACTAAACATACAGAAAACGAAGTTCATGGTTATATCAAAGAAAAATGTTAGGAACATCAATCTTCACGTAAATAATAAGACGATAGAACGAGTTCGGAATTATAACTATCTAGAGACAAACATTTGTGAAACAAACGATTATACCAAAGAAATCCGAATAATAATAGAAAAGGCTAGAAGTGCATTCACTAATATGAAACAAATATTATGTAGTAAAGACCTAAGCATAAATCTTAGAAAGCGAGTACTAAAATGTTATGTATTTTCTGTTCTTTTGTATGGTATGGAGACATGGACTCTCAATAAACAAAGCCTCAATAGATTGGAAGCATTTGAGATGTGGACGTATCGAAGAATGCTGAGAATCTCCTGGACAGACAGAATAACCAATGAGGAAATACTAAGGAGAATACAGAACAGCAGGGAGGTACTGGATTCCATCAAAATAAGAAAACTTAAATACTTGGGTCATATAACACGTGGTGACAGATATGAACTCCTAAAATTAATTATGCAGGGAAAGATTCAAGGAAGGCGCAGCATAGGTAGGAGAAAAATGTCCTGGCTGAGAAATCTCAGAGAATGGTTTGGATGCAGCTCAACTGAACTCTTTCGGGCTGTAGTGTCAAAAGTGAGAATAGCAATGATGATTTTCAACCTTCGTCGCGGAGATGGCACGTAAAGAAGAAGAAGTCATGGAAACATTTATTATAATAATTGTGAAATTGAGCATGAATGCACAAAATATGACATCCATTCTGCCCAGGGTACCATTTGAGCCCAAATTGAGTTGTTCACATGTTGAATAGTTGGTGGCAACTGGCGACCAATAACAGAAATCATTAATGATGGCATGACAAAAATGACAGCTCCTTTACTTATAAGTTATGTAGCCACTGGTGTAAAGCTTGTTAAAATTGAAAACAGTAACGACCATCACTCCACTGTGATAAATAATTAATTAAAGTTAAACTAAACTTAATGTTACAGTTATGTGTTTAGAGTAGCTGTATTAAAATGCAGTCAGGTTGTGTTTGTCCATGATGGAAGTAGGCAAACACCATTACATATAATATCAATAACTATGAAAATCGATAATAAATCCTTTTTTGTGTGGTCACACCTAGTATCTGAAAACGTATTTTGTGTTGATTTAAATTTCTAGGTGTTGAATTTATTTAAATAGTTAATAGTTGTTGGAATTTATGTAAATTGCAAGAAAAAACCACAGTAGAGGTGATAGAAGTGTAAAAATGTCTCAATTAATCCAGGGAGAATATATCATTGAAAACAAGTTCAGACTTAGGCGAGTAAATTTTAAAACCGTTGTCAACAATTCAAAAACTTTGCGTTAACTTATCAAGCTATACTTATTTTAGATCAGCACTGATGATGATCTGTTATTAGATCGAAAACTAGTTCTATGATGTAGCCTTTTTTAGGGAATTTTAATTAATATACCTTTTATAAAAAATTTAACTTGATTTTTGTAATATATGGTATACAGACAACTACAGAATAGCTATTTGTATAACAAGGGAGGAAAGTGCTACTTTTCCTCCCGAGAATGAAGTTTACTGCCCGACGCGTAGCGGAGGGCAGTAATCATTCAAGGGAAGAAATGGCACTTTACTTCCATGTTATACATATGGTTTTTCCACCTTCCTCAAATTAATAACAAGTCATTTTTCATTTTTACTTAATTTATTTATGTAACTAACCAACAAAATTTATTAAAACTAAAACTAACAAGTAGGTACAATATAACTGTCAACTGTCAAATATAAATCAAATTATTAATGTAAACAATAGGTTTGTTCTAGGAAACAGTCAAACTAGTCAGAAACCGTCAGCAAACGGTTGGTCAGTGAGAGAACATAATACAGTCACCAGTGCTATCCCCTCTACTCGCGCTGGTCCGCTATTCGCTGATGCTTTCAAACCGTTTGAAACTGATGCTAGAACAAACCTATTGTTAAATCAAAATAACAATTTACTGTTTTTTACCATTCTACAAAATACAGGGTGTTTTATAAATAAACGTTAAAATGTATAGATAATTACGTAATAGTTGTACAGGGCGTCAATAAGTTATATTTCATGAATGAAATACCATGACGTCACTTTTACTTTTCCTCCCTAGAGAAGAAAAGTACAACTTGGCTCCCTACAATCAGGTCCGGAAAAGTATACTTTCGGTAGAGGTAGGTGGAAAAAACTTTTTTCTCGTGCATTTTAATAAGTCTGACACGTAGAAAATATCAAGTTGCAGGAATTATGTTGGATATAAATAGCAGCCTGTTTTTTGTATGAGAGTTTAATGAACGGGTAACAAATCAATTGGAAGTTCTGTCCGACAAATTACATGGGACGTTTTCGTAATCTGACGTTCCAGATTTTTAAACTGTTCCACAATTAAAACTTCCTCTGTTCCAGTGTTTCCGTACATCAAAGTTTGTCCGACTAAACACAGTTAAGCTGTTAACACATTTTCAGCTTGCTATTAATAAACTTTTTTTGTGCGCGGGATCCAGGCCTAATATAATCTAGGTTTTTATACTTTAACTTTATGTTTTTTACACTTTGTTACAATTTTTTAATGTACTAATTTTCTCTAATGTATATTAATTACCCTTCTTAGTCGAAGATCATCCCGGAAAATCTCGTGTAATGCATTTTATCATACTCGCAATTTATACCAATGAACTAGAACACTGTCCCCCTTGTCAAAGACATATTATAAAAGAACGAATTTTAAAAGTTTTAATACGGTTTCCTGCATGATGTAATTCGAACACAAACAAATATTAAGCAGAATTAGTCTGGAATAAATCTAATTAACAAGAGTGACGGAGCGTTGAATGTTATGACTACCATTCACTGTATTCACAGAAGCGTCAATAACGCTTTATAATTTACATCAGATGTAGATATATGGCAATTCATATACGCGTTTCGCTGAAGAAATTTATTCAAATTCAAGCTATTAATTAGTACATAGATAAATTATTATTATTCAACCACCTAACTTACAATTTCTATCATCATTCAAGCATTTGCGTTCACTGATTTGCCATAAATTGGTAATGGGTACGGAAACATATTTGAATCGGTCATTTCAGAAAAAACATGAGTAGTGCGACAGATTTGTGCAAATATTATGAGAATTGTGCATTTAATGATAAAAGCCTTTAATCTTAACCACATATACTACACATATTAAGGTTCAAAATTAGATAAGAGGCCATCTCAGATTTTGCCTTTTACAAAAATGGCGGGGATTCAAATTGACGACTATACATATGTGACTAATAGCACGATAACTTTTGAAGGAGACTTCAGATTTCAACCAAATTTGGTATATAGGTTCTTTTTATGATGTATAAGATTGAGGTCTTGAACCGGAAGAATCGGTTTATAGTCTGTTCGCTAAACTCAGACGCAACTTTCTAGATATTTTAGTCGGTAATTTTGCCAATTTTAGTAAAATTGGCAAAAAATAATTATGTTCAAGTATGTAAAATAATAATGTTCAAGGAGAACAGTGCCTACGTTCCTTCTGATGACGCTCCAATAAGAGCAGAAAACTGCAGTTAAAGGGACTGGCTGCACTCCTTATTCTAATTAAAAAGTAAGATTGTTTTTCCTTCGTATTGCAGCCGAATATATAAAAATGGTACACACATTTTTATTTTATTTTCTTATTACTCAGTAGAGTAACTATGGTGCATCTTTCAGTTCCTAGCCGGCTGCAGACGGGGGATTTGAATTGCAAGGTTTAGAATTCCTTCCCTATCGTCTTTACTGCAGCATCCATATGACTTGCAAATTGTAGAAGTCTTGGAGGCGTATACATGGGGATGTACCAGTAAGTTTTCAATTTAAAAATCTTTTAGTAATTTTTGATATTTTTCAATATTAATTATTTGCTACTAGGATTGAAAACTTGCTTCGTATAATTACTAAATAGTTAATAATCACTAAATAGTTGGTAATTTTGCCAATTTTTGCAAAATTCGCCAAAAACAAAAAAAATATCGACTAAAATATCTAGCCAGTTGCGTCTGAGTTTAGCGAACCGACTATACCAGAAGTTGTGTTTTTCCTGGTTTTTATGTAAAAATATATTATTTTTCAATTATTTCACCCTGTATGTATTAATTTTTCAAATAGTTAATACGGCCATTAAAAAGAGCGTAAAAATATTTTTTAGGAAATATATTTTACTTTTTAGTTATGTTAATTACCATTTATTAAGTGCAAAACGTATCTTCACATGTACCTATATGCGGCAGATTCGTGCAAATATTATAAGAATTATTGTGCATTTAATAGTAGAAGCATAAATTTGGACCACATATACTACACATATAGAGGTTCAAATTTAGATACGAGGCCATCTCAGTTTTTGTTCCTTTTACAAAAATGGTGGCCATTCAAAATGGCGACTATACATATGTGACTAATAGAACGATAACTTTTGAACGAGATGTGAGATTTCAACCACATTTGGTATATAGGTTCTTTTTTTATGAATAATATCGAGGTCTTGAACCGGAAAAATCGGTTTACCAGAATTTGTGTTTTTACTGTTTTTTTATGTAAAAATATGTTGTTTTTTTTTCAATTCTTTCACCCTGTATATATTAATTTTTCAAAAAGGTGATACCGGCGTTGAAAAGAGCGTAAAAATATTTTTTCATAATATTTCCTAAGAAATATATTTCCACTCTTTTCGATGGCGGTATTACCTTTTTGAAAAATTGATATGTACAGGGTGAAAATATTGAAAAATAAACAACATATTATTACATACAAAACAGTAAACACACAAATTCTGGTAAACCTATTCTTCCGGTTCAAGACCTCAAAATTATTCATCAAAAAAAGAACCTATATACCAAGTTTGGTTGAAGTCTGACGTTTCGTTCAAAAGTTATCTTGCTATTAGTCACATATGTTTAGTCGCCATTTTGAATGCCCGCCATTTTTGTAAAAGGAACAAAAAAGGAGATGGCCTCGTATCTAAATTTGACCCTTTATGTGTGTAGTACATGTGGTCCAAATTATATTCTTCTATCATTAAATTCACAATAATTCTTATAATATTTGCATGAATCTGCCGCTTATAGGTACATGTGATGATACGTTTTGCATTTATTAAATGGTAATTAACATAAATAAAAAGTTAAAAATATATCCTAAAAAATATTTTTACGCTCTTTTCGATAATGGTATTACCTTTTTGAAAAATTAATACGTAAACCGTGAAAGAATTGAGAAAAAAAACAAAATATTTTTACATAAAAACCAAGAAAAACACAACTTCTGGTAAACCAATTCTTCCGGTTCAACACCTCGATTTTATACATCAAAAAAAGGACTTATATGCCAAATTTGGTTGAAATCTGAAGTCTCGTTCAAAAGTTATCCTGCTATTAGTCACAATGTATAGTTGCCATTGTGAATCCCCGCCATTTTTGTAAAAGGCAAAATCTGAGATGGCCTCATATCTAAATTTGAACCTTTTATGTGCAGTATATGTGGTCCAAATTACATACTTCTATCACTAAATTCACAATTGTTTCACATATCGGCTGCACTAGAGTCAGAAATTATATTTTTGAGTTAATCACCAAAAACTGTTTTAAAGCACTGTAGGAAAAATACTTTAAAATAATATTTCACAATCCTGTTCATTATGCATCACACATTTTTTTGTAAATTTTTTTTCTCAAGTTATATTAGGCATCATATTGTATACAGACTATGTATACTGCATAATGTAACTATAATTATATCATATAAATATCTAAAATTTTACCATTTTCTAGCAATTACCTACCTTTAGTCATAACCCCAGCAGTCATAACTTTAAAACACCCCTAAATTCCATGAGCGTGGTCCTGGTCATTGAAACAGAAAAAGTGGTCATGTAAAACCCTTAAACGGTCAAACTAAAGAGGGAACGTGACCGTAACTTTTCGATAATCCTAGAATTTTTTTCTGAAATACGATCTGGCGTTTGTCGGGGTAACCAAAGCAGATGTATAGGCAAAACAAAGCTCCAGAGAAACCTATGAAGGTCCAGGACCTTCCTGTGGCATTATTAAAGATACTAGAAAAACAGGGTTCAAAAATAGAGCTTAGGGAATCATCAAAAGAAATGGAGAGCCACTCACGGGCAAATCCAGTCTAAAAAAATAATCCAGAATATTTATAGAAATCTCTCGAACAACTTAATAAACCTCAATAAACCAGACATGAACACGGTCACCACTATACCAATTTGGTAAGGTGAATGAATCATGGTGCAGAAAGTGCGAAATGGAAGAATATACTGCCACACATACTCTGCCATTGCAATGTCCTAAGTTCTAAGTTTCTGCCGTAAATATAAGGTTTGAACCAGAAGAGATTCTAATATTACTAACATTAGCGTTTAAGGAAAAAACAAGGTATGGTGCAAAAGGTCACGACCAAGTGCCAGACACTAACGAGTCTCACCTCATTTAATAAAAGAAGAGGAGCCTTAAATAAATCTAATTAACAGAAATGAGGGAGCGTTGAATGCTAAGACTACCATATTATATGTATACACATTATTATATGTATGTCAATTCATATACCTACGCGTTTTGCTGGTTTCGAACTGTTGTTAGAGTGCTATAAAAGGAGAAGTGGTATCTGTACAAAGTATGGTCCAGGAACTGTTAGCAGTTGACTTTAACAGAAGAAAAGAAAAAGTTGCTTTTATGCACAACGATCACGTAAACCTCTTGACCTATCGGCACTCAGAAAGTGAAGATCCACATTCGATGGAAGTAGATATGACACAATACCCTAAGGTGAATATTTGGACCAGCATTGTAAAGAATCATACTATGGGGCCATACATTTTTTGGACAAACTTAACTGCTAGTTGTGAGTTATTTCCAAGTTAAATAATTTATGGTTCCAAAAGGAAGCGTCTCCCTCACTTTACGACATTGGGACAGGAAAATACGGGTTTTTCAGTTAGGTGGGTAGTTTGAATAAGATCTATCGAATGACCACCACCGTCTCTAAATTTTACTCCTTTAGACTTTGTTTACGGGGATATTTGATAGTGTATTAAAGTCTATCGAGTAACGTAGCAAAAGTGAAGGAACGTGTCAGAACGGGAATTGCACATATAAATTACAATAACTTAAAGTCATCGAAAACGTTAGGAAAGAATGTAGTGTACATCTTTCTCATTGTAACATTGCTGAAGGCCGTGAATTTCAACATTTATTATATGATTGTTTTTTACTAAACATTTCTTGAAAATTAATTGTATTAACAAACCAAAAGTTTTGGTTAACCCTGTAGAAATAAACATTCAAATGATTTTATCGTTGCAAAGCAGATTAGCCGGTGATCTTTTAAATGAAATATTTGTTACCTCAGTTTGTCTTTAAAAAATCGTCGATTACGTCATTAGGTCAACACTTAGGTCATGATATCGCACACCTAGTTCAATTGTGCCACAACTGCAAAAAATTCGAATTTTGGGTTAAGGCTGTAAAATATTGCCTATATAATGGCCCATCTAATGCAATACAGCCTGAACTAAAATATTGTTTTGGATAAGTATAAAGTAAGTTACTTCGGTATTTCACTGTAGGGTTTTTGGAGGTTTTGAAAATGCAATACGGCCATAACTGGGAGATGTGGCGATAATATACACTGCCACAATACAACCGATGTAATTCAATACGTTCAATACGGCCACAACTGCAAAAATCAAGAGAGATGTGGCGATAATATACACTGCCACAATACAACCACAATACAACCTCAATACGGCCACAACTGCAAAAATCAATTGACTTTTTCATTATATTGCCGCCGTACCTCCTAAGTATTGTTTTATAAATGACTTTCTTCACAGTGCAATATCGCCATAACTATCAAAAGAGTAATAACGTTTTATTTTTAATAAATTGTAATAAGATCCAGCCAATAAGTGTATAATTTACTACCTAAATTTTAATTTTGAAGCCAGTCACTCTCAAAATAAATTATTTACAGGGCATAACGCATTTACTACAGAACATTTTGCTCATTTCTCGAGAATATTGTGTTTTGCACTTGTGGCACTATTGAACTAGGTGTGCGATATAATGTCCAGCATATAACAAAAATATCTAATAGCAATAATTGCTGGATAAGCAAATATATGTAACAAATAATGAGCTTATTCCACAGATTTGCATCATACTGTATACAAAATATGTATACTGCATAATGTAACTGTAATTATATCATAGAAATATCTGAAATTTTACCATTTTCTAGCAGTTACCTACCTTAATTTATTCCACGAGATTCAGAATTCGCTCTCGCAGCAGTCATACCTTTAAAACGCCCCTAAATTCCACGAGCGCGGTCCTGGTCATTGAAAAAGAAAAAGTGGTCAAATATAAAACCCTCAAACGGTCAAACTAAAGGGGGAGCGTGACCGTAACTTTTCGATAATCCTAGAATTTCTTTCTGAAATACGAGCTGGCGTTTGTCGGGGAAACCGAAAGAAACATTTCTTGTAAATTGAGGTAACAAAGTACTCTTTATGTGGCTTTGATGCCGACTGAAATTTAAATTTTGTTGGGTAACTTTTGTCATATTGGAAAATATCAAATTGGCCATTATTATACTAACTTTTTACTATGCTGATGTTATTAAGATATACAAAAGGTTTATGCTGTGAAGAACTTTATACAAACTTTTATTTTTTGGTCTAATGACTTTATTGTTTAGTATTTTCCATGACAATTATTAGAATTTATGGAAAATCAGATTATTACCAAAAAGATATTATATTATCAAATTTAGATATGGAATATAAAACGTTTCACAACCAATTTATTTTCAAATTACTATCGTATAATTCCAGCAAAATATTTGGCAAAATTGAGAAAATACAACTAAATAAATTCAGTTCAAATAAATATAATTAGAATATTCTGCATAATTACTGGAAATTTTAATATAAAACCCAAATAATTATATATGTACATACTGAATCGGATGAATGCGTATTATAATAGAGGTATAGGTAAGTACAGTGCTAGTCAAAAATCCCTTCTAGACAAGGCGAGAACGGCGGGTTCGTTGGGAAAAATATTCCCATGAGATTTTTTTGCATAATCACATTCGTGAGACACCCTAGAATAAGCTTCAAGAAGTTGCCCACGCGAAAAGTGGTCCAAATTTTTTTTTAATCAAATTGCAAAAATCGATATTTTTGCCCCGGACAATTTTTTTTTAGGTTTTTTTGGACCATTCTGGACAAAAAAGGTCTGTTATATCTTTTCTCTAACGTTGATCGTTTTAGAGTTGTAAGTAATTTAAAATTTGAAAAACGCGAAAATGGCCATTTTCAAGGCTTAATAACTCGGTTAAAAGTTATTGTTATGAAAGTCAGAAAGTGACTAAATCAAGTTTAAGCCCCCTCCCCTTCCGTACAAGACCCTGAAGAAATGTTTGTCATTATATTTTATTACTAAGATGTTATTTTTCAGTAATAATAATTAGCGCCATGCACGTGTTAGGCGGCCGTAAATGCTGAGTGCGAGAAAGATGCCATTCCGTCAGTCCACTTGTGCATCTTACTTGCACTCACATTTACAGTCAATACGATCCAACCGCTCATTGTTATTAATTAAAAATAAGCTAAGTAATAAATTAATGACACAGATTTCTTCAGGATCATGTAGCGGGGGCTTTAAACTTCGATTTAGTCACCTTCTGACTTTCATAGTAATAACTTTTAACCGAGTTATTAAGCCTTGAAAATGGCCATTTTCGCGTTTTTCAAATTTTAAATTGCTTATAACTCAAAAACGATCAACTTTAGAGAAAAAATATAACACACCCTTTTTTTCTCCAGAATGGTCCAAAAAGCCAAAAAAAATTTGTCCGGGCCAAGAATATTAATCTTTGCAATTTGATTAAAAAAAATTTTCAAAAAAAAATTTGGACCAATTTTCGCGTGGGCGACTTCTTGAACCTTATTCTGGGATGTCTCACGAATGTGATTACGCACAAAATCTCATGGGAATATTTTTCCCAACGAACCCGCCGTTTTCATCTTGTCTATTCCTCTCGTATCTTTTGAACGGCTGTACTTAAAATAGTGAAATTTTTAGAGAAAGAGGAAATAAACGGGAATAGTCACAGCAGGTGACGTTACAGTGACAGATGACATTACAGAGCCACTTTGACCGATAATTTTAAATAGGACCTTATGGCAAATGATATCTCGTTTGAAAGGTATTAAAAATACCTATTCATTCATACTAATTTTGTAATTTTGTTTGGGTTTAAGTTGGTTTTGATGAATAAATTAAATAAATATAAAATTGTAGTTTCGTATTTGATTAATAAAGATTCAAACGTCCGCCTATGATTATTTGTCAAAAAAGTTAACGTTGACGTAAAAACAACTAGAGAATTAAAAGACGTAAACTTTTTTGACCAACAAGCACAGGCAGACATTTGAATAATATTTACTAAACAAACTCGAACATGAAGTAAAACCATTTCTCTATGTATGTAATAGGTATAATTTACTAAAATCTTAAAAAATCTCAATAGATTGAATAAAATATTCTCATTCAGAACGTTTTTGGACCTATCAGTCCATCATCAGTGAATCTAAAATATAATAAGTAATCACACTATTAAAATTGAAAAGATGGTTGAAATTTTGAAAGTTGAAAAAATTGTGGATATGATTACTTACTCAAATATACTTGATAACTAGCCCCAGAACCAAACAGTGGTTGTAATTATAATTCAATCTACATTCTAAAGTAGTAAAATTGAAATGGCTTAACACCGATGTTAATAGATAACCCCTGGGAACATGGTGAAACTCTAAACGAGAACCTTAACCAACCATCTTGGGCCAACGATGTCTACCAAGTGTCAAAAGTTTGTAAGGAACTACTTGAAATGACAGTGACAGTAAAGGAAGAAGGTAACCGATCTTCAAAAGTTTTAACAAAAGGTCATGATTCAAAACAATGATATGATAAAGATTTTATTATCTGAAAACATCTATCATTTAAATCTATTGTTTTAAAAAGAAAAGAAAAATGTGTTTTACACAATTTAGAATTTAAAATATTTTTTATTTAATTGTTGACTACAAACTGACTATAAAATTAAATTGATCAAACTAATTAAAAAAGAAGAATGTGAGCTGATTAGTAATAGTGATAAACATAAAGATAAATCAGAGGGCGATGAGAGAGAAGAAAAAAATTAAATTTTGAATTGGTATACTACACATTATGCAGAAAAATTAAAATGTAGGCTCAATGTGAACATTGTATTGGTGGTTGTCTATATTGAAGGGATATTTTTATTTCAATGTGAATAAACATTGTTAAAATAATAAATTGAAGTTAAGACATAATTATATTATGATAAGATTGACTATATAATTATAGTATTATAAGATTCACTATATCTAAACTCCAGTTAATTATTTTAACAATTTTCATTCACATTTAAATAAAAATGTCCGTTCAATATATACAACCACCAATACAATGTTCACATTAAGTTTGCCTACATTTTAATTTTTGTGCATAGTGGTATACCAATTCAAAATTGAATTTTTTTCTTCTCTATCATCACCATCTGATTTATCTTTATGTTTATCATTATTACTAATCAGTTCACATTCTTTTTTTTTAATTAATTTGATCAGTTTAATTTTATATCAATTTGTAGTCAACAGTTAAATAAAAAATAATTTAAATTCTAAATTTTGTGAAACACATTTGTCCTTTCCTTTTAAAATAATAGATTTGAATGATAGACATTTTCAGATATTAAAATCTGTATCATATCATTGTTCTGGATCATGACCTTTTGCTAAAGCTTTCGAAAATCGACTAACTTCTTCCTTTACTGTCACTGTCACTTCAAGTAGTTCTTTACAAACTTTTGACACTTGGTAGACATCGTTGGCCCAAGATGGTTGGTTAAGGTTCTCGTTTAGAGTTTCACCATGTTCCCAGAGGTTATCTAATAAGATGGGCGTTTAGCCTTTTCAATTTTACAAAATTATAATATAGATTGAATTATAACTACAATCATTGTTTGGTTCTGGGGCTGATTAGCAAGTATATTTGAGTAAGTAATCATAACCACAATTTTTTTAACTTTCAAAATTTCAACCATCTTTTCAATTTTAATAGTGGGATTACTTATTCTATTTTTGATTCACTGATGATGGACTGATAGGTCCGAAAACGTTTTGAATGAACATATTTTATTCAGTCCATTGGGATTTTTTAAGATTTTAATAAAATATACCTATTATAATATGGAAGTGGTTTTACTTCTTATTAGAGTTTGTTTGACTATAAGGTATAGTATACAGCCAACCCAGGGAACTATCACTTTTTAGTATTTATTAACCAAATGTGAAACTACAATTTTCTATTTATTTAATTTACTCATCAACATCAACTTTATCATTCATAAAACATAAACAAAATTAGTATGATGGTATGGATATTTCAAACGAGATATCAGTTGCCATAAGGCCCTATTCAAAATTATCGCTTTCTACAACGCGCCTCACAATTTTTTATACCGTCGGCGTCGTCTTAGGCGGCGTTCATACTCGGGCGATAAATCGTAGGCTATATATAGGCGATGTCGAATAAGACTTAAAGGAAAGTTCGCTAATATTAGCATTATTAGCATCCATGCTCCTACGGAAGAAAAAGAGGATGATGAAAAAGATATTTTCTATGAGGCACTAGACCAAGAGTACGATGAGTGCCCAAAAAATGACATTAAAATAATAGCAGGAGACTTTAATGCCAAAGTCGGAAGAGAAAATATATTTTTGCCCACCATCGGAAAAGAAAGCCTACACAGAGACTCTAATGATACGGTCTCAAAATCATAAACTTTGCGATGTCAAAGAATGTTATAATAGCTTTGACAACATTTCCCCATAGAGATATACATAAGGGAACTTGGAAATCTCCTGATAATGAAACGATTAACCAAATAGATCATATAATCATTGATGCAAGAGACTGCTCTAACTTATTAGATGTTAGGTCCTTTAGAGGAGCAAACATAGATAGTAATCACTATTTGGTTAAAGCAAGATTTAAAGAAAGAATATCCAATTTAAAAAATGAGATCGGGAAAAGGAAAGAAAAAATCGACATTAATAAACTAAAAGATCGCGACATAGCAAATGTATACAGACAGCAAATAGAAGATCAAATAAGGACAGAAAACTTAGAAGAAGACATTAACCAACTATGGGCAAATATAAGAGATATTGTGTTACAGAAATCGGTTGGAATATTGGGCAAAACCAGCTCAGAAAAACGAAATCATTGGTTTGATCATGAGTGTGAAATGGCCATAAATAGAAAGAATGTAGCATATCAAAAAACCATCGACGTAGTTTGTACACGGAGAAAAAAAGAAGAATATAGACGTCTTAGAAGAGAGGAAAAACGTATCCATCGACGTAAGAAGAGGGAATACGAACAGAACACTCTCAATGAGATTCAAAGTTTATTTGATAAAAATGAAACAAGAAAATACTACAAATCCTTAAATAATAGCCGTCGAGAATTTAAACCACGATTAAAAATTTGTACAGACACTAACGGTGAAATTCTACACGACAAAAACTCAGTTCTTAACAGATGGGCACAACATTTCAGCGAACATCTAAATATAAACGATATTGAAGGAGGTTACAACATAGAAAATCAACAAAATCTACATCATCAACTTCACAGTGAAGACCCAACAAGAGAAGAAGTGTCAAATGCCATCCTAAAACTTAGAGACAATAAAGCCCCAGGAATCGACGAAATCTGTTCGGAAATGTTTAAAAAAGGTGGTGATCAACTTTTTGCAGCAATCCATAAACTGATAGTTCTTATATGGCAGAATGAATTGGTACCAGAAGAGTGGCTAAAGGGAGTAATATGTTCGTTGCATAAAAAAGGTGATCAACTGGATTGTAAGAACTATAGAGGCATTACTTTGTTAGTATCTGCATATAAAATCTTCGGCGATATATTGTTTGAAAGACTTAAACATTTTACAAAGGACATTGTAGGTCAATAGAAATGCGGATTTACTGCTGGAAAGTCAACTATACATCAAATTCAAGCACATAGGCAGATTCTAGAAAAGTCACTAGAATATAACATAGATACCCACCATCTCTTCGTCGACTTCAAAGCAGCCTATGACGGTGTTAAAAGAAGTGCATTATATAATGCAATGATAGACTTTGGGATCCCACCTAAGTTAGTTAAGTTGACCCAACTAACAATGCAAAATGTAAGCTCGTGCGTTAGAATTCAAGGAGAAAACTCTACGTTCTTTGACGTTAATAATGGTCTAAGACAGGGAGACGCGCTGGCGTGTCTCCTCTTTAATATTGCCTTGGAAAAGGCAGTCAGACAATTAAATATTAGAATGAATGGAACTATTTTTAATAGATCGACGCGAATTCTTGCATTCGCTGACGATATAGTTATAGTGGGTAGAAGTATGAGAGACATGGTGCAGTGTTTTACAAGGCTTGAGGACGCTGCAAGTGTAATAGGACTTGTGGTAAACGAGGAAAAAACCAAATATATGTTGGTTTCTAAAACCTCCCGAAATATCCAACAGAGAATTTAAATTAACAATACCACTTTTGAGCAAGTCAAGGAATTCACATATCTTGGATGGCTAGTAAACTCAATAAACACGACAAGCGATGAAATAAAAAGACGCATAGCAATAGCAAACAGAACTGTTCACGGTCTCCATAAACATTTAAAAAATAAAAATAGAAAACGTGCAGTAAAGCTCAAGATATACAAGACCTTAATAAGACCGGTTTTGATATATGGAGCTGAAACATGGACCCTATCTCAAAGTGATGAAAGACTTCTTGGTATTTTTGAGAGAAAAATTCTTAGAAAGATTTTTGGGGCAGTAAATGAAAATGGGCTATGGCGTCGAAGATACAACTTTGAACTGTATCAGTTATACACCGATCCAGATATTGTGAAATTCGTTAAAGTGCAGAGACTTAGATAGGCTGGACACATTGCTAGGATGTCAGACCACGAATACATTAAGAGATTAACATTTTCAAAACCAGAAGGCACAAGAAGTAGAGGACGACCACGAAGAAGATGGATTGATGATGTGGAAGAAGACCTAAAGATTCTAGGGGTCAGAAGATGGAGGGAAGTTGCCAGGAATCGACAGGAGTGGCGACTTGTTTGTGAGCAGGCCAAGATCCACAACGGATTGTCGAGCCACTTATGATGATGATATATAGGCGATAGGCGATACGCACAAACAAATACTTAAAATCTAAGTAGAAACGATAAAAAAGGTTCACTTCCGAGCGATTGCACAACATATCGCTATAATCGGAAATACTATTGTTGGAAATGGAAAACTAAATTAAAAAGTGGAAAGTCCCCACTAAAATGGAAAACTTAATTTTTTTGGTTTTAGGACCTACTCTTCACATTCCAATAGGTCCCCGTAAGGCTCGAGTAACTACAAATTTAGCATATTTGTCTCCCCTACTACAACTGTTACGTATGGTTGAACTCGTATTAAAGTGGGGATTCCAAGAACAATATAATACACAGAGTGCCTAATGATAAAATATGAGAAAATTGGTAAAGCTGTCAACTTTACAAGCATCAACTTTAAAATATCCATATTCCAGAATAGACGTATCCCGGTATTTACACAGTTCGGACCATCCATTTAAGAGATAATTATTAGACGCTTACAGACTTTTGGTCCCTTGTGTATAACGTCACAGGTAAAGTTTAAAATAAGGCAAACCATAGAATCCACTGTGTATATTGTCTTAGTCTAGTGACTCTAGCGGGTAATTTATAAAACTATTCATATTTCACACATTTCCTAGGCATCCTAGAGAATCCCAAATGAGCAACCTGCAAAGTTTGAAATACCTCTAAATCTGCGATCCGTTTCGAATATTACCTGGCAAGGCACGTAACTTTTAACATGCTCCTCAAGCTTAGAATTTGTCAGTCGCACTTTGCGGTTTATACGGGAGTGCAAAAATTTAGTTTTTCTCTACTCGATGAAAGTCGAGATGTACATATATTGTGGTATTGTAAAAACCTCAATATATGTGGTAAAACACATATAAAAAATATTTATATTATTTCTTATTAGCTAATATAATAAATTCTTAGGCCCGGTACTTTATGTCTCGATTAACAGCCGGTTAGATAACCGGGGTTTAATCTGGACCTCTTTAGGGTCTCTTGCGTTGTAATAAATACAATTACAAGTATTATTATAATTATAAATAAGTATAATAATAATTATAATTGCATTTATTACAACGCAAGAGACCCTAAAGAGGCTCCGTTTAAACCCTGTTAACTAACCGGCTGTTAACCCTTCTCCGGGCAACACATTTTTCTTACGTAACCGGGCAACTCGGGTCTGTTGAGCCCATCACTGTTCTTGAATGTACTATTCATATTTACCCATATATTTCTGATATTCTTTTTTAATTTTTTATTAAAGTTTAAATTCTCTATATTAAAAAAAAGTGCTACTACAATATGCGGGCTACCTCGAGGGTGCGATTTACCTGAAGGATTTGCACAAAATAATGAAGTGCAAGAAAACTTTTGTAGAAAAAATATTTATTCACATAATAGTAAATAGTATTTTTGAAAGTTTTGGTTGACTTGATTCCACACGTCGCGTATTACTGCTAATTTGTCGTTCCTTCTTCGTTCAGACCCGTGTTCTTATCGTCAAATCGAACAAATTTTAGCAAATTTTTGAATCGTTTTAATTCCATGGTAGCTTTAAATATAGTAGGTCCATAAAACTTACTCCAAATTATAAATCTACATTATGGACGTTGGTGCCCTGCAGTTAGTAGTAGTCCAATAAAGGCATACAGCTCTGTAGCGTCGCAATATTTCCAGTTCTCTATCCCCAGGACTTTTTCGGCTTCTTTATTTGTACACTTCACTATTTCGTTCACAATTTTTTGGTCCACAAATAAACAAAAGGAATCAACAGGATCATCTACACTTTGAACACGGGCTAACATTACTTTGTGCACTTTGCTTTTTATTATGTCGCAGGATCGCATACGTCCTGTCGGTTGTGGTTGACTCTTCCAGTTAATTCCATCCTTAGTTTCAACAATTATACACTCTGAAATCTGGGAACTTGTAGCTACACATTTTTCTTCATTATCACTCAATACTACTTGCTGATCATCCTCTTCACTTGCTTCCGAAATATGGTCTTCAATTTCAAAATCACTTTCAATGCCACCTACTTCAGGAGATTCTTCATCATCGAAATCCCTTAAATTATTAGCAATATCTTGCAGTTCTGCAGCTGATAATGATTTTCGGGACATTTTATTCGCACTATCTACGTTCACTGTAATTCAATATAATTTTAGGAGCTTAGTTGTCGACACTAACATCGATATCAAACGAATGATAGCAGATGCATTGTTTATTTCAAAATATGTATAGGTACCTACCTAACAATATTATTGCATTCCAACAATGATTATTCCTCAGTTCCTGAAGTTCAATGATTATTCCTGAAGTTTTAAAATTCATTTAGAATAAAGATATAACACCTATTGTAAGCATATCTTTGATGTTCACATCAAAGAGATTTTTATATTGTAACACGTTTAGACTTTATTATTAGATTTCCGTAATCAAAAAAGTCGTTTAGATAATCCACAAAAACATTATCTCATTGCCAGATCAACTTCTGTAGCAGATATTTAGACTTTAGGTATAAATACAAATAGGGTCCGACGGACCCGTGTTGCCCCTTTACGTGACAAAATTCTTTCGACGCAATAATTTCAAAAATGATAATGAATATTTTGAATTACTCATGACTATGTTGAAGGAAACATACTTCTAAACAAATTCAGTGATGCATAAAATTCAATAAATTTTTTTTATCAGTTTATGATATCGGGCCCGTTGGACCCACCTTGCCCGGATAAGGGTTAATCGAGACATAAAGTACCAGGCATTAACCTTACAAATCGAACACTGTCAAAACAAAATTTACAATTGTCAATTGTCAGTAGATAAATCAACCACCGACCATCGTTGTACCGTCTTTGTTCAATGCATGGTGTTGTGTTTGGACAGGCGGCTTAAATTAACCGTTTCGTGTTTTGTGAGTAGGAAATAGACGTAGATAGTATATTTGTGAATAATGTCATACTTGTGCAAATATATAGTGTAAGAACTATAACAAAAATTACTGACCAGGCCCAGTCGAAATTTAGAATACCGCGGTTTTTAGGAAATATAGGAATATCCCGGATTAAGGACTAGAAGTTTAAGGTCCTGAGATGTTTCCATTAACTTTGTAATAATGTTCTTTTTGATATACTAGGAATAAATTATAATAGAATAATACCGCTTAATAGATTATTTTTCAGTTACGTGAATAGCTGTATAATGTACAATATCCAAAAAATTTAAATTTAAATAAAAATTTAAAAATCAAAATATAAATACAATTTATTCTTTAATTTAAAGAATATGGCTACTGTCCATTCGTAAGGATAAAATTATTATTTTTCGAGATATTTGAAGTTAAACATGAAGGGATACAGGTCACTGAACGGTTTCACCTCCGATTTCGTTGAACCTCCTTAGATTTTCATGAAAATTGGTGAGTGGTTAGAGAGGATATCTCAAGGAACAATGGTGATATGGTGCCAACTTGCGCTTTTACCTTGGGGTGGAAGCCACCCCTTCTCGGGGGTGAAAGTTATTTTATTAAAAATAATACCATAAATCGATCTAGGCACCAATTCTAAGCAAAATTTGTTGTATAAAGTTATTAATACAAATCAATGCTTTTTGAGTTATTGAGGATCAAAATTTTTATTTTTTTGTAAAAAATGCATGTTCTAAAGCTGTTTTTCACGTATAACTCAAAAACTATAAGCTTTAACAAAAAAGTTACCAGGTTATTACCAAAATTGAAGATAATAAAAAACTTAATATACTTATCACTCAAAGAGCTAAACTAATTTTAATTCAAAGTGAGTTATGGATAATTGAATGTAAATTGTTTTTTGACTAATACTTAAATCTAAGTATTTAAGCTTAAATAACGGGAAAACGATGCATTTATATACCTGCTTAATACTTGTCAAAGCTCTTTGGATTACCCAACAAATGAGTTACAAAAAAAAGTTAATCGCATTAAAATTAAGCAAGTTATGATGAAAATAAGAGAACGAATTAAAAAAAAACAAAAATAAAACATACGCCATTTCGACAAAAATTTAAATTTATCGTAATCCTTACAAAAATATTCTTTATATTAGCATAAGTAATGATTTCAACAATTTTGACCTGTTTAGAATGCAAATTTTTGAAAAAAGGATATAATTTTAAAAAAAATCAGAATTTTTAAAATTATCGTAGTTTTCATTTTCTTTTGATAACAACTCCAAAAATACTCAATATACGTAAAAAATGATCTATAGCCAAATTTTAGTTTTTTCCGTACCAAATATTTTGCCTTTTTTATTGGAAAAGGCTGTAAGACTTGTACACACTTTTAAGTAGGTCAAACCGGCTAAAGAGTGTATGTTCTCAAAAAAATTGATAGTGTGTAAAAAATTTTTTTTAATCAGCTAAGTACTTTCAACACATAACGTGCCATCATCAGAGCTTCGTCCTCTTATAAAACTTTCATAGAAGAGCAATTGCTAAACGACACAATAATAAACATAGATCCTGGGCAAACGCCACAGATATCAGGTATAACAACCAGTGGCGTAGCTAGGGTGGGGCGGTCCGCCCCGGGTGTCACTCCTTTAGGGGTGACACCCGAGAGACCCGATCACACAAGAATTAATCATTACTTTGTGACTTTACTCACGTATCAATCTAAAGTTCGATATTATTTTGTGAACACACGAAACCACAGTATAAATAGGTACACTAGAACTTGGAAGTAAAATCGTAAAAAGAAGTAAAGAAGTAAGAAGTAAAAAAGGCGCATGGCGACCGCGCAAGGTTCCCAGTCGCTAGACCGCTAGAGTACCACTCTCGCATTGCTGGTCGCGTAGAAACGTACAGGTTAACTGCCGGTAGTACTTCTTGAGATCAAAGTGCCTACATAGAAGAAATTTTACTGTTCCTCTTTATACTGTGACGAAACCGAGAGAAGTCGGGGTCAAAGAAGCATTTCTTGGATTTTTTTCCGTTAAAAGGAAAAAAAAAACAGTTAATCTAAGTAATAGTCCATTCTTTAACGGTAAAATATTGCAAAACCTCTAAATTTTAAAGAACCGCTTGGATTGACATGAAATTTGGCATACACACAGCTAACAAGTCAAAGAAAAAAAGTGATATTGTGCCGATATGTGCTTTTGCCCTTGGGCTGGTTTTCACCCCCTCTTGGAGGTTAAAAAATATTCGTCCAAAGAAAGTCAGGAAATGGGTAAACTGGCTAATTTTAAGTAACTTTTGTTCTATAGAGTTTTTTCACTAAGTCAATACTTTTCGAGTTATTTGGCAGTGAATATGTTCATTTTTTCAACAAAATAACCACGCTTTTAGACGGTTTTTCGCAAATAACTCAAATAGTAAGTACTTTGTCGAAAAAGCATTCTTAAAAAAATATAGCCTATAAAAAATTTAAAAAAATGGTGTATATATCACGTCTTTTTATTTAGTAGAAGCAGAGTTATAGCTAATGAAAAATAGGTTCATATTCGTCAAATTCCAAATGGAATATTTTAACGTGAAATAACCAAAAATGAAGCACATTTCGGGGAAATCTCATTACAACTTATTTAATGCGTTTAAAAAAAGCTTCATTTTTGTTTTATAAAAAAAATCTAGCATCAAAATTTAACAAGCTACGCTCAAAATAAAGTTAGTCCCTTTTGGTTTTGGTAAAAAAATCGAGAAAATCACCCCCCAATTAGTGTCTTAAATGAACTTAATCGTAACGACTTCACATGTTTCTTGACTCGTGTACATATTGTTTATATGATCTGTAAGTTTCATCGGTTTAAAGTCCTTATTATTGAAAGGGCTGTAGTTAAAATGGGTTGAACGAGTCACTGATCACAAATGTATGCAAATTTAGAAACACCAAATCTTGATCAATTTTTGTCTAACAGAAAAACAAAAAAATACATGATATTCAGAAAAGCAAATCTGACTTTTTTGTTTTTCGAGATTTTTGGTATCTCTAACAATTTTTAAGTTATTTTGAAAAGAAGCATATTTTTCAAAATTAAAATTTTTAAAAATTTTACTTTGAAACCAAATTTTTTCAAAAATAAGCACTTTGAATCGATAAAACTTACAGATCGTATAAACACAATATAAGTAAAATAATTTGTGGAGCGTCAACGATTAATTTCATTTAAGTTGCTAATTAGGGGGTGGTCTTCCCGATTTTTTTTTGCAAAAACAAAAGGGACCAACTTTATTTTGAGCGTAACTTGCTTAAATTTAATGCTAGAAACTTTTTGTAAAAACAAAAATAAAGCTTTTTTTAAACACTTTAAAAAAGTTATAATGGGTTTTCCCCAAAAAGTGCTTAATTTTTTGGATATTTCACGTCGAAATATTCTATTTGAAATTTGGTGAATATGAATCTATTTTTCATTGGCTATAACTCTGGTTCTACGAGATCCAGAGACCTACGCGTACACCATTTTTTTTACTTTTTTATAGGCTATATTTTTGCTAAGAACGTTTTTTTTGACAAAATACTTACTTGAGTTATTTGCGAAAAACCGTCTAAAAATGTGGTTATTTTGTTGAAAAATGAACATATTCACTCGCAAATAACTCGAAAAGTATTGACTTGGCAAAAAAGCTCTATAGAACAAAAGTTACTTACAATTAGTCAGTTTACCCATTTCCGGACTTGTTTTGGACATATAATGTTTCACCCCCCAAGAGGGGGTGAAAGTCGCCCCCAGGGCAAAAGCACACATCGGCACAATATCACTTTTTTCTTTGACATGTAAGATATGCGTATGCCAAATTTCATGTCAATCCAAGCCGTTCTTTAAAATTTAGAGCAAAACCGTGAATGAATGGACTATAACGAAATTCTCAAGAAGCTTGAAATTGATGGTGTAGAAATATTCTGAAGTACCGTTCACAGAGATACGATAATGCAGCTGTTATGAGCGGCGTACATGGAGGAATACAAGCTATTATTAAAGCAAAAATCAAAAAGGCAATTTTCCTCGGATCAATTGATCATTTAATTAATTTATGTGGCCAGCACTCTTTTGCACAAAACACATCTTGTGTAACATTTTCCAGAACTGAAGAAGCAATTTTTAAGTTTTTTTATGTGTTTCCATTAGCTGCTAGGTAGTGCTTAACTTATTAAACACAGCAAAACATCTGTTAAGCGACTTTCCACAACGCGTTGGAGTTCTCAGTCACTGCGCACTATGCTGGCTGCAGTTAAAGTAATGACAGAACATTTTTATAGTGTTGTTCCTTCAATTTACAAATTCTCTCATCAACAAGAAAATTTATACACCAGAGGTGCTGCACATAACCTTACGCCCGCTTTGTATAATTAAAGGTATTGATCAATCAGCGACTAAAATAGGGGCACTTCGTCTTTATATTGAAGAAAAACGTAATCATATTATAAAATAAAGTAATACATAGATTTTGCAACGACAAAATATGAGGACGACATTTCCACATAAAAACTAATTCGACGTAGAAAACGAATGGATGGTGAGTGAGCTACCTATACAGGACTTACACTTCGAGCCGAACTTCAAAAAGATAATATTATGTTGAAATGTTTTGACATTCAATGTTAAACTCGAAACCAGATCAGTCCATTCATATGGCTTCATTGTTCGAGGCTGTGCAGACACACACTTTGCTTTTCCACGAACAATTGAAATTAGCTGTTTCAACATTTTGTGACTTTTACCATGAAGAGGTATCAGCAGAAGACCTCCTGCTAGAAATACCAAAGCTCAGAAGACTTTTACAAGCGGCCAATATTACAGCATCTAAATGGTTAGCTGTAGATTTTTTAAAATTCATTGTGGAATGGGATTTTATGGAATCTCTCCCAAACTTTGTCGCCTTAAAATTGTTTATGACCATTTTTGCATCGGTTGCTTCGTGAGAGAAGTTTTGGGAAGCTAAAATCAATCAAGAATTACTTGCGAGAAACAATGACGTCAACAAGGCTAAATAACCTCGGTTTATTAACTATCGAACGGAGCGGTTAATGTTAGGAGAATGGAGCCGTCAATGTTAAGTTTTCCAGTTTAGTGGAGACGTTCCACTTTTTAATTTAGTTTTCCATTTCCAACGATACTATTTTCCGATTATAGCGCCATCTCTCCATAATTCGAAAAAATGCCTTGAATAAAAGTTACTTATTTTTACGTAAGGGATTTGAAAAACGAATATCATTTAAAAAAATCAGAATTTTTAAAATAATCGTAGTTTTCATTTTCTTTTGATAATAACTCCAAAAATATTCAATATACGTAAAAAATTATCTATAGCCAAATTTTAGTTTTTTTAGTACCAAATATTTTGCCTTTTTTTTTATTGGAAAATACTGTAAAACTTGTACACACTTCTAAGTAGGTCAAACCGGCAAGCGAGTTTATGTTCCCAAAAAAATTGATAGTGTGTAAAAAATGTTTTATTATCAGCTAAATACTTTTAACACATAACGTGCCATCATCAGAGCTTCGTCCTCTTATTAAACCTTCATAGAAGAG
This sequence comes from Diabrotica virgifera virgifera, assembly GCF_917563875.1. Classification (NCBI taxonomy): domain Eukaryota; kingdom Metazoa; phylum Arthropoda; class Insecta; order Coleoptera; family Chrysomelidae; genus Diabrotica; species Diabrotica virgifera. The sequence goes on along the minus strand of NC_065443.1, from coordinate 243,934,287 downwards.
CAATTGCTAAACGACACAATAATAAACATAGATCCTGGGCAAAAGCCACAGATATCGGGTATAACAACCCCTTAAATCGAATAAATTACATCTAATTTCTTTTTTATTTTAAAAAGACAACATGGCTGAGTCAAATCATTTTGAGCTGTTCCCGTGGGCTCAAAATGGTTTGACTCAGCCATGATTTTTTTTAAATAAAAAAGAAATTAGATATAATTTATTCAATTTAAGGGGTTGTTATACCCGATATCTGTGACTTTTGTCTAGGATCAATGTTTATTATTGTGTAGTTTAGCAATTGATCTTCTATGAAGGTTTTATAAGAGGACGAAGCTCTGATGATGGCACGTTATGTGTTGAAAGTACATAGCTGATAATAAAACATTTTTTACACACTATCAATTTTTTTGAGAACATACACTCGTTTGCCGGTTTGACCTTTTTTTTTATTTCTATAGGGTAAAAAATAACCGAGATAGAAAGGTTTAAATCTCAAATTTTACTGCGAAAACCATGTAACCGGGGCCATTTAACCTTTTATTTTTAAAAAAGTAAGAGGTCTAAAAGATTAAATTTAACGTTGTTTAATATAGTCCAGGAACTGAAGCTTTTCACCTCGCAATTTTTACAGAATGGATCGATTTGTTTGAAAGTTTGAGAACAAGTAGTGGATAGTCCAAGGATTAAAATCTATATGATGCCGAAAGGCGCTTTTATCATGGGGGTGGTTGCCACCCCATCCCGGGGGTGGAAATTTTTTATTATATTTTGACCGCAAAAGTTGATAAAAACATTCATTTTAAGCAAAAAATGTTCCATACATTTTTTTGATAAAATGAATAGTTTCCGATTTATTCGCTATCGAAAGTGTTAGTTTTATATCGAAAAAATAAGTGTTTTTAAATAATATACTAATTTACGATTCACTCAATTTTTGCTGTAGAAAAAATTTTCTCAACCCAATTTCTTGGGAATTAAATAACCTACAATTTCATATTTAAACATTTTTTCGTATCTCTGATGCTAATCTTTCTATTCTGAAGAAATCGACATTTTTACCAAACTACAAAAATTCGTTATTCGCTTTTAACTCCAGTTTTTTACAAAGTGATCTTTCTAAACCAGTCAAACTTCTAGAATCTATTAATAATACATAAATAAAGAAGAATGAATAAGGCCAATGACTAAAAACATCGCTAACTTACATTATTATGCTTCCAATCGGATTTCTCTTTTTTTTTTAAATACATACCTACATATATTGAATTTTTGACCGTAACTTTTCTATTTTTTATCTTAGAAATTTAGGCGAAAAAGAATTTTGTAGGTTTTTATAAGGTCTATAATCCTGTTAATATTAATTCTTTTTAAAATCCTCAGTCGCAAAAAGAGGTGACTTTGAATGGGTTGGTAAAGGTGGTTTTTGCATGTTATTACAAGTTTTAACTATTAATAGCTCACTCAATTTTTGCTGTAGTAAAAATTTTTGAAAACCAGTTTCTTGAGAATTAAATAAGCTAAAATTTCATATTTAAACATTTTTGGGTATCTCTGATGCTAATCTTTCTATTCTGAAGAAAATGCCATTTTTTCCAAACTACAAAAACTCGTTATTCGCTTCTAACTCCATTTTTTTTTAAACTAAACATTCTAAGCCGGCCAAACTTCTAGAACCTATTAATAATATAAAAATAAAGAAGAGCAAATAAGGTTAATGGCTAATTTAAATTAGGGTGGTGACTAGGAGGTTGCTTCGGATCACTTTTTCGCTGAAAAAAGTAGGGACTAACATTCTTTTCAATATACGTCACTTAATTTTTGAGCTAAAGACTTTGTTTTATTTCTGGAGATAGATATTTTAAAATGCTTTAAATTAGTTTGAACAAGTTATCCTCGAAAAATGCATAGTTTTCCCGTCTTTTGACTTTGAAAATACAGTATTTATCATTTGACGAAGAAGAGCTAACATTTAATAATGTATAGCTCGATTACTATTGGTCTTAAAAAAAAACTAAAAGAAACGGTTTTGTTTATTGTTTCAAAAGGTACATTTTTGTTAAGTAAAGTTGTTTTGGTAAAACGAAAACTTTTGGAGTTATTGGCCGAAAACTTAATAACAACATTGATTTTTTCGATATAAAATCAACACTTTCGATAGCGAATAAATCGAAAACTATTAATTTGATCAAAAAAATGTATAGAACGTTTTTTGCTTAGAATGAATGTTTTTACTAACTTTTGCGGTCAAAATATAATCAAAAATTTCCACCCCCGAGGTGGGGTGACAACCACCCCCATGGTAAAAGCGCCTTTCAGCATCATATAGATTTTGATCCTTGGACTATCCACTACTTATTCTCAAATTTTCAAGCAAATCGATCCATTCTGTAAAAATTGCGAGGTTTTGTCCTATTTTAAGCTTCATTACTTGGACTAATAGTCCTTCGAATTGACTTTCAAATGGTTTTTAGTTGATTCTGATATCATAAAAATTAACGGAGTTATTTAAAAATAACAATAACATTTTTTGGACAAGATTTTAAAAATGCTATTTACTTGTTCGAGGACTCATTTGATAGATATTTCTAAGTACTTTGACAAACGTTTAATAAGTTTATGTTATAAAATGCATAATTTTCCCGTTATGTAAGCTTGAATATTCAGAATTGGGTACTCGCCAAAAAAAATATACATTCAATTACCTATAATCCACTTTCAGTTAACACTCAAAGGTATTCCTAATAAGGGGTTTGTTTCGTTTTTTATTAGCTTCAATTTTGGTAATAACAACTTTTTTGTAAAAACTTACAGTGTTTGAGTTATTTATGACAAATCGGTTAAGAACATGCATTCTTCTCACGAAAAATTAAAATCTTTGATCTGTAATAACTCAAAAAGTTTTGATTTATTTTAATAACTTTATAAAACAAATTTTCCTTAGAATTTGTCCCTCTATCGAATTATGAGATTATTTTTAATAACATAATTTTCACCCTCGAGAAGGGCTGGCACCCACTCCAGGGTAAAAACGCAAGTTGGAACCATGTCACCTTTGGTCCTTGAGATATCTTCTCACTACTCACCAATTTTCATGCAAATCGATGAAGATTCAACGAAATCTAAGGTAATAGCTCATATCCATTTTCAGTGACTGCACTATATGTCTGTGTCTTTCGGTCATAGTATTGCAAATGAAATTTTAATCACCCATGTTGAGCTGCCCCCCCCCCACTTGCAAAAATCAAAAAACAAATAGCCCTGATTTATGGGCTATTTATGAGCTCTCATATTCCGCAAACTAAAAATTTTGAGCTCGTTCCACTGAGCAGGAATTTGATACTTTAGTGGGGGGGCTGAGTCAGCCCCCCCCCCACACTACTTAAAAATAGGAATATTGAATCGGTTTTTGCGGCAGAATTACGAGCTATTTATGAGCTCTTGAAATTATATATTTTCCATTTTTTGAGCTCATCCCCTTCACCCCCCAAACAACCCTTTAATTGATTTAACATAAGAGAAAAATGATGAGAAAACTTAAAATATATCGTATTGCGGATATAATTCCTATAACTTATATAATGCCGTGCTAAGCCCAAAGGCGGTAACTGATTTTTTATCGAAAATGACATTTTTGTATTTCTAAGTAGGTTTCATTATATTATAATGCTTCTACAACTCCAAAAACTTTGTAAATATATTCTAGATAACCATTATAATAGTTCTACAACTCTAAGGACTTGGTAAAAATATTCTAAATACCTATAATCTACGTAGAAATACAAAAATCTCATTTTCGATAAAAAATCAGTTACCGCCTTTGGGCTTAGCACGGCAGTATACTCTAAGAATAAACTATTAAATCACGTGCATTTCGATTATTGAGCTACAACCCCTTCGCAAGAAAACCACCCTAGCTTCCCGGCTTAAGAGAAAGTTGTACTTAAAATGCATTAAACTAATTATTTGGCGACGACATATCATTGAATAATTTATAAGCTTCCAAACTACGCGAATTTAGATCAGTAAATTACAATTTATTTTGTATAGTGCAGTCACTGAAGGTAAAAATCAACGATTACCTTCAATTTCGGTGAACCTTCATCGATTTTCACGAAAATTGGTCAGTGGTTAGAGGATACGTCAAGAAACAAAGGTGACATGGTACCACCTTGCGCCTTTACTCTGAGGGTGGATACCGCCCCTTCTCGGGCGTGAAAATTATTTTATTAAAAATAACTGCACAAATCAATAAAAGAACAAAAAATTTATTATATAAAGTTAATAAAATAAGTCAATACTTTTTAAGCTATTAAAGATCACAGATTTTAATTATTCGTGAAAAAAATGCATGTTATGAAGCGGTTTTTCGTAAATCACTTAAAAACTGTAAGTTTTTACAAAAAAGTTAATAGTAGTTTAATTCGTAAAGCTTATATTCTAAAAATAAACTCTTAAATCACGCGCCTTTCGATTATAGAGTTACAACCCCTTCGCAAGAAAACCATCCCATATTCCCGGCTTAAGAGAGAGTTGTACTTAAAATAATTTAAATTAATTATTTGGAGACTACATATCGTTTAATAATTTATGAGCTTGCAAAATATACGCATGTCAATTATTGAATTGCCATTTTCTTTCTATAGTGCAGTCACTGAAGGTAAAAATCAACTATGACCTTCGATTTCGGTAAATCTCCATTCATTTTCACGAATTAACAATAACAACTTTGGGTTTTAACCTGGGGTATATGTCACCCCTTCTCGGGGGTGAAAATTACTTTATTAAAAATAACCCCACAAATCGAGAGAGGAACAAATTGTAAGCAAAATTTGTTATATAATGTGATTAAAATAAATTAATACTTTTTGAGTTATTAAAGATCAAATATTTTAATTTTTGTGAAAGAAAATGCATGTTTTAAAGCGATTTTTCATAAATAACTCAAAAACTGTAAGTTTTTACAAAAAAGTGTTGAATCACTAAAATTGAAGCCAATAAAAAATATAATAAATTGCTTACTTGAAAAACCCTTTAATGTTAATTTAAAGTAAGTTATTGGTAATTAAATGTTAGTCCAAGTAATGAAGCTTGAAATTGGACAAAACCTCGCAATTTTTACAGAATGGATCGATTTGCTTGAAAATTTGAAAATAAGTAGTGGATAGTCCAAGGATCAAAATCTATATGATGCCGAAAGGCGCTTTTAGCATGGGGGTGGTTGCCACCCCCTGTTAAGGGTGGAAATTTTTTAATATATTTTGACCGCAAAAGTTGATAAAAACGTTCATTCTAAGCAAAACATGTTCTATACATTTTTTTGATAAAATTAATAGTTTTCGATTTATTTGCTATCGAAAGTGTTAGTATTATATCGAAAAATCAATGTTTTTAATAAGTTTTCTGCTAATAACTCCAAAAGTTTTCGTTTTATCAAAACAACCTTACTTAACAAAAATGTACTATTTGAAAAAATAAACAAAATCGTCTTTTTTAATTTTCTTCAAGACCAACAGTAATCAAAGTATACTTTATTATATGTAAGCTCTCCTTTGTCAAATGTTAAATATTGTAGTTTCAAAGTCAAAAGACGGGAAAAATATGCATTTTTCGAGAATAACTTCTAAAAACTAATTTAAAGAATTTAAAAATATCTATCTATAGAAATAAAAAAGAAATCTCTAGCTCAAAAATTAAGTGACTTATAATGAAAAGAATGTCAGTCCCTATTTTTTTCAGCGCAAAAGTGGTCGGAAGCAACCCCGTAACCACCACCCTAATTAAAACTAGTCATTGACCTTATTTGGTCTTATTTATTTATGTATTATTAATAAGTTCGAGAAGTTTGACCGACTTAGAATGATTCGTTTTAAAAAAAATGAAGTTAACAGCGATTAACGAATTTTTGTAGTTTGGAAAAAATGGCCTTTTCTTCTGAATAGAAAGATTAGCATCAGAGATATGAAAAAATGTGCAAATATTAGATTGTAGCTAATTTAGTTCCCAAGAATTTGGTATGAAAAAATTTTTCTATGACAAAAATTAAGTGAGCTATTGACAATTAAAACTTGTAATAGCATGCAAAAGCCACCTTTACCAACCCTTTCAAAGTCACCTCTTTCTGTGACTAAGCATTTTAATAATATCTAATATTAATAGGCTTGTAGATCTTGTAAAAACCTACAAAATTCTTTTATACCAAACTTTTTAAGATACAAAATAAAAAAGTTACGGTTAAAAATCAACATATTTTTTTGAGAAAAAAAAAGGAGAAATTCAATTGTAAGCATAATAATGCAAGTTAGCGGTGTTTTTAGGCGTTGGCCTTATTCATTCCTCTTTATTTGTGTATTATTAATAGATTCTAGAAGTTTGGCTGGTTTAGAATGATTAGGTTTAAAGAAACTGAAGTTTAAAGCCAATAACGAATGTTTGCAATTTGGTAAAAAATGCCATTTTCTTCAGAATAGAAAGATTAGCATCAAAGCTAAGAAGAAATGTTTAAAATTAAATTGTAGGTTATTTAATTCTTAAGAACTTGGTGTAAAAAATTTTTTTCTACGACAAACATTGAGTGAATAGTAAATGAGTATACTATAGAAGAACATTGATTTTTTCCATACAAAACTAACACTTTCGATAGCGAATAAATCGAAAACTATTAGTTTTATCAAAAAAATGTATACAACATTTTTTGCTTAGAATGAATGTTTTTATCAACTTTTGCTATCAAAATATAATAAAAAATTTCCACCCCCGTGATGGGGTGGCAACCACCCCCATAATAAAAGCGCCTTTCGGCATCATATAGATTTTGATCCTTGGACTATCCACTACTTATTCTCAAATTTTCAAGCAAATCGATCCATTCTGTAAAAATTGCGGGGTGAAAAGCTTCGGTTCCTGGACTATGTATATTTTTTTCTGCGACTGTTCAAATCTAAGGATTCAAGCTTAAATAACGGGAAAGAGATGCATTTTATAACACTTAGGTACTAAATACTTATCAAAGTACTTAGAAATACCTATCCAAAATGAGCTCAAGAAAAAGTTGATAGCATCAAAATCCGCTCACCAATTTTCGTGAAAATGAATGCAGATTTACCGAAATCGAAGGTCATAGTTGATTTTTACCTTCAGTGACTGCACTATAGAAAGAAAATGGCAATTCAATAATTGAGATGCGTATATTTTGCGAGCTCATAAATTATTAAACGATATCTAGTCGACAAATAATTAATTTTTAATTATTGTAAGTACAACTCTCTCTCTTAAGCCGGGAATATGGGATGGTTTTCTTGCGAAGGGGTTGTATCTCAATAATCGAAAGGCGCGTGATTTAAGAGTTTATTCTTAGAATATAAGCTATACGAATAAAACTACTATTAACTATTTTGTAAAAACTTACAGATTTTCAGTGATTTACGAAAAACCGCTTCAAAACATGCATTTTTTTCACGAATAATTAAAATTTTTGATCTTTAATAACTTAAAAAGTATTGATTTATTTTAATTACTTTATATAATACATTTTGCTTATAATTTGTTCTTTTATAGATTTGTGCAGTTATTTTTTATAAAATAATTTTTCACCCCCGAGAAGGGGCGGTATCCACCCTCAGGGTAAAGGCGCAAGGTGGTATCATGTCACCTTTGTTTCTTGAGGTATTCTCTAACCATTGACCAATTTTCGTGAAAATCGATGAAGGTTCACCGAAATTGAAGGTAATCGTTGATTTTTACCTTCAGTGACTGCACTATACAAAATAAATTGTAATTTACTGATCTAAATTCGCGTAATTTGGAAGCTTATAAATTATTCAATGATATGTCGTCTCCAAATAATTAGTTTAATGCATTTTAAGTACAACTTTCTCTTAAGCCGGGAAGATAGGGTGGTTTTCTTGCGAAGGGGTTGTAGCTCAATAATCGAAATGCACGTGATCTAATAGTTTATTCTTAGAGTATATACGCTATAGGAATTATATCCTCAATACGATATATTTTAAGTTTTCTCAGCATTTTTCTCTTAAGTTAAATCAATTAAAGGGTTGTTTGGGGGTGAAGGGGATGAGCTCAAAAATGGAAACTATATAATTTCAAGAGCTCATAAATAGCTCGTAATTCTGCCGCAAAAACCGATTCAATATTCCTATTTTTAACCACTAAAGTATTAAATTCCTGCTCAGTGGAACGAGCTCAAAATTTTTAGTTTGCGGAATATGAGAGCTCATAAATAGCTCATAAATCAGGGCTATTCGTTTTTTAATTTTTGCAAGTGGGGGGGGGGCGGCAGCTTAACACGGGTATTTTAATCGCTAGTAATAAAAAAAAATTTTTTGGAATTTATTGGAATTGCTTGAAAGGAAATAACCTTATGTTTTTTTGTTAGTAGCGACTAAAATTTCATTTGCTTAATACACGAAATCTTATGGCCCAAAAACTACAACGTAATGCATACTTTAATCAAAATAACTGTGCCGCTTCATTTTATACTTCAAATAAGGGACCTTGAAAAATAATGATTTTGTTGTTACGAATAAATAGTACTTATTTACATAGAAAGTATTGGATAATTTAATTCTGTCAGTGGCGTAAAATTTGGGAAGGGTCATTAATTCACTTTCCCCTGTTCTATGTCTCTGGTAATAGCCAGCAGAAAGGTTTATTAAACATATATGAATGCGTAGAGTTTGCAGTACTTACACTTCCTACCAGCTTTGCCACTTCCATAATTTTAAAGTACTGGGTACTAACAGTTTTTATATTTTCAAATAAAACACCCTGTAACTTAGCAGCCAAATTTTTTTAAGTGATCGGGGTTAAACCTTAAAATTTTGAGCCTAGGAATCTACAGTTAAAATATTTCCAATTATTAATGATACACCCTGTATATCATTTTATATCATTTTTGAAAGCTTTTTATATTAAAATAAGTAGACCAGAACCAAAAGTAATATTAAAACGCCGATTTCCCAACTTTTTTAATATTAAAAATATCCTTTAACCTTGTACTTACTTCTCTCATTTCAACCAATTTTAACAAAAGTTTTAGAAGCGCCACCGGGTAAAATTTCAATTTTGTTATATTTTTATTTTTGCGTTAAAACTTAAGCGTGTACAAGTAGCGATGAAACGTTTCTGAAAATGGCCTCAAACTAAATATTTACAACTTTTATATAAACTGGAAATCCGACATCGCTTTTGTTCCTATCCCTCATGATACTTTTAAAGTTGAAGATTCTACCAGCCTCAACATCAACGATAGAAAAAAAGGAGAAAAATACGCAAATAAAACAAAAGTTTCGTTATGTAACAAGGACTTTAACTTTTGTTTGTTAAATGATGAGAAATTTAATTAACCGTGTGTTTTTGGATTGTTTATTAGTGCAAAGTCTAAGCTTCGTAACCTTATTTTACAGACTAAAAAACACAAAAAATGTTTTCTTGCAGTTTTTTGCCATTGCTACAAGAGAAAAGTGACTGAGATAACTGAGAAATTGTACTCAATTTGAGTTGGAAGTCGAACCGGAAGTAAATATTTGAACTCTTTGTGTTTGAACTCTAAGTGTTAATAAAATAATTATAGCCAGAATGAACTCCAATATTCGAAACGAGAATAACATGGTAGTGGGAAAAATGTCATATGAATGAAGAGGCAGTAAATGAGTACCAATTTAGAAACCAATGAAGATATACAACAATATACATATAACTGTAGGGCTATAATATTAGTTAGTCATACCATGAAAATACGGAAAAGATTATTTGATAGACTGACACGTGAAGAAACCGAAATGTTAAAAAATCATTTTGGTATTACAGAGAACGGCAGTTCTCGCCAGTGGCGCACACCTACACCCCCTACACGCGACACTATATATACACGAAATTTTTGATTTTATAAATCTGACTGAATTGAAAATTGGTCCAACTCCCATCTTAAAGTTTAGGAAAAGACTAACCCATTCATATGTCAACCATCCATTTTGGTCCAAGGGTGTGGATTTTACGGCCCTTCCTATTTAGAGGCTGTTTTTCGTTCTTGTCCCCAAAACTCCCTCAAACTTCGAAAATTTAACTCCGACCTTTACGGTTTCTAATGGAAGCGATCATTACCTTTCCAACGCATGTCTAATTTTTAAAATCGGTTATACCGTTCAAAAGTTACCGAGCTCAGAAATATGAGTCAATTTTTATTTAAAAAAGGGAAAATATTTTTGGATATGTATGTATGTATGTGTGTGGAAAAATTAAACCGATCTAATTTTTTTTTCTGCATTTAAAGAGGTGAGGGCCGATCCAGAACCGGTGTAGTTTGTAAGATTTGACTACCCATAAGCCAGCTATAGGACTTGGTATGGGCCATTCCACGAACATACGCCTGTTTTGGATTATTTCGACAACGAATATTTTACTGTGCAACATAAGAAGTACGAAAGTAAATGGCGCTAATAATGATTCCAATAAACAACAATCTAATTTGCAATTTACTTTCGTTCTTCTTATTTTGCACAGTAAAATATTCGTTGTCGAAGTAATCCAAAACAGGCGTATGTTCGTGGAATAGGGTATAGGTACAAAACGGTATATATCTTCGGTTCAAGAGACAGGAGAACAGTAAATACACCAAATCAATAGCGTTGAGTTAAGCTTTCAAATGGTGTCTAAGCTGTCAGGATCAGACATACACACGGCTCAGTATAGCCGAAAAACTGAAAAACTAAACTTTAAAATTTTGGTTTTTCGACAATTACTCAAAATTTCAACCTACGAATTACGCCAATAACTGAGCTTTTGTAGAATGACTCTAGAAGAATCTAACGGTGTATACCTTATAAGGTTTATAGGCATCATAAGTATGATCAAATCTATTTCTTATGGGAAAAACGGTTTTTCAAGCTCAATAATTCCTGTAATAGCTTCAGTTATCATACTTGACCTTAGATGCATAAGATACTACTGGTCAATACGTTTAAAACTCATGTTTAATGAACAAAATCGGTTAAGCCGTTTAGAAGATATTAAGCTACAAAAGTATAATCCAGTTAACGATAATTCCCTAAATGGTTTATGTAGTTGTAGTGGTTACGACGCTAATTTGATCTGGCAACGGGCAATCCGAGTTCATTTACCGGCCATCCCAATATTTTTTTCAATCTATTTGTAATAAAAAAAAATCTAGTGTTCATTCGATGAACACTAGATCATTTGGGAGATAATGCGACAAAGGTGACCATTTATAAAGCTTAACGTGTAATTGAGAAACATTGCATTCAACTTTATACATTTAATTTATAAATAACTTTGAAAATCTCCTGATACAAGAATAAAAAACCGCTAAACGCCGTAAAAATGAGTTGCGCATACAATATTCCAGCTACAAACGATCTGATATGAATATTACGTGGCGCGAAAATGTATTTTCATTTTCATGCAAAACAAAATTCTAGTTTTATTTTAAAAGATTTTTTCATAATATTTGCTAAATTTGAAGTAAACGCGCCACAAAAGAGTTTCAAAATTCAAACTGTATCAAAGTTACTCTTTTGTAGCGCGTTTTACTTCAAATTGGGCAAATATTATGAAAAAATCTTTTAAAATAAAACTAGAATTTTGTTTTACATCAAAATAAAAATACATTATCGCGCCACGTAATATCAGATTTTTTGTAGCTGGAATCTTGTATGCGCCACTCATTTTTACGGCGTTTAGCGGTTTTTTATACTTGTTATTTTTATGCAAGGCAGATTAACAACAATTGAAATTATCAGACAGCTGATAAAAAATACAGGACGTAAAAAACAAACGCTTAGACGATATTCCTTGATATTGAGAAAGTATATGATAGAAGTCTTCGAGGGATTCCTATGTCATGGGCGCTTAATTAAAAAGGTGAATATGTGAGGGTTTACTGGCAAATTTTATGTAAAAGTAGAATTGCACCAAGACTCGGTGCTTAGTATTTATTTATTCTCATGTATTTATTCTGTTGACCTTGCCATGATCAAATATTCGTAATATGTAATGTAATTTTTGTGTGAAAGTCCTTTGTGCTCGTATTTGATGTTTTTAACTTTTCCGGATACAAAAACCAACAGCAAAATTGAGCAATTTTTTCAACAGACAGACAAGGTTTTTTCCATCATTAAAAAAACTGCATAAGAAATAGAAGTATTTTTATATCGTACATGGGATCCATCTCTCTTCATAGTGGTATTTTGAAGTTTTTAAAGTAAGTTAAACTTCTGAATTCTAAGATCAATTATTCATTTGAGACCTTTTTATTGTAGCATAGCTCTGAAGATGGCTTTATAAGTCGAAAGCGCTCAGCTAGGAATTATTTAATTTACACACTTAAAAAGTACACTTCTCCCTGTTTACCTGTAGTCATAAGTGTGTACAATAGTTATTTTAATTGATGGATTCGACCGTTACTTGATGGAAGTTCATTTTATCTCACAATAAAACACTGAAAAACGTTTGTCTTCTATACTTCCACAAAATTTATTACAACTATGTTATTACTACAGCTGTTTCGGCAAAGTGCCTTTCTCAAGTGATATATTTTACAACGTATTTGCCTTTTTAAGTCTTTAACTGAAGAGGTTGAGGAGTGGGGAGCTGTTTGTCTCGAGTTGGTCATTCAGAATTATATCTGTATTTTTCAATTTATTAATTTCCATTGATTCTAAAAGTGATAGCTTAAGGCCTTTATTTTGAATATGTAGAATTTGAAACCCTTCATTGAAAGAATGATTATGATCTAGGAGGTGAAGTGCGTATGTAGAAGTGTCTGTTTTTCTATTGTTGAAAGCCCTTTTGTGTTCTGATATCCGTTTGTCAAAAGTTCTGCCAGTTTGACCGATGTAAGTTTTCGGACAGTCACCACAAGTTAGTTTGTACACACCACTCTGTAGTTGCTTTCTCTTTCGGCTTTTATTGTTTTTAATATGTTTGCTTAAGTTGCTGGTAGTTCTGAAAGCTGGTGTTTTTCCTTTCTTTTTTATGTATCTGGCTATTTTTGTTGTTATTTTGCCAGTATATGTGAGAGAGCAGAAGGTACTGGGTTCTTTCTGTGGTGGTGGATACACTAATTTCAAGGCTTTCTTATGGAGTTTTTGGTTTAAAATGTTGTTAACTGTTTGTTAGTTATAGCCATTGTTTACTGCTATTTGTCTAATGATATTTAGTTCTGTCTCGAAGTTATTTTTTGTCATAGGAATTTCTGTCAGTCTATGTATCATGCTATGGTAGGCTGCTAATTTGTGTTGTGTAGCATGGGATGATGAATTGTGTATAGTTGTGTCAGTATGGGTAGTTTTATGATATACGGAGAACTCATGTTTGTTGTATAGTCTGGTAATCGTTACATCTAGAAAGTTTATGGAATTATTCTGTTCTGTTTCTATTGTGAACTCAATATTACTATGAAGTGAATTAATGTATGATAGAAATTGGTCAAGTTGTCTGTTAGTTCCTGTAAAGCAGACTAGTATGTCATCCACGTATCTCCACCAATATAAGAACTGTTTAAATACGGGGTAATAATAACATAGTTATAATAAATTTTGTGGAAGTATAGAAAACAAACGTTTTTCAGTGTTTTATTGTGAGAATAGTTATTTTCTTAACCAGTGCGGAAAATAATACTTTCACGCACGAAACTGCCGTTGACCCGAACGACGCGATAGCGGAGTTCGGGCATGCAGTCGAGTGCGGGGAAGACACTTTCCGCATGATTTAGGAACAATATTTTTTCTAGGGCCGTACGTTTGAAAAAAAAAAACACAAAAAATAGAGTTATATCAATTTTTATTTAGAAGTGAAAATACACAAATTAATTCTTTGACACGGTTGTCAAAACCAAACTTTCAAGATAATGGGTTACCACGACGACGATATTGGTTTGCATGACGACGATTCAAAGCCATTGTAATTATTGTCTACTGATCTGACTTAAATATTATGTCAAAATAATTTTATTTCATCGAATAATCAGTAGTAATTGCACAAGAGCTCTAAAATTATTGAATTTTTCCCGAGTGTCACTTTGAGAGTTTTAATTTCACGAGCCGAAGGCGGGTGAAATTATTTCAAAGTGTCACGAGGGCCAAAATTCTATATTAATTTTAGAGATCGAGTGCAATTTGTTGCGATTATTTCATGAATAAAACTGTTCAAAACCAAAATTTTATTGTAATTTATTTATGTAAGTACAAATTACTACAATTAAACACACAGTTGTTATAAATATTTCACGGTTGAAAGTCATCACTTTTATAATTTTAAAACATTAGTTGTCATTAATGTCACTGAATGTAATTTTTTCGTAGCAACGAAGGTCATCTGACGTAATATACTTGACGAAGGGAAATTATCAAAAATTATCGATTTAATTTAGATTTCTGTAGCTTTCCATTGGTCGGAATCTCCTATGAATGAAATAATCGCGCTAATTTCATTAAAACATGTACACAATAAGATAAATTAGTAAATAATATCTAAATATTAATTTATTGCATGTATTATAATGCCATATTACAAGGTATATTACTTTCCTAACTAAATATTTACAACTTTTATATAAACTCGAAATCCGACATCACTTTTGTTTCTATCCCTCATAATACTTTTAAAGTTGAAAATTCTACCAGCCTCGACATCAACGACAGAAAAAAAAAAGGAGAAAAATACGCAAATAAAACAAAAGTTTCGTTATGTAACAAGGACTTTAACTTTATGTTTGTTAAATGATGAGAAATTTAATTAACCGTGTGTTTTTGGATTGTTTATTAGTGCAAAGTGTAAGCTTCGTAACCTTATTTTACAGACTAAAAAAATACAAAAAATGTTTTCTTGCAGTTTTTTGCCATTGCTACAAAGAGAAAAGTGTCGGAGATAACTGAAAAATTGTACACAATTTGAGTTGAAGTTGAATAAAGAACGTCCATATTATCATCCTGTTGTCTGCCCCACAGTAAATATCATATCTAATTAATATATTGAATGAAACTGGTGCACTTCCAAAACTTATTTTGGTTCACGCACGACAAACTGTGTGGGGAATTTCTCATCCTCGATATGGCACATATTCGCGTATGGTTCACGATAAGAGAGAACATCCTTCGGATATATGGGACAATTAACCCGATCAAAGAACAATCTGACCCAAAAAAAAATAAAGGAGGGATCAAAATTTGGAAATAGGTCGTTGAAATTGTCTATTATTATATAAGAAAAAGTTTACAATTCTACATCCCCTCCATTTTACAAAAATGGAGGGGAATATCCCTCTCGAAGGTGAAAAATATACATTCAAAATAAGACCGGAATTGGATAAAATCACTTAATTCTAAACAACTTTTGTTCTATGGAGTTTTTTCGCTAAGTCAATAATTTTCGAGTTAGTTGCGAGTGAATATGTTCATTTTTAACAAAAAAAAAAACATGTTTTTGGACGGGTGTTCGGAGATAACTCAAAAAGTAAGTATTTTGTAAAAAAAATATCCTTAGGAAAGTATAGCTTATAAAAAATGAAAAAAATGGTGTATTCATGAGGTCTGTAGACCCAGTAGAAGCAGAGTTGTAGCTAATGAAATGTAGGTTCTTCTTCGCCAAATTCCAAATCGAATATTTCAATGAGAAATAACCCAAAAACAGAGCATTTTCGGGGAAAATTCATTTGAACTTTTTTAAAGTGTTTAAAAAAAGGTTTATATTTGTTTTTTAAAAGCCTTAGTCCCTTTTATTTTTTAGTAAAAATAATCGCGAAAATCACCCCTAATTAGCATCACAAATAAATTTTATCATTACCACTTGACATGTTACTTTCTTTATGTATTATTTATATGACATGTAAGGTATTTCCGAATTTTTGTAAAATGAAGGGGATGTAGAATTGTAAACTTTTTCTTATATAATAATAGACAATTTCAACTACCTATTCCGAAATTTCCATCCTTCCTTTATTTTTTTGGAGGTTTTCGTAAAATTTTGTGTTATCTGATCGAGCTAAATAAGGGAGTTGTGAATAAGTATAACCAAACAAGTAATTGGTTTTCGTAAGTCCTACGTTTTCACCCAGGCCGCATATGAAATGCCTCCCGAAAAATGGTTTCTTACCTGTCGCTAAAATGGTCACATACGAATTGCCTCCCAAGCATTAAATAAATTACAAGCTTCTAATCTTTATGTGAAGGTGAGACGTTGCCACATCTTCGTCCCTTTTTAAGTTTTTGGCAAAATTGGTATTTTGTTATTTTAGTTTCAACCTTTATGTATTAAACATTATTGACACTAGGCAGTATTTATAAATTTCAACTAACTTATACAGATGCAATTAGTTTTATAACCATTATAATATATTTTATAATAACCATTATTTTTGGTTAGTAATAATTTAACAAAAAATACAAAAACATAATAAGTATTTTATAGATTTATTAAAAATAACATCACAAAAAACTTATTTGGAAAATATTACAATGTGTATAGAAATATAAAATTATAAAATATTTTTCCTAAATTTATATGATACTACTTTGACAAATTCTAATCTATTTATTTTACATTCTCTTAATTCTAAAATTTTTTCATTTAGAAAATTTATTTTTGCTGTACTTTCCGCAACAATTTTTTTTTTGGGTCGAAACAGAATTCATTTTAATGTAGGTATTTATTTGAAATTGTAAAATTATTTCAATAAAATTATTAATGTTAGGATGAGGGCAGTAGAAAGAAGAATCATACTTGGAATGAAAACTTTCGCATGGGTTTGTGGTTCTTTGTAAGGATGAATAGTGTTCATCCCAAACTTCATCCCTTTTTCACATCCCTGTGTTTTCACAAAGGCTTTGCAGATTTTTTTAGTACATGTCCACCGTTTTACAGTATCTTTGGCCATCATTTTTTGAAAAGGTTTGCCCTTTTGACTGACACTTATCGTTGATTCCATTATTTTGGATGTTATGACAAACATAATTTGGTCTTGAAATCGACGAACTGACAAGCTTGAAATGACTGATGCAGGAGCTAATAAACTTTCAAGAATTTATACAACATTTATGCCTGGTTGCACCAACAAATCTTAAGCTCCAGCTTAGCCCAGCTCTGCTTCTGAATAGGGCTGCTTTAAGTCTAACTTATTTTGCACCATAATTTTCGATTTTTATCGATCCAATCTACGTGGCAATCCATAGTGACAAGCTGAAAATTAATCTCAGACTCAATGGTGTAACGCTTATGTTTCGTAAGCTGAGCTTAAATTACGTCTTAAGCTTAATATTTGTTGGTGCAACCAAGCATTAGCCCATTAGCACAATTTACAAAAGAAAATATAAACAAACAAAAAGATTAAGGTAAAAGTACCTATTCATGGAATCGTTAAGAAGAGATTAGAATCGGAATTGGAATTACCCAGAGAATATAAACACACAAAAAGATTAAGGTAAAAGTAGCTATTTATGGAATTATAAAATGGAATTATAAATATGGAAGAGATTAGAATCGGAATTGGAATTTCCCAGAAAAGCTGGATTTTAGATTTTCGGGTAACAACTTTCTTTTCTATAAAGAAATATGTCGTACTGTGAAATATTTACGTGAAACAAATTTTATGTACACTGCATTAAGAATTAGAAAAATCAAAATAGATAGATACTACCTATTTAATTTATGATTTGGCAACATTGTGTCATTATACACAGATTAAACAGACAAAATATCAGCATAAATAATTAACGAAACGGAGGAATTTCGATTGTACCTGGGAGGCATTTCATGTATGAAAATATTTACCTGAAAAATTGGGAGGCATTTCGATAACGCCGTTCACCCAACGCAACCGGAAGGCGAAAGTCGAAACGGAAGTAGATATTTGAACTCTTTGTGTTTGAACTTTAAGTGTTAATAAAATAATTATAGCCAGAATGATCGCCAATATTCAAAACGAATAGGCACCAAAAGAAAAAGAAGATGGTAGTGGGAAAATGTCATATGAATGAAGAAGCAGTAAATGAGTACCAGAAATTGCCACAGAATCTCGCTTCTCTGAAATTTGATTAAATTTTTGAAGAATAAAAGGACAATTTGAAAAATATTCCTTCTATTTAGAATCGCATTAGATTAATTCACTGATGGTTGCTCTGGTATTTCTGGTACTTCTTCTGGTAAGCTCGGTTCTTGGCGAACTGCACAGATCGAAAACCCTCCGATAACTTGTTTGTTTGGTTGCTTTCTAACCAGGATTTTAGTCGCCTATTTTCAATGCCTTTATTCGCAACAGATTCATGTGACTAACTGTGGATTTGCTTACCGTTCAATATCTTCAAATCTTTCCACATGGAGCACAGTTCTTCTATAATTATGTTGGAGCTTTGGATTTGAAGAATGCCAGGAGCTCCAAAGGCACAAAATATGCCATGAAGAACTAATGCAACTTCTTCTGCATGTTTAGTTTTCAACAGCCGTAATTATTGTACAAATTTTGTTAAGTAATCTTGGTAGACAAAAATGAACTTGAAATAATTATCTGCTTGGGCGTACATATCTATCAAATCTATTTGACATCTACTATTCATTTCTTTTTAACAGTATAGGTTTCACTACTAAACCTTTTATGGGAACTTTAGATTTTTTTTGGCAAGTTTCACACAGCTCCCAGTAAATCGTTATGATTCCTACAGTTATGTATTGTAGCATTCCGCTTGCGTGTCAATCGTTATAATTTGAATTTCTTACTTTTACCAAGATCTTCTGGGAAATGTATACGATTACCGGTAAAAGTAGGAAATAAAGGGTTTTTAAAGAATATTTCCTACATTTACCGTCGGCTCTGGCAATTGTATATAATTGCCGGTAAATGGGTAGAATTACCGGATTATCTACTTCTACCGTAACTTACATATTGAAGCGCTTATATAGTCCGTCCGATATAACTTTTCCCATGCGGGACGATTCATTTCCAATCAAATTAAGTCAAAACATAAATTGAAACGAACGTCGATGTGTATATACATTTTGTATACTGCATACTATATACTACACACATCGGCGTACGTTTCACTTTCTGTTTTGACTTAATTTGATTGAAAATTAATCTTACCGCATGGGAAAAGTTATAGCGGACGGACTATAAATGGGTTAATAATTATTATTGTTTTCAATCTAAATTGGCGTCACTGTATAGTGTATTATTGTGTATGCATTTCATCTACGTTATTCATTTAACAATTTTTTACCTCAATAATTTTCAAATATTTTTTTTTGTTGCAGGTAAATTGGGTGGCTAAGCCAAAATGGTATTCATATTCAGGTATATAAAATTTTTGTTACATAGAGCTAGTAATTTTAACAATCTTTTTTTCCAGTAGGTACTTTAAGTTGTAGTTTTCTTCTGACCTTTTTGTACATTAACTTTAAGTTAAATTGAGTAGTCATTGTATGGTATTACGTAATACAGTGGAACCCCGATAAGTCGGCCCCCGATAACCCGGAAGTCCGGCTAACCCGGACCGACCTAACCCGGACCGATTTTCATCAGACAAACATTTTAACAAATAAACAATTTAACAATTTTATCAAATAAAAATGTATGTAGGTAAAATAATATTTGAGAGGTAATGTGTATTTGTGTAATTTGAACAGAGCGACCGTCTCGGCGTATCGGAAGCAACAGGCACCTGTCTGTATTTCTTTATTTATTTCAAACTGTCTTAGCATTGTTTAATATAGACTAAAAGACTATTTAAAATATTATTTTTTAAAACAATAGTCTTAGTCTGTTCTTAAATAACATAACATTGTTCCTTGTGACCCTATTTTATGTAGTAAGGACAGTCGTATTGTTCACTTCCGTTCTGTAATCGTGCTTCAGATATTGTCTACGTAATGGCAACAAAACGTAAAAATGTTGTAGTGACAATGGAAAAGAAACTAGAAGCATTAGGTAGGATCGATAAAGGCGAATCTTTAAGATCAATTTATTGCAGCATCATATAATCTCGGTACATCTACAGTATGACCGAGTTTTTTACCAAGAAATGAACAATAATCTACACTCTATACAACTATACGTAATTTAGATGTGTACTGTGCATAGGTGTTTCATGTTTTTGTAATTATAATGGAGTTTATCTCTAAGTATACCGTATTTTATTAATCTTTACCATATTCTCCGGCTAACCCGAATTTTCGATAACCTGGATCGGCCGCGGTCCCGATTAATCCGAGTTATCGAGGTTCCACTGTACCTACAAAAGCGTATGTGATATTCTTTTTCTACTTAGTAAGAATTTCGATATATCTAAAGAGCCATTACCGACTGTGTATTTTTGGTTATGGAATCTATTTCTAGTTTGGTGAAAACCAGACTAGAAATGGAAAGCAAGATGAAATGGCCAGATATAAGAATATATAAGAACTTACAAGGGAAGTGAAATATAGCAAATAAGGGAAATACACAGTTGAAGATTTTGGAAAATATTTTAAGGTAAACAAAAAAATAACTTAGAAGATGCTACTTTGCAAGAACAAATATTTTTCAAGTGGAAACTACAGCTTTTAAGGGCGCATACTGCCTTTAACGTGTTTGAGAAAGATAATGTTATAGTACACATATCTGCAAAGTATACATAATGTTAGAGTGTAACGAATTATTATCCAACTTTGGTTAACATCCAAACTATCGTATTGTTTTCCTGCACTATCGGTGTAAACGCAGTCATAAATTTTTCCAGAAATTCATTTGGGGTTTATATAGGAACGTTGTTGTGGTGTTGCTTTTGTAATTGTGGTCCTTGTTAACATTTTACACATTCTTGTTAAAAGATATTTTGTTAACTTATCCACATTATTTTTTTGTAATTAACCAGGTTATATTTTTTTATGACTGGATTAGATTAGAAAAAAAGTTGACGTTCCAGAAACTGGACGTAAAAAGTCTTTTTCCATCTAGTAAATCACATAATTTAGCAAAAGAAATGGCCAGACTGAAAATTGATGTTCTCGAAATTAGTGAGGTCAAATGGCCGGGTAGTGGTAAATGCCCCACAAGTAATGGGATGCTATACTATCCTGGAAGCGACAATCAGTAAACTAGTCCTGTCGCCAGGGGGGGTACAATGGCCTCCTTAATTCAGATGGACTTACCCAAGTTTTTTTTATATATTTTGACCCGCAGAATACGAATTTTTTGGGTAACAGTTGATCCGGATGTCGATAAGATTGTTATAGACAAAGAACTTGAGGAATTACATAACAGCGATTTCTCGCAAAACAAAACATCTTTTTGTATTTTTTGGGTCATTTTAAGCAAAAAATATTCCTACAAGTTTTTTCGTAGAATGCATAATTTTCGAGATAACCGCGGTTGAACTTTCAAAAAATCGAAAAATTGTAATTTTTGAACCCGAATAACTTTTGATTAAAAAATAAAGTAGCAATTCTGCTTACCGCATTTGAAAGTTTAAGTCAAATTATATCCGTTTTGATTATTTGCATTGCTAGAAATTTATTATTTTATTGTTAAACAAAGCTATAAACACCTAGTATGTGAGTGATGTTTTAAAATGATTTCTCATTTAAAATCGAACGAGTAGGTAGAGTAGCTACGAGTGCAAGCGAGGCAATTTCTACGTAGCATGCGTTAAAACGCATGTATTAGGCACGGGAAACATTATGTGTTTATAGTTTAACAATAAAAAAATTAATTTTTAGCAATGCAAATAATCAAAACCGATATAATTTGACTTAAACTTTCAAATGCGGTAAGCAGAATTGCTACTTTATTTTTTAATCAAAAGTTATTCGGGTTCACAAATTGCAATTTTTCGATTTTTTGAAAGTTCAACCGCGGTTATCTCGAAAACTATGCATTCTACGAAAAAACTTGTAGGAATATTTTTTGCTTAAAATGACCCAAAAAATACAAAAAGATGTTTTGTTTTGCGAGAAATCGCTGTTATGTAATTCCTCAAGTTCTTTGTCTATAACAATCTTATCGACATCCGGATCAACTGTTACCCAAAAAATTCGTATTCTACGGGTCAAAATATATAAAAAAAACTTGGGTAAGTCCATCTGAATTAAGGAGGCCGTTTTACCCCCCCTGGCGACAGGACTAAACCCATTCAAACGAAGTCTGAATTTTGGTGGGTAAAATTACTAACAGATCCATCACTGACTTTAATTCTCTATAAGAATAAGTTATGATGTTACAACTTTTTATTGCAAATGTTCAAATGAATGTAGTACAATTCTATGCACCTACAGCTCAGAGCGAGGACAAGGATATCGAATAATTTTACGCCCATATTAAACGAGTATTAAAATATGTTAAAATATCTAAAATACTTATAGTATTTTTACTACAAAAGCGATATTACGTAGGTCAAAATTTTTGACGTAAGAGAACTGTCAAAACATTAGAATGTTACTTTTCATATTGCCATGTTTATTATTACAAACATGGCAATAATGAAAAGTCACATTCTAATGTTTTGACAGTTCTCTTACGTCAAAAATTTTGACCTACGTAATATCGCTTTTGTAGTAAAAATACTATATTAAAATGGGTGAACTCAAAGCCAAAGTATGGAGTAACGGGAAATACGAAGATTTTATTGTAGAACATGAACTGGTCGAGCGCGATGAAAAGAAAAATAAATGTTAATAATAAACAAGTTCTACAAGCTTTCACGAACAGGATTAAATACCTGGAAGCCATTTCAGGGTACAGAGAATAATATCGTAATAAACCTGGTAGCGTATTTTCGTTTACGTGTTCATTTCACGACAGTGGGGTTTTGAAATCGACACGGAAACGGTAAGACATATTTGGTTCCAAACAAGTGTTTATTTAAAAGAGCTAAACATGCGGCGTTGGGATACTACATTCCAGTGCCCAGTACTACGTCTATTCGTTTCATGTGTTGTTTATTAATTTGCCTTTTTAAAAAAGCACTTTCAAATAAATGTATTTGTGTCTTATACTACTTTAAAATTTAAAAATTTTTATTATTTACAAATCGACTCTTTACTACCAATGTTTTTTATAGCCATTTGCGCAAAATGACATGTTTAGCGAAAAAGTTGTATTCGTTGGATCTTTGGAAACAAAACATAATTAAGTAATATCAAAGTTTCCTCCCTTTTTCTTTATAAGTTTTCAAAAAACTCAAAGTAGTACCAAAATAACCTTAAAAAAATATTAGGTATAGGTACGTAGGTATTATATTATATTTTTGCAATGCACAATAATAATTGTATGTTCTATTAAAATGATCCATATTAAATCCCAAATACGTGCTAAATTGTCTCGTTTATTTTTTATTCAATTTCGACTGTTTATCACAAAGCTCTTGTCAGCAGAATCACAAATTGTTCAACTGAATCTAAAATATGTTTTTAGTAGAGCATTAAAGTATTATTTTAATGCTCTGCATTGCAAAATAATGTAGGTATAAGTACGTATCATAATAGGTTTTTAGTATTTTGGTTTAACTTTGAGTTTTTTTAAAAATTTATAAAGAAAAAGGAGGGAAACTTTGGTATTACGATTAAGTTTTGTTTCCACAAATCCACCGAACGATAATTTTTTGGTTAAATATTTCATTTTGCATAAAATTGGTATATAGGAAATATTGGTAGTAAAATAAAATAAAAACATTTGAATCTTGAGGTAGTATGAAACACAAATACATTTACTTGAAAGTGCTTTTTTACAAATGTAAATTAATAAACGACACGTGAAACGAATAGACGTAGTAATACGCACTGAAATGTAGCATCCCAACGGCGCCGTATATTTCAGTACAAACCTATACGTAGTTCGGGGGTAAGCTCTTTCAAATCAACACTTGTTTGGATCCAGATATCGCACCTTGAAAACCATAGGGCAGTAACTACAAAAATCATAATATTGAGTTATGAGCATTTTAAGTTTTTGTAAAGTTAATTTTATTTACTGTAATTCCAAAAATTAAGCTGCAAACCTGGTATTTGGCACAATTGTCTTTAATTTTACATATTTTTATATGAATTAAGAAGTAAGTAAAATTTCCCCCAGGAAATAGGTGTTTTAGCACATACGGCCATATGGTATTAAAAAATATATCAATTTTCGCACATGATACAGTAAAAATTCATATAAAATAACAGTTTCTTTATTGATTGTACTTATTTATTACAAATTTTTAGTGTTAACACTTAATCAAAGTCTTGCATATTATAATCTGTCCCTTATATAATGTCTGTCGGTTATAATTCGCTTTTCTTTTGGGATCTGCAGTACGACGTTGTATATCAATTTGTTATAGTCTTGTCGCTTATTTCCAGTGTTGCAATCAAATCTCTATGCAGCACTCTGTTTTGTTGCATTCAAAGGATGTTTCCTTAGTAGATCTTGCTTTCATTTTACGAGCGTGGGTCACATTTTGCACATATTGCCATATAGATCTGGGGTTTTTTTTCCAATTTTAGAACCGTAGAGCATCAACTACTGCAGATAATGCCTGATGGTATAAAAAGAAGAACCGATTTTTGACAAAAGCCATAGGGATGTATCTTTCTGGTGCCGAACTTAAAATTTTTTGCAGACGCTGCTATATACCATTAAAAAATAGATTTTTTTTCTTATTAGACTACATTCAAAGGTCATTTCATGAAAAAATTGCAGATATTGCCATATGGTTTTCAAGGTGCGATATGTCTTACCGTTTCCGTATCGATTTCAAAACCCCACTGTCGTGAAATGAACACGTAAACGGAAATACGCAACCTGGTACAATACATTATGATAGGAAGAAGATACATAAATCCTATCAAATCCGCAAAATACATATCCAGGTGCTGACGCAGCTTCTGGTCACCCTGTAGTTGTTGATAATTTCAGATTAAATCTGAAACAATCCACAGATATAAAATAGCCATAATATCAATCTACCTATACTAAGAGACCGAAACAATATTTAAGGTTTTAAAAATGGATAAATATGGAAGTTTTCTTCATACGACTTTTCAGAAGAATGCTGAGAATATCTTACGTATACTGAGTCACGAATGAAGAAGTTTTGCGAAGACGTTCAAAAGAAACAGAACTAAATAACGAAATCAAGATACGAAAACTAAAATACATTGACCACGTAATGAGAAAAACATGAAAAGATAGAACTTCCACAGAATATCATGCAAGGAAAGATTTTAGGAAAGCGTAGCCTTGGCAGGCGACGATTGTCATCAATCTCAGATAGTGTTTTAATTGCTCGTGTAACTAGCTTTTTAGGGCAGCTGTAAACAGAATACAAATAGTCACGATCACGGTGCAAGTGTATGGGCGCACAGACTAACAAATAATAAAAATATTGAAAAACTTGATAAAGCACAAAGAGGTTTCCTTGTTAGAATGACAGGAGCCTTCAGTACTACAGCAACACCAGCTTTAACAGTCTTGACTGGTGTAATGCCCATGCACTTGGAAGCATAAGAAAGGTGCATGTAGATATTGGCAAAGAAAAGAAAATTATAAAGAAATAATACAATTCATAGGAACAGAAATAAGAACAAAAAGAAAATTAAAAAAATATTATATAGACAATGGTAAAACGAATGGAATAATTCCCCTAAAGCAAGACGTCTCTATCATTTTATTCCAAATTTAAATAATATACCAAATTATTTTAACCCAAAAAAGGATTAATACATTTCCTAACCGGGCAGCATATTTACAGATGCTAGCGTGTGTAGACACCAGGGTTTTGGAATCAGTTAGGGTTTGGAAAAACAGTACATTTACAGATGCTAGCGCGTGTTGACACCACGGTGTACCGCGGTGTTGAAATCAGTTAGGGTTTGGAATAACTGTACGTTTACAGATACTAGCGTGTGTTGACACTATGGTGTTGAAATCAGTTAGGGTTTGGAAGAACAGTACATTTACAAATACTAACAGATTTGGACACCAGAGTGTTGAAAGCAGTTAGCTTTTTTAGTGGTTATTTGGTTATACATGCGTAGATTCTAACGGCTATTGACACTGATTTTATATACCTACTGCTGTGAAACAACAGCATAAAAAATAATGTTGTTCTGAGACTATTTCCTTGTGGCATTTTTATACATAATAATTAACTATTTAGATGGGAAATATGAATAGATAATAACACCCAATACTTTACCCGTGAGGAACACTTCATTACTCACGGGCTTAAGTAAGGTTCAAGTAGTGCATGCCACTTTTAGTATATTAGTTGTATATAAACCGCAGGTAATAGTGTATTATTCAACGAGCCTCGTCATGTAATGATGGCTATTACTCACGATGATGAAGTTTGCGGCACAGGCCGAAGGCGAGTGTCGTAATTCATCGGAGTGAATAATAGCCATTACGTGGGAGTATAATCCTATACTTTTTCTACGACCTTTTTTTATTTTAATTAGTAAAAAAACATGATTATCAACTACTCGAGATTAAAATTATACAGAATTATAAAAAATGTAACAATAGGTGACTATACTTTTACGTTTATACCTTGTTTAATATGAATGAATTTTGACATTTATCATTTTTAGGGAGAGTGACATTAGCGCATTTGCTGTGTTTATTGGAATTTTTAACTTACACTTATTGTGTTTATTTTATAAAGTTATACTGTCTTAAATATATTATAACATAGTTATATTATTATATTATATTATATAGTTAAATTTAAAAACGTACATTGTAACTTACGTCCACCAATAATAGCCATTTCTTATTTATTACATTGGCCATAGGTACAAAGTGCTTAAAATTTTCGGAAACGAATAGAACTT